>NC_136433.1:92450778-92963278 GCF_052849685.1 Lactuca virosa | reverse complement strand
AAAACAAATAAAATAAACAAAATACAACCATATGATGTTTAAACTACTTCATGAACAATGGTGTGGTCTTTTAATGTTGAAGACTAGTTACCAAATTTGATAACTAGTACAAGTGATCCACATAATCTCACTATCTAATAAAAGACTAGTTTTATTCTTTTTTTGACATGTGTCACCATATTAGGCCTCATAATTAATGCATATTTTATTTTTTTCTCTTGTCATGTGTCAGTCTATTATGTTTCCTAATTAATGCATGACACTTGTCAACCTATTGATTCTCTATTTCAAATTTCAAATTTTAAATTTCCCACTCTAATTACATTAAATTAACAATATTAGAATAAAAATTAAAATAAAATTAACACAAATTATAAAGTGATATAATTTTACATATTTATTTAAATCAATGATTATAATTTTATATAACTAAAAAAATTTCTTAATTAATAATTTATTTAAAATAAGTGATTAATAATATTGAGTTTTTACTATTAATGTTTAATTAATTTTGTAACCGTGGCTCCTACGGGTTATAAACTAGTGCATGAATAAATAACCGTAAAAAAAAACTAAAATGGTATTTGACGTTGGTGGGTGGGGACCACTTTTATACAATATTCAATCAAAATTAAAAAAAGAGGGAGTAAAAAGGGCAAAATTAAATTGAATTTTTCTCTTACATCCATATATTTTGTCTCAATCTCAACTTTCACCCCAAATGTTTGAAGTATTTTCACTTGCAGTCCTTGTAAATAGAGAGACAATTTTAACAAACTTAGAATTCTAAAATGATACATATCAAACTTCTAAAACCAACTATTTATTTAAATACACTCTTAATACCTTAAAAAGTTGTTTAAAAACTATTTATTTTATATAACTATGTATGACGTGAATATAAAAGTTAATTATTTATTATAAAATTCTAATTTATTATGTAGACAAAAAAAATCTCTAATTTATATGTGATAAGAGAGAAAGAGAGAAAAAGATACAAAAGTCTTGGATGTTTTTAAGTTAAGCTTTTATTTTATTGCTATAAATAAATATAAATAAATGAAGATGTTTAATTGGTACAAATTTAAGAAAAAATAATCACAAAGTGTCAAGGTCTTAAAATAAGAAAGTTATGCCAACATGTAGTCCATTAATAAAGGTTGTGCCAACCAACATGTGTTGACAGGGGAAGCAAGAAAATCTATGCACATAAACAAAATTTATAAATAAATTATATTATGTTTTCTTGACAGAATTTGTTTTATTTTTTTATAGCTTTATGGTTGTGATATAGTTATGGGTTATGTCATAGAAAACGTTATCAAAATGGTTTCAAAATAAAGTAAGAGTAAAGGGTTTTCTAGACTTTATGATAATATTAATGAAGGGTAGAAAGGATAAATATGCATAAAATTGGGGGTTTAAATGCAAATTTTTACTGAAGTCTATCAGTCAATTCATGCCAAAGCGTACAGAGCAAGGAAAACAAACAAGGGCAGAAAGGACATTTCGCGTTAAAGCTATCACAGGTTTCTTTACCTGGAACCAAGAAAATGCCATGAAACCGCATTCAGATTTTCTATTTCAAGAGCATCAAGAGGGTAAAGCTTAGACAAAATTTCATAATTGGTCCCTGTGGTTTACAGAATATCGCACTTTGAGGACTTCCTAGCAAAAAGTCATGCCACTGGTCCTTATGGTTTCAGTTCATTACGCGATTGGTCCTTGACCCTAACCCCGTCACTTTTGTACCGTTAGTGCAGGGGTATTTTAGTCTTTTCATTTAGCAGTCACTGTAATCCTTCATCACCAAAGCTATCTCCCAGCATCTCGATCTTGACTTTTGGAACATCAGCGAATTCAACCCTCGTTTCAACTTCCGATGTCGTTGATTTATGATCAGCAATAAGGGTATGTGTTGTTGTTGATGATGATTTCTTCACCCAACTACAACGACTTGTGTGATAGGACTAGGGTTAGCGTTCTTGAAGCTGTTAAAGGAGATGAAAGTACCGATCGATCTACAAGAGAGTGAGTGAGTGAGAGAGAGAGGGAGATGAAGAAGGGTAACAAAGTTATGTTCGATTTGCAGGTTCTGATTTGTAGGTTCCAAAGAATCATCGTTCGTAATCTCTTTATTCTCCTACGATTATTGGGCTCCGATTTTTAGGGTGTCGTCGGATCTTTGGGGAGAAAACGGGAAGAATCATCGTTCGTAATCCCTTCAGCCACCACTCCCGTTTCCGCAAGAACATATAGCGACCAACAAAAATCACGGGTAAGATCGATCATATTCATGACAAATATAGATTCAAAACTGAAATAAAGCCCCTTTGGTTTATTGGGCTAGTTTGTAACTTTGGGCTTTAGGGTTTACAGTCATACATCATCGATAATTTTGTGCAGATTGGGGCGATTCAAGCTTCGGTTTCAAGGTCGCTCTCTATACCTGGGTGAAACATTGTTATCGTAAGATCAATTTCTTTTGCAACACGTAAGGATAATGATCAAGTCGAGAGTGCCAATGGTACGTTTTTTATTATATACACTTGCGATTTGATTTTCATATTCTAATTTTATTGAAACGATTTTGTTTCAAATGAAGATCAAATCGGTTCTGTTGAAGTGAAGAACGATGAAGAGATTGATGAGGAAGAAGCGATTTGCAGAATCTGCTTTGATTCATGCGATGAAGGTAATCAGTTGAAGATGGAATGCAGTTGCAAAGGTGCGCTTAGACTTGTTCATGAAGAATGTGCAGTTAAATGGTTTAGTGTTAAAGGGAACAAAAACTGTGATGTTTGTGGTCGTGAAGTCTCAAATTTACGAGTAACTTTGCTTCGTATGCCAAGTTATGTTCAAAAACAAACCATGAATATGAATCCACAAAATCAACATCTGAATTCAGGAACAATAAGGTAGCTTCATTAAAATTTTAAAATTTAATGGAGAATTTAGAATTCCTGAATTCTTACATGTTTGTTTATTTAGTGCATAGCAGGATTTTGTGGTGCTAGTTTTGATAAATGAAAAGACAAAAATGCCCCTGCACTAACGGTACAAAAGTGACGGGGTTAGGGTCAAGGACCAATCGCGCAATGAACTGAAACCATAAGGACCAGTGGTGTGACTTTTTGCTAGGAAGTCCTCAAAGTGCGATATTCTGTAAACCACAAGGACCAATTGTGAAATTTTGTCTAAATTGGTAAGCTTTTCGTTACATGTAGACAACTCGTCCATTTTAAAAGTTCAAAAAAACGTAACAATAATAGTATTAATTTATCTCATTCGTAGTTTTTTATTTATAATATACTGTTTTATAAATTTTAATGAACAAGATGCTATCAATTTAAATATTTTCCAGTAACTATTTTAGAAAAAAAAATTGAAATTAACTAATTGACCAAATTTTTATAAAGCTTTTGTCTAATGTATTATTTTCAAAGCATAATTAATATTTATAAGATTAAAAATTAGTTTATAATTACATTAACTAAAAGAGAAATGTCAAATCTATCCTTATTCTTTAGTTATTTTTCAAAAAAATAACCAAATATAAGAAATGACCAATCTAATCATTAAAATTGTAGATGGGCCTTAATGAGCTACAATTTCATCTAATGGGATGTAATTTTTTGTCATAAGACGAGCTTATAAGTCCAAAGTTAGAAAGCTTTGAAAAAAAAAAGTTATACTCATTTTTACACTTTCAGTTTGAATGGAGATGTTAACTATCACCATCATGTATTTAATACCATGAGAGTAAATAACTTGAAGCAAACAATCAGATTCAATGGAGATATGTACTACAACCACATGTTCTTCCATATATATCAGATTCAATGGATTTGTCTACAAGTTTTATTAGAAGAATGATATTTCTAACGATTTTTCTCAAGTGATTCCTTGAACATAAGTTAAAAGAAAACTAATATAAGTTAGTTTCGATAAACGGAAAATGTTTTCTAATTTCTATTAACGTTGTTCATGCCAAGAACCGTAAGCATCACATCTTGAGGACTAAATGTGTAGATTTATAAATAAAATTAGATATGTGTGAGTTAGTTTGTTCTAAAAAAACACATCTTATAATGTTATGATGTCTGTGACTGTGACACAGAGGTAACAATGTCAAAAACTTGACTTTGATGTATGTATTAAATTTTAAGCAAAGTAAGTATTTTAGAGGCTGTTTTCATGTATATATATAACCAAATTAAGCATATAAAACAACATGCTAAGATTGAATTGGACAAAATTTCTTACGACTATTTTAACATTTACGGAAAAAGATAAAACAAAATCATAGAAAAAATCAAGACGAAATTGCATATGGTCGGTCAGATGTCATCTACAATTTCATCATGCCAAAATGACAAATCTAAAAAAATATATTACTATAT
Source organism: Lactuca virosa (assembly GCF_052849685.1). Lineage (NCBI taxonomy): Eukaryota > Viridiplantae > Streptophyta > Magnoliopsida > Asterales > Asteraceae > Lactuca > Lactuca virosa. Next base: position 92,958,875 of record NC_136433.1, on the reverse strand, counting down.
GTATTCCCCTCACTCATATATATTATCAAATCAAGAGGGGTAAACACATATTCACCAACTCATACAGAAAGGGTACACAAAACAATTGGAAGGATATTTATAGAATTTGCCAAAAAAAAATATACATGAAATCGTGGTCCATGAAGGTCTACATGTGATTTCATTTCACTTACTATCTGGGTTATTTCTTAATTTTTTGGTTAAGAAAAAAATATATATATACATTAAATCATAGATAGACTATGAATGTCTACCTATGATTTCATTTCACTGGCTATCTGGAGATATTTTTTAATTTTTTGGTTGTTTCTTGGAAAAAAAGTTTAAAATATTAGGTTAAATTTTGTCTTTTACTCTAAATAAAATTACTACTAAATATATTGTCTATATTGCGTTTCTATCTTGTAGCACTATATTACTTACGTATATAAATATAAATATTAAAAATGATAAAAATATAATTTGACTATTATGAATTTAATATTTAATATTGAAGATAAAATTAAAATTAAAAGAAAAAAATAGTTAAAACAATAAACTTTTAAAGGTTATATATAATAAACCGAGTAAAATGGAACATTATTGGACAAATAAAGTTAATTGTAAAAAACATGAGATTCATATGGTAATTAGTATAACAAAATAGTTGATAATATTTACCCAGAAAAAAAATTAAAAGATAATAAAAAATAATAAATGGTAAAAATCATTATTGGAGTCCAATATTAAATTAAAGTGTTACATGTTAAAGCTTTAAGAAAGTTTTTCATTTATTCATATGACTAATTTGAATGTGAATTATTTAATTGTATTTTATATAAGTTGATTATTAACAATTTATTATAAATTTGTGATACTCACCGTAAATATCAAAGGGGATAATGACTTAGGAGGATAATAACGTTTCCCGTTTGTCCATATTAGGTCCCTAATGTATTTTTTGTGTGTATTACATCATTAAGGTTGTTATAATCGTTTAGAAATAATCTTTTTTTACTAGTTCATCCTGTTAAAAGGACTATTTGTAAACGGTTAGAATAACCTTAATGGTGTAATACGCACAAAAAATACGTAGAGACCTAAAATGGACAAACAGGAAACGTTATTACCCTCCTAAGATTTTTAGTATTTATTATTTTGAATATATATTTTTAAGATTTTTAGTGTTTATTTTTATATGTGTATTTCATATAAAGTTGTTGAAATTAAAAAGAATAAAAAGTAGAAAGGTTTGGATCGGATTGGATTGGATTTTGTAACCACATCATCATGAACACCATGAACACCGACTTAACAATCGGGCGTTCCATATGAACCGTCGGTCTAGAATCCACCCAATCCACCACATCACGGATAGATGAAAACACAGGAAGGTCCAAATGAAGCCAATGCCCAACCCGACTCCAAACCTGATCAGCAACCGAAAACTGCAGCAACAAATGCTTCACACTTTCTTGAGAATTATGACACACAAGACACAATAAGGAATCTATCATCACCCCCCTTTCCACCAGTTTAGCTCTTACCGGAATGTGATCCAAAAGCATCCAAACTACCAACCCCAAGACCTACACGTTTCTTATTTATAAAGTAAAAATTTACTATAGGGGTTTATAGTTTCATACGGGGATAATGACTTAGGAGGGTAATAACGTTTCCCGTTTGTCCATATTAGGTCCCTAACGTATTTTTTGTGTGTATTACACCATTAAGGTTGTTATAACCGTTAAGAAATAATCCATTTTACCGGTTTCTTCCTGTTAAAAGGACTATTTGTAAACGGTTATAATAACCTTAATGGTGTAATACGCACAAAAAATACGTTAGGGACTTAAAATGGACAAACAGAAAACGTTATTACCCTCCTAAGTCATTATCCAAAATCAAAAAAACTCCAGCCAAAAAGTTGTAAATTTACAATCTTGACTAAAGAAACCGGTCAAATATTTCTCATAATATAAAAAGTTTTATTATTAGATACGAGACTCTAGATCAAAGGATGAATATTATGCCTATTTGGTTTATGACTTTATACAGCCGGCAAAAATCGATCCAATTTATCAATCCAACCCAAATTCAACCCAAAATTAGCAGGTTGTGTTGAGATTTTCAATCCATTTAAGTTAAATGGGTCAATCTATCTAACTCATTTAATTAAATAAGTTGGGTCGGGTAAATGTTATGGTCCCGTTTTCAACTCACCAACTCATTTAACTTTAATATATATATATATATATATATATATATATATATATATATATATATATATATATATATATTATAATTTAATATTTATTATATATTGATCTAAGTATTAATTTATAAATTATAACGTTATATTATTATTTATGTTTTAAAAAATGCAATTCTAATCCATATCTTTTTTCTTTACACCGAAAACATCAGTCACTTTTCAAAATCACTTTGAAATTACATATGTTTAATGTTATTTGAACAATTTCTTTTTATTTGTGAATAGGGATTGTACTTTTATTATATTTTGAAAGTTTATTTAAGTTTGAAACTCATTTAAGTGGTGTAATCTTTAGTTAATTTATTTACTTTTTTTATTTTAAATGGGTTAATCCAGTTTAAGCCACAGGGCCAGTCCTGAGGAATTAAATATCATCAAAGGCCCAGGACGAGGTTGAAAAAAGGTCCTTATCGTTATTATAAGTTTTTATTTTTAAATAAAAATATATAATAAAAAAATTGGGCCATGTGCGGCTGTCCACTTTGTCCCCCCTCAACGCCCCCTATGTTAACCCATTTATTTAATAGGTTGAGTTTAGAATTACATAAACGGGTCAACCCGGTGACAACCCATCTATGTGAAAGGTTGGGTTGGGCTGAAATCTTTCAACCCAGTTAATAAATGGGTTGAACCCGAACCCAACTCAATTCGACCCATTGTCAACCCAATTAATAAATGAGTTGAACCCGAACCCAACTCAGGACCCATTGTCAACTCTATGACTTTCTTTCACAATAGCATAACAGTCCCAATTGGTTTTTGGTACATGTATTTGTATCTATATAAGGTCTAAATGTTGATTTGTTATGTTTGTTTTTTTTTGGTATACTTTAGTTGTAATTTAGAATTTTTAATTATTTTCGTGTCATTGTATCAGTATTTTTTTCCTATTAACTATAACGATAGTCATTGAGTAACCAATCAATTCGACTTGAAGACATGAACTTTGAATATTTATGATAACATGTTTTTGTAATGTCGTACTTGGAAATTCTTGAAAAACTTACAACCTTTCATAGCTTATTCGAACGATCACTTAAAGTCCATATTATTGTGAAACGAGTGGATGGGAGTCCACTGATGTGCTCTTGAAGGTTAATTTTCTCGAACATTTACCACAACAAGGTAACGGTCATGATTATGGTGTCTTTAGTTGGATGCGGTTATAAGCATTAAGTAGGGCTAGAACAGTGATAATGGAAATAGATAAACAAGGATATGTTAATGCCAAATGTTGGGATTATCGTGATCAGATGACTAGGATTATCTCAGACACGTCATGACCACTAATGCATATACATTTTCATTTTTTATTATACAAAATAGTCATTTAAATATTGCATATTATTTAACAACTCCTTTTTTGGTTACACGTCCAGAAATTGTAACAGATACATTGTTTTTTTCCCAATCAATAAATTTTTTTCCAATTCTAATAAGAACTACAATAAGTTCACCAACCTCCTTGTCGCCAACGTCCGAGAACATGTTAAGATCAAAACGATAACATTCTTCATTTTCGCAATAATATAAGTATGTATAGACGATTCTTGCATATGCTTTCCCTTTTGAGGTCATGTTGGATCGAACACCAACACTCGAACTTAAACTTCTTATGTAGAAAGAGATATGAAATTGATAAACAAATTGATAGACGTACATAACATCTTATAGGTGCAAAATTCGCAAGGCTATATTAATTTCACTAGCATCATTAGCGGGCGTGTAGTTGTGGTTGTGGTAAATAATGGTGCTCACATCATTCACGAGGCCATATGCACATTTGTGTAGCATGCATTTATTGTAAGTAGGTAAAACAATACAACAACATATCGCATACTACACGCGATTTAAATAACGGAAAATCCAATATTTGAAAATTATATCTAGAATGAGCAAAAATTAAACTGCAACCAAAAAATGCATAAACCCAAAACCAGAACAAAAACCGATGGTGCGATTTTCAATTTTTCAAAAACTGAACATTTTCGGTGTTGTGAAATTTTTATTTTTTCAAAAACCGGAAAAAAAACGAACCGCACCGCAACTATTTATATACAATATTTAATTATTTATTTTATTAATTAGTTATATATTATATAATAAATATTAAAAGGTTAAAATAGAGCGCACATTTGAGCGGATACCAATAGTCATAATACATGCTTAATTGATTACACGCTCATTCTCATTCTCTCTCTCACCGGGTCAATTTTGAATGGGATACCGATAGACCATAGTCATGGTGAAATTTGACAACTTTAAGATATTGATTGTTAATTATTTATTATTTGACGTTTTTAAGAGATTAATTGTTTGTGATTTAAGCTATTGTCTTATACCTTATGTGTTTTTATTATTACTAGTAATATGTTTGAATTTTTAAAACGACTAAAAAGGTCTCAATTTGTCCAAATGAATCATGAAAAGTAGCCGTTATACACGTAACTCCTATAGCCTTTGGTTTATTTAACCTTTGCCCCAATATATATTGAGTTTTTATGTACTTGTAAACTTGCCTAATCATATATTTGATCAAGAGAATGTTGGAGTGAACTATTGAGTTGAGCTACTTCGCCATATAACACAAAGAATACACTTTTATCAAAAGCATAGTTACGATATGGTTAAACTTTGTTGTGTATTTATATAGTTTTTATGATTTCTAACTCATGTATAACTCACTAGGTTTCTTAGTATAATATATTATTCTAAAATGTGTTCGGGTGACAAACAAGTTGAATATCACATATTGTGAGCAATAATAATGGTTACATGAAGACTTTAGTAGAACCCTTAGATCTGAAAGAGTTAGACATTATTACTATAAATAATGTATATGCATTTGTATTGATCGTAATGTTCCCTCATGTGCATTTAACTTTTATTTTGTTTAAAAGTATTTCTGTGAATTTAGGAATTTTCCTTGATGAAAAGATTTATAAAAAATTTAAAAATATGTTTTTAAATATTGTTTAAAAGTGACTTGTATGAAAGGTGTTACATATTGTTTTGGGGGTATCGAACAATTCACTACTTTTCCTAATCGAGCTACTTATTAGGTTCGGTTGATGGTCATAGTAACTTTAATTTGTTATGCAAATACATATACTCTAACATCTTAAGTGTTTTTGAATGTCCTTATTTGAATCTCAAAATACCTTTTAGACATAATTCTATAAGTCCTTTACATGTGACTAAGACAATTGTATATAAGGCAAAATCCTTTTATATGTCATGTATAAAAGTAGACAAAATTAAAGTATCAAAGTGTATATAAGACATAATCCTTTTATGTGTTATGTACATATGTAAAAGCAAAGCAGAAAAAATCAAAGTATCAAAGTATATATTCCTTGTCAATTAAAGTTGATTCCAAATTAGGTATACATTCGTGATGCCCACCACGGAACACCACAAAATTGCTCCACCACAAACGGCCTAGTGTACACGACCGTTGTTCGTTGCCATGTGTACCACAAACCCGTTCGTTGTATGCATACCGGTAGGTCTTACAATAATTAATGTGAAAAACACGTCTAATGCACCCCTAACCAATTGTCACTTTTGCCGTTGGAGGGTTGAGAGGAAAGGATCTTACTTTAATAAAGAACAATTATGTACCAAAGAATAGCATATCACTTATGGAGGTCACTTTCAGTAAAAGCAAAATAAAGAGAAGGGCAACCTCGTAAATATAACTCCATGAAGCATCAGATGCTGTCAAGACTAGAGACCGATCTTCTATATATACACTCCACTCCCTAGAACGCAGTCTCTTCAAACACCAACAAACCTCTCTAATCCCCTGTTTCTTTCTCTTGATTTTGCATTGTAGATTCACAAATAATGGCCGATCAGCTCACTGATGATCAGATCTCCGAGTTCAAAGAAGCCTTCAGCTTGTTCGATAAGGATGGAGATGGTCAGCTCTCTTTCCCCCTCTTGTTTTTCTAGTTTAATATCACTTTTTTCATGAATTAACTTGTTGTACACATACAATCGGTTCATGATTCGTTAGTTTAGATGCGATCATCTACTGTGATGAGATCTGAGTTCTCATTTCTAATTGGTGATTTTTGATTTCACTGATGTTTGACTTCTAAGGTCTTTTTTGCATAGTTCAATTCGTTTTCTAGTTTGTTGACTAGACTTTGAGTTGGGGATCATTCTCATATCTACCCAATCAAAGATCAATGAGATTTCTTATTTGCCAATAACGTCTTCTATGTTTTAATTCAATTCAATTTTAGTCATAAACACATATCGTCCTGTCAGTCTTGTCTGCAAGGTGTTTGATGAAATGTTGTTGTGAAGTAACCATAGAAAGTAAACAAATGAGAACTCAGATCTATTTGATTTCCATGGGTTATATCAAGCTTTTTGCATGTTTTAGTAGTAGTAATGAACGATTCAAGATATGAATGTTGTCATGGAAGAAGCTATACACAAACATTGTTGCAGGTTGCATCACTACGAAGGAGCTCGGAACAGTTATGAGGTCTCTTGGGCAAAACCCAACAGAGGCTGAACTCCAAGACATGATCAACGAGGTCGATGCTGATGGAAATGGGACCATTGATTTCCTTGAGTTTCTTAATCTGATGGCTAGGAAGATGAAGGACACAGACTCTGAAGAAGAACTGAAGGAAGCTTTTAGGGTTTTTGATAAGGACCAAAATGGCTTCATTTCTGCAGCTGAACTTCGTCATGTTATGACAAATCTTGGTGAGAAATTAACAGATGAAGAAGTTGATGAGATGATTCGTGAGGCTGATGTTGATGGTGATGGTCAGATCAACTATGAGGAATTTGTCAAGATCATGATGGCCAAGTGAGGATCTCCAACTTGAAAACTAAAACCCTAAAAAAATATTTCAAATTTCTAAAATTTTAAATGTGGGTAGGATTCTTTTCATATCTTTTAATGCTTGCTTCTTTGGGTATCTGTTTAGATTTATATTTATTCCTCATTGTTTGCTCTTTAGGTTTTAAGTAGTTTTATTCTTGCTTGTTGTTTTTGTTATAAACCTAGAACAAATTCTATGAGGTTCTCTTGATTTTACTTGTTTGTGGTTCATCTTTGAATTTTTTTTTTTTTTTTGCATGAATGCTTAGTTATTAAAATTGGAATAATCTTTATCCTTTCGTTTTATTTTTCTTGTGTTCTATGTAGCTTAATCTTTGTTTAAAGATTACAATCTTGTTCTTGAGTCATGTCCCTATTAAGTATTTTAAGTTAAGAAAATAAGATCCTTTACAATCTTTATGATTATATGCTCTTATTCTTTGCCAAATATACTTGCTATGTTTATTGCCATTAAATAGGTCAATTTGGCATTTTTGCCCTCTTAACACACTTTTTATATCCATCAAGATCTTTATAGGTTGGTGAAATATAATGTAAAGGTCATTGAGCAAATTACCTATGCACGTCAACGAAGATATTCATAGTTTTTAATAATATCAAGGCAACACAGGTCAAGTAAAAGATCGCACCAATTTCTTAATTATATTTCCTATTTTGATGTTTTTTTGGAAAAAAAAAACACACGATGACTCTTTTTGAAACTAATCAGTTGTGAAATACTTTTTTTTTTAAATATTTACACTAATATTTTTTGTTTCCGTACCTAATAATTTATGTTTTGGAGGATTGTACAAATTGCATGCTGTACAACTCTTTAAAATATAAATTGTTGTGTAGGGCAAATTTTCGACCATATGCAAAATAGTTTTTGAATTGCAAAATTAATTTTAACAAAAAGAGAACTTAAAAAAGTTTAAAAATCTTAAAACACTCCTATCTCTCATTCTCATTCTTATTCTCATTCCTTCTCCCTCTCCTACTCTCTTCATCACCCCTTGCTCTTTTCTTTCTTCATCTTCCATATATATGAACAAAAGCCGTTACCTTTCACCCAATTTGTGTTCGTTTTAAAAATTGCTCTCACAAATAAACCTTAAATAGATTTAAAAAAAACCAATTTCTATTTCAAAATGATAAGAATAATTTTGCGACTTATAAGAACAACTTTGAAATTTTAATTGCGAAATAATATTAACCTTTTTAAAACTTCAAAGTTTTTATGCGGATAAAAATAATTTCAAATCTTTTGGAATCTTGGCAACTTTTGAAAAAAATAATCATTTGTCTAAAAAGTAATTAAAACGTTAAACATAATTAAAAATTTGGTTATTTTCGTAATTATTCCTAAAAATTAAGGCTTTTAAGGCTTTTCATGTGACATGAAAATTGAACCCCCTTAATCTTGATCGAAAAAAACCGTACACCAATTTCTTGAAAAAAAAGCAAAGCGATTGTCCCTTTGTATGAAATTCTTTGATGAAACAAGAAAATTTCAAAACAAATTTAAGAACATTGACGTATAGCCCAAGAACCAAAACTGTTTTATATGTCTATTAATTATTATTTTTTCTTCTTCTGGGATTATTGTTGATTTATTTCCCAATTTTAATTATAGAATTGGTTGGTGGGGAGTTTATTATTTTCATATTCTCCATTTTCTTATAAAAATATCTTTCCTTTGACTGGCATGTGAATATTTTTTGTCAACCGTGCCAAGGATCCGAAGAAAGCGACGGTGAATTCATTATCCTCCTCTCTAATGCCCTTAAAAATCAATATATGAGAAACAAAATAAAATAACTAATACAAACTTTTATTGAAGAAATAACTTGTTTTGAGTTCCAATAATCTTACTTTTAAGTTTATGTAATTGTAAAGTGTCACAATGAACCAAACTAACGTTCATTCTTGTAGAAGATGGGTATGAGTATGGCTTGCTCACAAGAGACTAGTTTTATGGTTGTTTAAGGGTTAATATTAAAATGAAAGAATTTTAATTTAATTATTTGATTTTACTAACTAAACAATATTATGTTTCTTAATTCAGGAAGAGAAGAAAGGAAGTAGCCATGCAATCAAGATTCAAGTCCTCAAAGAGTGGTTGGAGAAAGGCTCGTGGGAGTTGTATTGTACTTTAAATGTGTCATTGATCTTTCTTTTTCAAAATAAAATTTATCTGATAGAAAATAATGAGATCTTCCTAGGTTGCATTGGTACATCAATCGACATCTACTTTCACAAAAACATTTAGATTCGAAAAAGTATATACCCTTTTAAGGAAAAGAAAACTAAGACTGAAAAAAAAATAGTCAACTTTGTATTATGTTATCATCCAAGTAGCATAATTTTAAATGTGTATAACATATATAGATACACCGGACAGTTTTTTAAAAAATGAAATATATATGAATTTGAATGTCAAATAGTAGCATAATTTTAGGCTAATAATATCGAATAAGAAAAATAAACGGAAAATTGATTTAAACGGCATTAAATGTAGGAATTGAAATTTAGAAGGAGCGTGTATTCTTAAATCCTCATAAATACATAATTAGATGACATTTTTAAATAAAATTGATAAATACAAGAAAATGACATGTGGATTTTATTAAATTCAAAAACACTATAAAATATCAAGTGTCATAATTCATTACAAAGTGACATATGTTAAAAAAACTCTTCATTTATTAGAAAGGATTGCAACATAAATAAAAACACACTTTAAAGATTTTAAATCTCCAACAACCATGGACAAAATTAAAACAAATAAAATAAACAAAATACAACCATATGATGTTTAAACTACTTCATGAACAATGGTGTGGTCTTTTAATGTTGAAGACTAGTTACCAAATTTGATAACTAGTACAACTGATCCACACAATGCATGAATAAATAACCGTAAAAAAACTAAATGGTATTCAACGTTGGTGGGTGGGGACCACTTTTATACAATATTGATATAAATTAAAGAAAAAATAAATAATAATAATAAAACGAAAAAATCAGATAAAAATAAAGGAGTTACTTTAGATTAAATATTTAATAAAATAAAACCACAAGGGACCCATCATTCATATAATTGAAACCGTAAGTGCCATAAATTTATAAAATTAATAAAAAAAAATTGTAAACCAAAGATACCGTTTATGTAATTTAGTGGAGAATATTTATTTGTTTTTATATACGAATCAATTTTAGTTTTTTCTATCCTTTTTTGTTTAAGATAGTGGTGTTTACACGATATATTTTAGTTATACATAACAATTTATGTATTAGATGGTTGTACTATATAATTATGTAAAACATAATAAATTATTATGTATTGCTAGAAAATATTGTGTACAAATTATCATTATGTACATTAAGATATCTTACACGGTTAGCATTTAAACCTTAATAAATTTTTCATAAGTTGAAGTAAAATACCGATCGGTAGCTATTTATAAATATTGTATTCAGTTTATAGGAAAACTAAATATAATATAATATTTAAGACTTCATTTTTTTTTTTTTTGAAAGATGACGAACATGTTTGTTGATATTATAATTCGTTTTCTTACTTTTCGATTAATAATAGGCGTAATATTTTCTTACTTTTCGATTAATAATAGGCGTAATAAGTGTAGGGTTCATTGGATTGAGTGACTTCACAATCCTTTCTTCGGCATGTATGGCTTTGTAGTATGTTTTTAGTAGCTTTTTTATTTCAAGTATTACTGTTCTAAAAAATATTTAAAGTTTCCAATTATATTGTATTCAGAACTTCCAAATATAAATATTAACTTAAACCTAATTGATGTGGTCTTGTCTCTTTCCGCAAGTTAGCTCAAATATGAGGCCAGATGAATTGACGATTTTATCAAATAGAGTTATGTCTAATATCACGGTTAACCTTAGGCCATAGGGTGGCATACCATACTTTAAAAAAGTGATTGACTTCACTTATCCGGACTAGTCCGTTGATTTTGAAGGTCACGTGCAAAAAATAAACATGGGATCTTCATTTTTTATATATAAGTAAAATTCGTTTGTACGACGACAAGATTGGACACATAATAGACATCAATGATTTTATTATGGAGTAGGATTAAAAACAAAAAATATTCACTCACAAATAATCAATGAAGATAATAGTGATAAAACCTTGACAGAAGCCACCTAATTCAAACGACTGATTTCTGACGGAAATTTCATAATACGTAAAAACGTTTCCACACTCCCCCCTTTGACAACACGGCCGTATGTGATCGCACACCCCACACCTCCTCATATTGACAATGCTTATGAAATATTTTATTTAAGAACTACTTTTTTATAAATATTAAATTCAAAAAGTTCTTAAACTGTTTCGGTAAAATAAATTGTAGCCACCAAAGAATTTCTAGACAACAAGAAGAATTGGTCAGACATTTTCAAATGGCTCAAGATGGGAGAACCAAGTGGTACAACGTTCGAGTGCATCGTCTGGATTCGTATCGTGGGACTTCCTCTAAAAAAATTGGTGTGATTCGAATTTTGAAGCGATCATCAACAAAATGGGGAAAATCATTTCACCATTTGACGAGATCACAAACCGTGTGGATCTTTTGTTTGTGAAACTAGGCATCCTTACTAGAGGGAGAAAGAATTTCAATGAAGAAATTATTGTCCACCTGGAAGATGGCCCAATCATTATCAGATTGAATATGAGGACGGACCTTGGTTCCCATTCAATTTTGATAATGTGGAACAACCGTATGAAAGTGAATCTGAAGAATATGATGAAAACGAAGAAGACGACTCAGAGAAGGGGAATTAGGCATTAGGCTCAGAATCAGAGGTAGCTGGAAGTGATGATGACATCGACATCTCTGATACGGACATGTATGAAACATAATAGGGAGAAATCATTGAAGACGATTACAATAACAACGGGAGATGATGGTCAGAGAAACTCCTCCATCATAATCTGTTGCCATGTCGCCGGCACCCGCATCATTAATGGCATCGCCTCCCAAGATACTGGTTCCCACCGACCTCACATAGAACCCAAACATGCGGGAAGAGGAAGCATCATCGCATCCAAACATCAAGGATTCAGACAAAGGGGATGTTGCATATGGATCGGGTCGTCCTGACCTGGTTGTTAAAACCGCCCTAAATCCAGATACCAACCTTGCGATAAAAAACTTGGCCCTTTATGGTTGCTTTGGGCCCTTCCCCACAAACACTCACGGCCCACTTACTAGCAGTCCAAATCGAAACGAAATAAACAATTCCAATGGTACGGGAAGATCCACTCTCAAGAGGAAACAAAATCATAACTCACCGATGGCAGAAGTTATCCCCTTCCACTTTGACAGAACCAACGACTCTCGAACTCCACCCCTAACGATCCCATCTACACCGACTCCTTCAAGCAAGCTTCCGCCTTTCGTCAATCCTCACATCACCCCCCCCCAAGCCTCCTCCTCATGTAACAACCCCAAAACCCGAATAAAATTTTTCATTTTCATTTTTCTAAAATAAACAAGTACCATAGATATAAAATTCATCCAAAACCATCACAATGTAAAATTGTTGTGTCATCAGAGTACAATATCAAAAATGCGGAAATAACGGGAGAGTGTGTTGTGCCATCATGTCGGGCCCTTCCCCTTAGTACCGGAAGTACCTTAAACCATAAACACAAACTGTAAGCAAACGCTTAGTGAGTTTTCACAAAGTACTACATACCAACAAACAATTAATGCTATGGGCCAAATCATAGTCTTACAATTATTGTCAGGGGTCAAATCCCGGTCTTACATACAGGTGCCAGGGGCAAGATCCTGGTCTTTCATACAATTGTCAGGGACTAGATCCTGGTCTTCCATACAACTGTTAGGGGCCACATCCTGTTCTTGCATATATATATCACACAAAATAATTTGTATACTATAACGCAAAGGATAGGTCGGCTTTGGTGCCTTCGACCCATTGATACAGTGAGAAACTTACCTCAGTCTGCTGGAAACAACAAGATGCTCGGCTGCTAAACAGGAAGATCCCACACTAACACAAACAAATAACCCTAATAAGAATTTGGTTACAATCCCAAATCATGGGCCTAAACCCTAAGTCCATACTCCTAAAATAAGGGCTCAAATGTTTTTTCCCATAATGGGCCTAACCATTCCTGGCCCAAACACAATAACAAGCTCCAAGGCCCAACTACACCACTTAAGGCCCATTAGCAAAACTCAAAGGCCCACCTAATCCAAACAGACCGAGGCCCAAAACCAAATAAGGCCACATTATCCAAAAGTCCAACAAAAGTCCAAAATCCTACTGGGGTGTACGCACAACATAATTCTTTGTACGCTCGGTGTACGCGAGTGTCATGCAGTACGCGCTGCGTACATTCTGGTACGCTCAGTGTACTGAGTTGTTCAGCACTTTTGGCTACTTGGTGCTTAATCCATGTAGCCACTTACTCCAACTTCCAGATCTCAGTCATTAGGGGTCCTAGGGCATAAAGTTGGCAACTTTATGCCTTAACATGTCTGATGGGAGTCCAACATCCATATTTGTTCATCAAAACTCACATTAAGGACCTAGATTCATGCATGGCTTCATGTCATCCACCAAGATAACATGTTTATGTCTCTAACACATCATAGGGACTAAGATCTAGCATTTCTAGCTTCTGGAGTTGCCCAAACTCACAAAAGAGAATCCATGGACCCAAAAGATCTCATAAACAAACCCTATGTAACAACGTAAATTTCCAAAACAATTTTTCATTTTAAAAAAACATACTTTCATTCATAAAATATCATTGTAATCCAATGTATCCCATGTTATCACAATAAACAAATCCCAAGATCCTCAAATACATAAATCCTCTCAGTGTGTACGGATCATGCCGACGCCTTCCCGCGATCCTCACTAGTACCTGAAACACATAACACAACAACTGTAAGCATAAATGCTTAGTGAGTTCCCCAAAATACCACATGCAACACATATGCCACTCGAGGCTACAATACGACCCTCCGGTCGATGTGTCTCAGCGGGACCCTCCAGTCCCGTAGCTCGTTGGACCCTCTGGTCCGGTCATAGCTCGTCGGACCCTTCGGTCCAGTCTGTGTCGTTGGACCCTTCGGTCCGGTCTATATCGTTGGGCCCTCCGGCCCGGTCTATTCAACACATAGCATATATATAACACAATGCACATAACTCATATATATACACATAACATACAAGACCCTCTGGTCTACACATAAATACCACTCTAGGTAATGTATAGTGAGAAGACTCACCTCAATGAAGTCGGATAAACTCTCGTGCTCAACGTCCCGACTTAGCCTCCTCCTATTATTCAGATAACATCCCCAATCAATATTCTCTCATGATCTCATCTCTACAGATTGGGTAGAAGGCCATTCTACCCTTCCCTGAACTCTCCTGAATCAGTCTTGACCAAAACCATAAAATCAACGAAAGTCAACGGTCAACTTTGACCCAACTCGTCGAGTGCACAAGGGCGACTCGGCGAGTCCATGCGGGTCCTCTGAATCCTTTCAGTCTCTCTTGGCTCGTCGAGTCATCCTTCCACTCGACGGGTTACACCTGTCACGAATCGCGGGGCAACCCGGACTCGACTCGTCGAGTCCAATTATGGACTCGGCGAGTTGCCTCCATGTTCATCCTCAAATGACCTCCTAAGGTCAGATATACTTCCCTAACTATCAGATCTACCCTTAAAATGTTCAAATGTCACGTAAAGGTGCAACCTTTACGTGCATGCAACCCACAACAAGGCATAAATGGAGAAATAACTCTAAAAATGGCAACCTAGTCCCCAATCTTTCATTTGCTTGCATAAAGCTGAGGGATAGTGACTCTATGGACCTCTCATGGTCCAGATCTGATGCTATTAACACAAAGGGGACCTCATACTCACTAGATCTTACATAAAATGGAGACAAAAACCCTAAAATCATGAAATCTATCATATCAACACGAAATAGAAGGGATTATACCTCCAGAGATGAACTCTCAAGATGATTAGCCCAGATCCAAGCTCCCTTCACGCTCTAGATGGGTGTTTCCTTCTTCCTTCTAGCAAAACTACACCAAAAGTGATGTATTAGCCTCTTCTTGCTCTCAACTCTCTTACTGCTCTCTCTAGGGTTTCTCTGGGGTGCATTGGCCGCAAATGGAGGCTATAAAGGCCTTTAAATAGGGGACAGGCCCGGGGATTTAGGGTTTCACTTTACAGCGCGGACTCGCCGAGTCCACGTATCTACTCGTCGAGTCCGGTCATTAATCCAGTCAAGAACTCGCGATCCTATTCGGCGAGTCTGAGCGTCTACTCGCCGAGTCCCTCCATAAAACCCAAAGTAAATAACTAAAATAAGATACATGGGAATCCGGATGTTACACCCTAACTCCAATTATCAAAAGGATTAACAAGGTATGATCTTTTTACCTTCAAAAGCTTCCTAAGATGATGTAGATTCAGTATCTTGAAGCTTAACCACGTCCAAAGCTTACTCGCCAAGTTCTTCTTCTTGCAAACACACCAAAAACGCCACTAAAGTTAGTTCCAAGCTCAAATATCACACTCAAGGGCAAACTAGGGTTTTAGGGACGTTAAGAGCTATGGAGGCTGATAAGGGTGAGGGTCCAAAGGTTATAAATGTGCTTAAATAGGGCTCATGCCCTAAAATTAGGGTTTTAGCTTTTGGCTACGTACGACCTATGTATGCTTCGTATGCCCCGCGTACGTGGCTCAGGTCCCCGATCCAGCACGCCCATGTACGCTAAGCGTACATATACATATGTAACGCCCACAGATTCGGGCTAGTCAATTTAGAGATAATAAACGTTAAAAATGAATTTTTGATAGAAGATTATTTAGAATAAATAATCTTAACCAAAGTTATAGTATATGTCACAAGGATCCCGTACATATAAAGAACGCTAAAATCCGACTTATAACGAAGAAGTTATGACCCGTCGAAATTTCACAATTAAACCTCCACGACTCCGCGTATCGTAACAAGTAAATTTTTGACAAAATACTTTTTAGCCTTAGCGAGATCTAAATGAAAGTCATAGTAGAAGTTAAACCGAGAGCGAGCATATAGAGAACGTCCAAATCTGACTTAGTTAGAAGAAGTTATGATTTTTCTAAGATTCAGCGTAACAATATACTAGGGGTGAGCATGGTGCGGTTCGGTGCGGCTATTGGTCAAAACCTCACCACTAACCGCAAGTGCAGTTAATCCATTTTCAAAACCGCATGGTGCGGTTAATTTTGCTGTTAGGCGGTTATTTTGTGGTGCGATTTTGTTTTTTTTTGTGTTTCGGTTATTAACCGCATGGGTTTGGTGCGGTTATTTTGTGTGGTTTTTAACCGCAGTTTAAAGTTCAAACGGTTTTAAGAGTTCAAACATATTACTTGTAATAATAATAAAAATAATAAGGTATAAGACAATTAACTTAAATCACAAACAACTAATATCTTAAAAACGTGAAATCACTAGTAATTAACAATAAATATCTTAAAATTGTGAAATTTCATCATATTCCAAAGTTAAACATAACAAAAAACAACACTTTTGTCTTCTACAATTTTATCATTCTTTTATCCATGAAACTTGTCTTACTTTTAATATCTAATATATTAATAATTAATAAAAAATTGTATATAATATATGCGGTGCGGTGCGCTTTTTTTTTTGCAGTTTTTGAAAACTAATAACTGCACCGCATGTAAATTTGCGGTTTCTGAAAAACTGAAAACCTCACCATCGGTTTTTATTGCGGTTGCAGTTTATGCGGTTTTTACTGTTAATTTTAGTTGTGGTGCGGTTTTTTGCTCACCCCTACAATATATATTTTGCAAAATTTTGAACATCCATAAAATTTGAAAATTTTAAAACGTTTACATAAATCCAAAAACCATCATTTATTACATATTGTTTTCAAAATGAGTTTCACATCAGAGTTTTTCGCAGAAATCATAACACAAAACATGATGAGGTGAACGATCAAGCCTTGGCCTTCCCGCGATCATCTGAAGTACCTGAAACATAACCAAAAACTGTAAGCCCAAAGCTTAGTGAGTCTTTCCCAAAATACCATCACGTAAACATACCCAATAACAACAAGCATAAGGAGCCTTCAGCCTGACTAGACCGCCTCGCAGGTCCTTCAGCCTATATGGACCGCTCCCGAGCCTTCGGCATGACTGGACGCCTCGCAGGGCCTACAGCCTATTCGGACCGCTCGTCGGGCCTTCGGCCAAACTAGACCGCGTCGTAGGGCCTACAGTCTATCCGGACCGCCATGGGTCTATTGGCCTACAGCACAAAGCAGGACCGCCTCAACCCAACCACACACACACACACATACATGTCGACATATATATATATATATATAGTCAAGATCAAATAAGAAGGAAATTTTTGGTAGGAAGGTAAGAAGTTTTTTTTCTACATATTTTTTTCGCGAACAAACAAAATGAATCATTAGATGATTCATTTGTAAGATGATTCACAAGAAAAAATTCTCAAAAAAACATCTCGATGATTCATTTATACAATGATTTTGTTGTTATTCACTAAAATTGTCATAAAAGTGAATTTTTTCTTAATTTACTTAAAAATGAATCATAAAGATGTTTTTTTGGGAATTTTTTCTTGTGAATCATCTAGTGATTCATTTATTTTGTTCGTCAAAAAAATATATAGAAAAAAAACTTATTACCTTCCCACCAAAAATTTCCTTCTTACCGGATCTATATCCTATATATATATATATATATATATATATATATATATATATATATATATATATATATATATATATATATATCAGTTAAACACATAACCAGTCTACAGACAAACAGACCGATCTTACAAATCACTAAGCATGATATCATCCTATCTATCAGGATACAGATCTAACAGATCATAGCAGCATAGCAACATTCTACTAGGATAACCATCCAACAAGGTCCGACATTGGTGCCTTCGACCCATAAGTATAGTGCGAAAAACTCACCTCACACTGACGTATCAAACAGAACCTCCGGCCGCTGGCTCACGAAAACCTTGAACTATCATAATAAATAAACCTCCAATTAATAATTAGATTATCACTTCAAATCTCTTAACTCATAATTGTCCATTAACTCTTCATTAACTGGGCCAAGCCCAAGTCCAATCTTAATCCAAAAAGGTCCAAAATATACAAGGCCTATAATTGGCCCAATTTTCCAAATTGGGCCTAACTCCCTAATAGACCTCATCCTAAGGCCCAATTCCCTGAACTGGCCCAAAATACTTCTACTCAGAAAGTCCATGAAGGGCCTAAGCCCAAACTGGCCCAAAGATAGCTCAAAACCGAAGCCCAACTCGCAAAAGCCCAACATAGAGCGTATGATGGGCATACTCCGAGGCTACGTGGGGCGTACGCGAACCTCGCATTGACTGCAAACGGGGGTGTTGACTGCATACGCGGGGCATACCCTCGCAGAGTTCAAAACTCTAATAAGTGCTTAATGGCTTAAGCACTTAAGCCAAAATTCCAGATCCATCGACCAAATGTATATCAGAACCAAAAAGTCTTAAACTTTAAGACTTTGGAAGTCCAAAAAGTCCTTAATTCATGGTCTTAATCCATTAAGACCTCCTATAAGCAACATGAAGCCAAACTAGCCAAATAGACCTCATTTGTATAACTTAGAACCCTTCCTAGGGTCTGAAAGAACATCTCAAAACGTCCAAGACAACTTATGCACAATATTAGGACTTTTGGGACAACAAGAGTACCAAAAAGCTAACAAAACAAGATCTACACAATTCAAGCACAAAGGCAGAAGCTTTTTACCTTCTGGAGCTTCTAAATGACAAAATTATCCAGATTTACAAGCTTGTTTCACTCTCCAAACACCTTGATGCAGCTTCTTCTTATTCAACCCCACAAGAAACACACTCTTAGCTCACACACACACACAAAAGAGAAGCTAGGGTTGCCAAGAAACGATCTCATGACTTGGAGGCTGAAATGATGGGGTAAAGGGTCCATAATGGGGTTTAAATACCCAAATAAACCTAAAAATTAGGGTTGCACTCGGACATACATACTCCCTGCGTACATATGATTACGCCCTAGTACGCCTAGCATACTCCCCCTCCGACCAAAATTACTAATTTGCCCCTCGGGCCTCTTAGGGCTAAATTCCACCAAATTCAAAGACCAACATGACATATTAATTTACCGAAGGAAGGATTTGAAAATACCTGGAAACACAGGATGTTACAGATTATTTGCCGACACAATCTAAACGAGAATTGAAGATCTCATTAGTAGGAGCTCAACGAAATAAAGACGGTCAAAAACGGACGTTAGATGACAAAGTTATGAACTTTTAACGGACTTTAACTGTCTAAGCCTGTTAAAATATAACTTTAAAAATAAAGTCAAAGTTAGCTGACGAAGTCTAAACGAAAGTTGTAGATCCCATCGATACCTACGTGTGGCTATAAAGAACATCAAAAACGGAGCTTGTATGCGAAAGTTATGGATTTTAGAAGATAATTAATGTTTGGATTAACCTCGGAGTGAGACATGGCATGATCTAGGCCACACCTTCTTCCCCACAGATTGGAACCTGATCGTGAAACCTGGACTTGGTACGCCCAACGTAGCTTTGTGTACGCCCCACATACTACAGTACATCCATCGTAATGCTGGATTACACCCTGCATATGCAATTCCTTCAACCTATAAATAGAGCTCGTTTTCACTCTTTTCTTCACACCTCTTCAACCAACTCTCTCCGAAACACCCCCAAAGCCTCTATGCCTTCCCCTAGCACCTCTTAGGTATTAGCATCGAAGCCCCATAGCGCCGGAAAGCTCCGAGAAGTATAGCTTTCGGCTCAGAAGTTATGCCCGCGCAAAGCCCGGTTTCTCACTAAACCACCTGTAAGCTGAGTAATGCTTACCATACTTTAAGTATAACTAATGTTTAACTTCATTATCATTATTATGAACCTATAAATAAGATTTATCAATGATTCCAAGTCGTTATATTGATTGATCTACTTACGGGAATGATGTCTAGGTTGGATTTAGTGAGGTGTTTAAAGTGGGATTTCCAAACAGTCTACTTCGTATACCAAATTGTCACAACCGTCAATTTCCGGTCAAGTCAAAGTCAAATAAAGTCAACAAGTCAAACCGGTCAACTCAACTAACCCTTGTATATTAGGAAATTTTATTATGTTACTACTGTACAACTCGCTATTTTAATAAAGAGTTATCACTTGGAAAGTTCGTATGTTCAAAATTCATGGACCCTAATCAGAGTAAGTAATGAAACTACTTGGTAAAACACTATCCCGTACCCCTCGGGGGCATATAACATTCATAACGGGCTTAGCGAGGTTTACAAACCTTGCGTGGCGAAGCTAAACATCCAAAAAGGTCACAAACGAAGTCTCTCTCAAACCTCTCTTGCTCTATCTCTCTCTATCTCAAATCTCTCCAAGTATGTGAAATCTCTCCAAGAATATGAAATCTCTCCCAAATCTCTCTAAGTATGTGAAATCTCTCCAAGAATATGAAATCTCTCCCAAATCTCTCTAAGTATGTGAAATCTCTCCCAAATCTCTCCAAGTATGTGAAATCTCTCCAAGTATGTGAAATCTCTCCAAGTATGTGAAATCTCTCCCAAATCTCTCTATGTACCTTCCTCAGTCGAAAACAGCCCAAAACCAAAGGAGAAAACCCAACGGAACCCTCTTGGTCCGGAACCCTCTTCGTCCGGAACCCTCTTGGTCCGGAACCGGACAATTTCGCATCTCAGCTTCGGACTCCCCACTTCGGAACCATGAAAGAGCTTCGGAATATCCACCTTTGGCTCCGGAACCCTCGCAGGTTTGCTTCTTTCTCCCGGTTTTCAACCACTTTTGCGTTTTAAGCTCGTTTTTCATGATTTTCGCGTAGGATTTTCACCCAAACTTATATTTTGACATATAAGACCATATATATTCATATTTTAATCACATTTTGGGGGAAATCTCAACTTAAGAACAATATCTAGTGGGTGAGATCTTGAGATAGAGTGTTGATCTTTCCATGAAGTATGACTCAAGTTAACCCCACACCCACATAGGACAACCCTCAGTCACTATTCATCCATACCTAGTCAACTATTTGTCCTCTCACACCTCTCCTCCAGCTGGTATCTTGATCAAAAGTTGGAAACCCCCATCTCTCCTTCCACTTTACTCACTCTCTCACCAAGAAACAAACACTTCTCTCTCATTTCCCTCTCAAAGAACTCGAGACTCCAAGGCTGCCTTTGAGCTTCTCAACGTCATTCAGTTTGTATTCTCATCCTACATTGAACATTCTTCACTCCTTCACTCAGATTATGAATCTTTCATAACAAATGTCACCATAATTTTTCTTAGATCTTCAACTCTCCAAGCTCCTATCAAGTGTTCTTGACTTGGAAACCCTTTCTCTTCAGCATACATCTAAGGGAATCACTCAAGGTGAGTTCATACCCCTACATTTTCATGTTTTCTTCAAGTTTTAAGGGGGGGAATACAAGTTAAAAATACCAAAAACTTAACTAAACTCAAACAACAGCTTTCATCAGAAAAGTTGAGTCTTATTCACGGACTGTTTTGACCATCTTAAACTTAATATCTTTCAAAACTGTTTAATATACAAATAGTTCATGTTCATACCTTTAAAATGACTACTTGCACATCTCCATATGATTTTTCTACAATTTATGGTGATTTTTACAAAATTGTCTATCATTTCATAAACGAATTCGGACCAGTCTGTGAATATGAACATTTTCACACAAGTTAGAGACTTCTAAAAATCATAATAAAAATTATAAATAAACTAGACACATTTTCTAAACTTTCATAGTTTATGGATTTACCTTCGTATGATTTTTCTATGATGTTTTTAAAAACAGTGTAGAAAGGTTAAAACTAGTTACATAACTTACAATATTAATAACACTTTGTATGTTGAGCAAAGTGCATAACAATAAGTTTCTAAATGTTGAATGTATTTATTGTTAGTTCACCATCATAAACAGAAATTAGTCATTCATGATAAGGTTTTCCATTCATTTCGAACACATATAATAAACTACAATAAGTATAGTTTATGGATTTTACGATAAAAGCATACTACATGAAAAAGGTTTTACTCTCAAAACAAATGGGTTTTTCATATACTACATAATAAACTATAATAGTAATAGTTTATGGATTTAATATCACTAATTTATTTCATAAAAAGGTGATTTCACTTCCATCACGGAAGAGGTTTTATACTCAAACTATATGTAAACTAGTTAACGTAAGTTGTGAGACAATTCTCCATCGTACTCTTAGAGTACGGGTTCAAATTCCTGTAAGTTATAACCAGAGTCTCTTGTAGGGAGAGCGTGATAATTGTGTATAGATCTATATTGGGATTGACACCCCACACCTCGCTGCTAGCTACAGCCGGACCGGCAGGTCTACGGGTGACAAGAGTCATAGGATCTTGGCGTCTGAAAAACGTTGTTGCAGGTTATTTCTCGTTATAGTATGGTTATAACGACTCACATAGTGAGTTAACAATCTTTCAAGTTTACAGGAAAAATTCTACTTTGAAAAGGGGTTTTATCTATTTAAAACTACAAACACGTTATAAGTATAAAACACACTCATACTCTCGGTCTTGGGATTTAGGACTACATGACTTTTATAAGGAAAATATTGGATTTTCTTTGGAAACACGTTTTTATTAAAACTACGTTTCATCTAGAATTGTTAGACTTCAGGTATAATTGCTAAGTGTACATGTTAGAGTTATATATGAGTTTAGTCGCAATCGACTTAGAATTGGTAGGCCCGCCTTACTTCATGTTCCTTGTTTAGTTGTGGACCTAGGGCAGACCCATTATATTTGACGGTTTATTTAACTTAAATTTTATATACGCTGGGTGATTATAGAAGGAATCTACGGGTCTTTCTAGGGTACATTATTACATAACATTGGAGCGTTCATTTCACACTTAATAAAGAAAATATTGAATTTTCTAGAATCATACTCTATCGCTTTTACAAGGAAAACGGCTTCTTTCTCAAATAAAACTCTTATGAACTCACCAACTTAATTGTTGACACTTTTTCAAAACTACTTGTATTCTCAGGAAATCAGTGAATCAGGAAATCAACAGCATTTTGAGGATGGGACGTTAAATCGTCAAACAGTTCATTTTGTCATCATAATGTAATTAATTTTGAAACATGTAAACATATACTATGGTGTAACCTTTTCAATTATATTTATGATGGTTGTATTTACTTTGAGCACTATTATACTCGTTGTTGTGATACTATACATGAAGTCCTCCACCCCCGGACGTTTCCGCCATCCTTGGTTTGGGGGTGTGACACAAATAGATCCTACCTCCGATATGATTGTTGGATTAGTGTCTAAGTCCATAACTATTTTGGTATGTACTTGACCCGATTGCGAGCATGGTCCTTTTGGGTTGCCTTCACCAAAGCAACTTGATAGGATGAATTATGGAGATAGATGATTAATTATGATTTATTAATATATTATGAGAATGATATATTAAAGGAGAAATCATATTGTTTAATTAATATTAGTCAATAATTAATTTTGTGGCTAAAAGAGATTAATTAAACTTAGGGGACTAGAACTATCAATTGTGTGATAGTTGAATATTGGGCTAATGGACTCCTTATTAGAGGAGTGGACGAATTCTATGGGGAAACCCATTAGAAATCGTCCAAGGCCTCTAAAGGAGGAGTCCATGGGCTGCTTAGGGCCTAAGCAGTCAAATTAGGGGTTCCTTGTTAGATAACCCTAATAGCCTCGCTATTTAAGGACCCCTAGGGCACCAAAAACGTGGCTAAGAGTTTCCTTAGGGTTTCTAGACGTTTTTGAGTGCCTCTTCTCTTCTCCTTCTTCATCCTCTTGCTCTTGGTGTTTGTGAGTCATTAGAAAAGTGACATTTGTGACTCTAAGCTTTTAGAAGCCAATTACAAGAAGGAATAGATTGTTATTGCTACATAACAATCAAGGTAAGATCTAAACCCTAATTCTTATGTTAATATTGATTATCACATGCTAGATCAAGGGTTTATGGCTTTGGATGATTATTGCATGTTCATTAGACAAACTAGATCCAAAGCTTTAGGGTTTTCATGTACACCATAGGAATGTTGTAGTGCTCATAACCCATCAGTGGTATCAGAGCCTAGGTTGTTTGTATGATGAATTGATGCAATTGTAAACTGCCAAAGATCAGAAAATCGAAATTTTTTGCTAACTGTATGATGAACTCGCCGAGTTTCTCTAAGAACTCGACGAGTTGCATGAACTCGACGAGTTCCAAAGAGAACTCGACGAGTAGGAGGGCCTGGTGCCGGGATTTTCGATTTTTTGGCCAATTTCTGATTAGGATAATTACCAAAACTCATTTTTATTGCCTAAAATTGATTTTTAATGTTTGGAATGATTATCCTTATCAAAATTGATGGATTTGGTTAAATATGGATAATATAGGATTATTATAAGTAAATATTTGACCTAGTAAGTTTGAAAAGTTTCAATTTACACCCCTTAGGTTTTATAGTTTAAATTTGAACTTTAAAAGTTTTAGTTTTGAAATTTAAATAGTTAAACCCTAATATTTTGAAAAGTTTCAAAATTTGTCCTCAAAGTTTGGAATTTAAATTTTTGATTAAAAGTTTAATTTTCGAAATTTTAAATTCTAAAACCCTAGTTTTGAAAAGTTCAAATTACACCCTTGTGATTTTATTAATTTAATTAAAAGTATAATTAAAAGAGAGTTAATAAATCCATAATGACATGGTTTATGTTTAATTAAATTAAAAGGTATAATTTATTAAATTAATCCACTTAGTATTTTAAAAGTGTAAAATACACCCATATACTATATATAACATTAAAAGTATAATATTATATATGTATAACTTAAACTGCTAGTCTTACCGTTAGTAGGTCTCATTCACGAAGCCGATCTATAAAGGGGGTATAAGGTTATGACCTATAAAATGGCCGTTTAATGGGTGTCCACTCTCACCCACCGCTTCCTTGATTGGTGGAGGGTCGTTAGCCGAACGGGTAGGATAGGGCAAACCCTCTCCTCATTAAAAGTATAATGAATGTTAAAGTAACTAAATGTTTACTAAATTCCCAAATCTCAGTTACTTTAAGAAAAATTGAAATCGATGCAATTCCATGGAATTACACTTTGTACCCTTGTCGAGACAATTAGTGGAGTGTGTGTGGTTAACCGGCACACTAAGTTGGGTTTGGCATTGGTAGCGAAGGGTGACTCGATGTTTATCATAGATAGATGGAGCGTGTGTGATTAACCGGCACGTCGATTAGGTGATTGTAACATTGAGGGCACCACGTAAATTCGCATGGTTATTCACACCTTATTTGTGATCCTCGGCATCCCAGTCACAAATGAAGGGCATAATCGAGATTAAACATGACATTGAACAGTTCAATGAATCTCAAAAGATCTAGGAGTTTCAATTCATTTAGAACTTAACCTTCTTTTCGTTTTTCATGGTGGAAATTGGTAAATCGTCATTTACCTACCTTCAAATGTTCTGCGAGTTGGATTACGGCATCCCTCTTCCAATTTGTAGGATATTGTGTTGGGTCCTAGCATTAATATCTCATTTGGGTGTTTTATTAAGGACTCAATCAACTAAACTTGAATTTTCTCCCGTTTCATAGATGTCAAAGTCTGACAACTATGGTCTTCCTAAATCCATTGGAAAAAGTTTTCCACGTGAAGATGATGTTCCACGATTGCATTGTGGAAATGGAAATCATGCTTCATTTCCTCCACCTCCTCCAATAATTCTCCCTGACCCACGTGTTCGAAGACTTGAAAAGTTCAAGGTCACTCAAGCCCTATTGGCAAAAGACATGGAAATGGAAAGTCCATTTGTGTTGTTAGGTGTCGATGTTTAAAGGAAGTTGGCTGTTGACTTGGTTCTTCAGTCACTTCCCGAATCATATGGTTAGTTCGTTAGAGAGTACTATATGATGGAATACGACATGCCTCTTATTGATTTGACTTATTTGCTTATTGCTGCTGAATCAGAAATGATTTGGCGCACTGGTCAGCAAATTTGTCTGGTAAATCAATATCCCTACCCTCTATGGGAAATGGTAGCATTGGAAGTCCAGAGAAGTTTTCTCTACGCAAGAGAACGGCTGAGTCTGAGATAGTCCTGTGTACCATTCCATAAGAATCCATGTGTTTCTACTGCCAAAAGAAGGGGCATTGGTTACGAAGCTGCCCTAACTACCTGAGAGATCTAAGATATGGGAGAGTCAAGATGTATGACTCTGCATCAGGTAAAATCCACTATCTAACTCTATTACGTTTCTTTTAGATTCTTAATACATGATGTGATAAGATTACATTTGGTGTTTTGTAGAATCGGAGACAAAGGAAGCTTAAAAGGAAAGAAGTGAGCTAAATCTGGTCATGAAGAAATGGATTTCGATCGCATGATTCAAAGATCGGATTGTTTGAGCTACTACTTTAGAGTTAGGATAGATTGCTAAATAATATTTACATAGTTTTCATTTGTAATCGCGTTGTAAGGACGATATTTTTCCGCAATAAAATAGATTTTGATTTATCTTATTTATGTTTCCTTGCGATGGATTTTATGAAAAATTGGTGTTTGAATGGTTCTATTATTAGCAATATTGTGAATGGATTTGACTCTTAGTTACGTTATTTGTGGTAATGTCAGAAATTTACCAAATGAGGAAAGTTTCTCATCACCCAAGTTTCAATTGGACAGAAACTTGGAATCATGCAACTGGTATTGTGTGATGAATGAGAACCTTTGTATTTGGGAAATTGAGACTAATTCCTTGTTCACATAAGTATGGAAGTCAAGTGAAGGACTAGGAGATCTGGTACACAATGTTGTGCACTAGTCAAGTCCACCACAAATAACGATAAAATATTCATTATGATTTGCTAAAAGATTAGTAAATATGATTATACTTAAAAGATTAAGTATAATTCTGAATCGTTGAAAAGTTTCAATGAATGGCAGAACGAATAAGAAGAATCAATGAAGGCAGAAAGATAAAAGGTTCTCCAATCTAAGAAGAAGGGAGAGTACTTTTGTATCGTGTTTTATGATCGTCTTGATTATTGTAGGAACCATATTACAATTCATCCTCTAAGGATACCTTAGTGCACTAGTTTGGCTAAGAAGAGGAATGGTGAATTGTAGAAATGGTTAAGTCAATAAGATGTATCGTACGTCGTTCCAAAATCAAGTTTTAGAGTCGTACTCCACATTGTGTTTTGAGTGACATCACCTTAAGAAATTTAACACACTCATCAAATGTGAAGTAGGAAAATGTTTTCTTGTTCTTACACATTTGAAATTGGTAAGTTGTGATGTCTTGGATAAGACAAAGACCAACTAATACCAAATTGTGTGTAGGTTTGTCTTGATAAAGACACACACTGACTCTTGAATATTTGTTTTGTCAAGAAATGTTTCTTTATAAGAGAATCTTATATGTCAAGAGGTCAGTGAGAGTCTAAAGATCTTGAAAAGTTTCAAGAACAAATCAAGAAGTAAACCTATTAAACACTAGCACACGACTTGAGGATTGTAACCTAACGTGTTGACAAAATTTTATTTCTGTGCCAATCCAGTTGAGTGATTATGCATATGAGTTCTACGAGTTCTCAAATGAATGCATAAGGGCAAACACCTTGATCAATGAAAGTACATTGACTGGCATAGGTGAGCTGCTAAATAACTTGGAAGCAATGGTGGGACCCTTGATGGCAAGAAATTAAGAATGAACAAGTTCTGTCCATAAGAGGTTGAATTTGTCACAAACATTTTCTTACGATTATGCTTATGACAAATTTGCATGGATAGGAACACATGCACCATAAAATCTAAGTGGCATAAGGTTTCTCTCCTTCATGAAAATGATTGTGAGGAAACGCTTTCACTAAGAAAGATTTTAAGGAGATAGCGATTATGTAAATTGCATTCTCAAATTCGATTATGATTACGGCATCCCTCTTCATAGTTCGAATTGTGAGATTTGGCAGTTAGTCTGAACATTTAGGACTTAGTAATATAAGTTCTGAATTTAGACACACATGTGAGCTATCTAAGGAAAGGTGTGTGAATTTGAGAAGCTTAGATAAAGGCTTATCGAAGCACATCGTATTGGAAATATGAACTTTGGAAGTCAATTAGTATTGTCTTTTAGAAGTCCACCTGTTTTCTGAATACGTGTCTAAGCTAGTGGGAGCATAAATGTTATGCTGGTATGGATATAATCATCATGTTAGTGGGAGCATGATTATTATTGCAAGTTAGCAATATTAATTATAGAAAACAAAAGTTTCACTTTGCAAAGTTACATAGGTTGAAAAGTTGGTTTGCTATAATTAAGGGAGAGAATATTATACCTCGTTTTATATCTAAAGGTTTAGATCGATAAATTTTGATAAAATTTAGTCAAAAAGATATATGAATGTTATGTTGAAAGGATTCAACGTAAGAGAATTCTATATATGGAAATAATTGTTGCGTTCTCACACTCGATTATGATTACAGCATCCCTCTTCATAGTTCGAATCGTGAGAACATGGCAAATAGAAATATTATAGCAAAAGACTGGTAAAGTATCATGTCGTTGTAATATTCGACCGTTCTAAAATTTTCAAAATGCCTAGGGCATTAAGAGGGAAAGAGGACTAGAATCGGATTTGACTGAATTAGTTAAACAACTGTCAAGGATAATCTAAGGTTCGCCAAGGATTGGTCACTTGTGGACAGTTAGAAGTATAGTCATGGATGGACCATATTGACATTATTATGAATAGATAAGATTCTATTTAAAATAAGTTGTCATATGCCAAATATGGAAATGTTTCCTTATTGGGAGTTGGACGTTAAGAGTTTATGTCTAGATTAGAAAAACTTTTATGCAAGAAGGATGTTCAAAGGAATGTACTTTGAATGTGAGACTTCATGTCTATGGAATTGTCTTGTAACAATCTCCAATAGAGCATTTTGTAATTTCATTGGCCGAGTCTTGGTGACTTTTATGCTGTGATATCACGAAAGGACCATTGCATAAAATGTTAGAATCTGACATATTCTATAAGTGGCAAGAATTTGGTATTCTTACACTTGTGGTAAGGATTGGGAATTGTAAAATGAGTATGTTTGAAAATGTTATTCAATTATACGATTTCACAGAGTAAGGACCATAAGTAAACATAGTGTTCATGCTAAGAGCATGGGACAATTGTCGTTATAATTCAAGTAAGAAGTTGATTACCCAAAACAACAAATAATGAGTAATCAATTTGGTGATTAAATAAAAGTGTTTTATTTATACTCAAAAGTTTGGGGCCATATAAGATTAGTATTATTCTTGTGTTTCAATTTGCATGTTTTGACTGTTGGATTAATGTCTAAGTCCATAACTATAATTGGTAAGACTTGACCCGACCCGACATGGTCCATTTGGGTTGCATGGCATCATGCATTTGGATAGACTATAATGAGAGAAATAACACTTAAGGTTGGTTAATATATTATAAGTTCTAATATATTAATAAGGTTATTTAATTAGTATTGATCAAGAATTAATTTGGAATTAATTAAGTGATCAAAAGGAGACTAATTAAATATATGGGTTGATTGTGTAAATCGTTCATTCTTATATATGTGGGCTTGTGATCCAAGATTCCTTATGTTGGACTAAGTCCATGGGGTGACCCATGGATACTCCATGGAGGTTAAAATCCATGGAGCATAAGGAATGGGTAAAGTTATGAGTTACATGGTGTAACCCTAATAGCCACCATATAAAAGAATCCCATGGCTCAAGAAATCGTGCACTAATGTGTGAATATGAGGGCTAGACGATTTCAAGGAGTGTTCCATTTCTCTCAAGTCATTCCATGTGCATTTGGTGTTGTGTGAACCATTTGAGGTGTCACACTTGGGGCACTAGGCACTCAAGCTTCATGGAGACAAGCTACATCAAACAAAGGTATGTATTCTATCCATTTGATTACCCAAGTATCAAGTATTGTATGCTAGATAGGGTAATACCTTGAAAGTTCATAATTGCATGTATAATAGAGAAAACATAGATCCAAGGTATTTAGGGTTGCATGTACACTTAGGAGTGTTAGAATGCTCAAAACCCATCAGTGGTATCAGAGCCAATGCTTGTTTTCTTGTTATACTTGCAAAATTAGCTGAAAAATATTCGACTGTTTTGGCTAGAAATGGACTAGGAACATTACCCTTAGATGTTTTTGGACTTATAAACTTGTTTTTGATGTGGTAATGTTCATGCTAATCCAATTTCAAAGATAATTGTCAATAGATTCATGTTTTGTATTAGTTTAAAAGTTATGCTAATTACTTGGAAAAAAAAATTGATGTGAATTATCTTTGTTCATATGAGTTTATTAGATTAATAGAAAAGTTAATTGATTATGTGTTTTCAATCCATTTTAATCTAAGAGTTGATTCTAAAGTGTGTTTTTGTAACTTGTCCTCAAGTTATATGAAAAGTCACATTTAAGTTTCATAAAACTCATAAAAAGTTAGCAATGGTTACAAAAATGAAGAGTCTTGTCCTCATTAAATGGTTTTATGACTCCATAACTTGTCCTCAAGTTATGGAGGTTCAAGAGTCACTTCATTAAATGATAAAATGTGTAACCTTAATTAGTTCCATAAGTTACAAAAATAAAGAAAAGTTACATTCTTTTATTAGTTTAAAGTCTTCCATAACTTGTCCTCAAGTTATGGAACTTGAAGAGTTTTTTTTTAATTAAAACTACTTTAAACACATAAGTTATGGAATTAATTAGTTTTGAATATTTTCAAAACTTGCCCTCAAGTTTTGGAATTTGTAAAGTTTTCCCCATGAATACTTTAATTCCAAGTTAGCCCTTAGAATTTTAAAAGTTAAAATTCAACCCTTATACTTTATAGTATTATAAGTTAATAATAAATATATGTATAAGAGCAAGTCAATCTTACCGTTAGTAGACCTCATTCACGAAGCCGGTCTATAAGGGGGTATAAGGTTACTGCCTATAAAATGGCAGTTTAATGGGTGTCCACTCTCACCCACCGCTTCCTTGACTGGTGGAGGGTCGTTAGCCGAACGGGTAGGACAAGGACTATAATTCTCCCTTCATTAAAAGTATTAATGATAAATACTAAGTAACTAAACACTTATAAATTCTCAATCTTAGTTACTTAGGAAAATGTGAATAAGGTGCTAATCCATGAAATTACACTTTGCACTTTGTTTAAACCGTTAGTGGAGCGTGTGTGGTTAACCGGCACACTAACCTGGATTTAACAAAGTAGGCAAAGGGTAACTTAATATTTATCATAGTATCGGTGGAGCTCGTGTGGTTAACCGGCACATCGATTGAGGGGTAAATATTAAGGGTACCAAGTATATTTGCATGGTTACTTCACACCTTGTTTTGTGATCCTCGACATCCCACTCACAAAACCTGAAGGGCACACTCGAGATTGAAACATGCCATTGAAAAGTTCAATGAATCTCAAAAGATCTAGGAGTTTCAAATCCAATTAAAAACCTAATTACATTATTTCGTTTTTTCATGGTGGAAATTGGTAAATCGTCATTTACCTACCTTCAACTATTTTATAACTCGGATTACGGCATCCCTCTTCCAGTTATAAATAGGTTGTTGGATCCTAGCCTTAATATTTCATATTGGGTGTTATATTAAGGACTTTAGATCAACTATCTTGAATATCTCCCAAAAGATGTCTAGTTCAGACATCTATGATCTTCCCAAATCTCTTGGAACTTTACTTCCTCCACCTCCTCCAATTATTCTCCCTAACCCACAAGTTCAAGGTCACTCAAGCCCTAATGGCAAGCAAGGTCTATGTGTGATCACATCTTAGAGATGAAGTCACATATTGACAAGTCGGGAGAGTTGGGTGTCAAAGTCTTGAGAAAGTTGGATGTTCAATCACTTTCTAAGTCACATAGTGAGTTCCTTTGGGACTACTATGAAACAGACTATGACATGAACCTTAATGATCATATCTATTTGCTTGGTGCTGCTGAATCAGCAATGATTTGGAACGATAGTAAAGCAAATTTGATTAGAAGATCAACTTCCCAAAAACTTTATGGACAGTGACAATGGTGACACTGGAAATCCAGAAAAAGCATTCTCTTCCCAATGGAAAGGGTTTGGCCATAGTCAACCCGGTTGACCAAATGGTAAAGAGAAAGGCTAAGTCTGAGATAGTCCCATTACCAAAGGATCCATATGTTTATTTTGCCAAAGGAAGGGGCGTTGATTGCAAAGCTGCCAAATTTACCTAAGGATGTTAAAGTCAATAAGTTTGACTCTACATCAGGTAGAGCCCATTATCTAACTCTGTTAAGTTCTATTCTGAGATCCTCATTACATGATGTGATTGGGTCACATGTTGATGTTTTAAGAATCAAAGAATAGAGAGAAATCTTAAAGGAAGTATATGTTGATTCTGATCGCGAAGGTGGATTTCGATCGCATCAGAATTTTGAAGCTGTTACTTAGGAGTTATGATATATTGCTTAGGAATATATAACAACAAGTTTTTCCGTATGCATTTGCACTATAAGGATAAGTTTTTTCCGCAAAGTTTTGAAATAAAATAAAAGTTTTTAATTTTATATTTATTTTAAATATCCTTACAAGTGGCATTTGTGGAAAATGGTTTTTTATATGATTCCATTGATAGCAATATTTGAAAAAAATGGACTTGATTCTTTCGTTTGTGGTAGTCTCATAATTTACCAAATAAGGAAAGATTCTTATTCCCAAGGCTTTAGTTGGATAGAAACTTGGAATCATGCAAGTTGAATAGTATGATGAATGAGAACTTTCAAGCATTGGAAAATTAAGACTTGTTCACATGGATGTGTGAGTCAAGTTAAGGACTAAAGGGATCGACTACACATTCTTGTGCACTGGTCAAGTCCACCACAATGCTCGTTAAGACTATTCGTCATGATTTACTAAATTTTAGTAAATATGGTTATACTTACAAGTTTAAGTATAATTCTGAAACATTGGAAAAGTCTCAATGTATGGCAGAACGAATGGGAAGAATCAAATTAGGCAGAAAGATAAAAGTTTCTCAAATCTAAAAAGATGGGAGAGTACTTTAGTATCATGTTTGTGATCATCTTAATGATTCAGAAATCATATCACAATTAGTCCTCTAAAGGTCATCTTAGTGCATTCTTATGACTAAGAAGAGGAGTCATGAATTGTTGAAATGGTTAGATCAGGAAGATGAGTCATACTTCGTTCCAAAACAATTCTTAGAGTCATACTCCAAGATTGTAACTTGAGTGACATATCTTAAAGAAAGGTTTAAAACACTTGTCAAATGTAAGAGTAAAAGTGTCCTACTCTTGTACATTTGAAATTGGTAAGTTGTGATGTTTTGGATAAAACAAAGACCAACTAAGGCCAATTGTGTGAAGTGTTTGTCTTGATAAAGAATCCGCACTATCTCTTGAATATTTGGCAATATAGTCTTATATGTCAAGAGGATAGTGGGAGTCTTAAAGATCCTAAAAAGAATTTCAAGAACTAATCAAGAATAAAACCTGAGGTTCTTCACTAGCACACGACTTGAGGTTTATAACCTATCATGTTGACATATTCTGTGCCCATTCCAGTTAAAGTTGACTTTGCATAGGAGTTCTGAAAGTTCTCAATTGGTTGCATAACAACTTGGAAGCAATGGCAGGCCCTGTACTGCCAGGTGGCAAGAAGTTAAGATTGCATAAGTTCAGTTCATATGAGTTTGGATTTGTCATTATCCTTGTCTTGTGACTATGGTTTTGACGATTCACATGGATAAGAACACATACACCATAAAATCTAAGGGTCATAAGGTTTCTCTCCGATTCATGAAAATGATGGTGAGGAAACACTTCCACCAAGTAGATTTGAAGCAGATGGCAAAAGGTCTAAACAATTGAGACTATGATTACGGAATCCCTTTTCATAGTTCTGAAATTGTTTAGACACACATGCATGCTATCTAAGGAAAGGTGTATGATTTTGATAAAGTTTTATCAAAGCATCTCGTATCAGAAATCTGAACTTTGGTAAGAAAGTCAATAAAGTATTGATTTCTAGAAGTCCAGCTGATTTTTGAGTACATGTCAAAGCTAGTGGGAGCATAAGTGTTATGCTAATAATCATCATGTTAGTGGGAGCATGATAATTATTGTTAGTGTTGCAAGTTAGCAATGTTAATTATAGAAAACAAAAGTTTCAATTCGTGAGGCTGCAGGGATTGAAAAAGTTGTTTTGCTATAATTAAGGGAGAGGATATAATTCATTTCAGTTCTAAAGGCTTAGATTGAGACCTTAATCATCTTTCGTCAAGAATATATATATGAATTTCATGTTGGATTGGTTCAACTTAAGGAAATTCTATATATTGCGTTCTCAAAATTCGATTATGATTACGGCATCCCTCTTCATAGTCAAATTTTGAAAACATGGCAAATAAAAATATTGTAGCAAAAGACTGGTCTAGAATCATGTCTTTATGTGAGACATCATGAATCGTGTACCATTTGCTTTGGGTACAGGATCGATTGCATGTGCTATAATATTTGTCATTTCTAAATTTTTCCAAATGCCCAGAGGCATTAAGAAGGGAAAAGGTCTAGAATTGGATATGACTAAAATGATTAAGCAATTGTCGAGGACAATCTGAGGTTTACCAAAGATTGGTTGCTCAGGGACAGTTGGAAGTATACTGTTAATATTGGAAGGACCATATTAACATATTCTGAAAAGAGGCATCTCTTATTCAGAAGTGATAGTCAAAATGAGAATATGGAGTTGTCTCCATAGGTGGAAGTTATATGTGTAAGATTAGAAAACTTAATGCAAGAAGCATGTCCAAAGCAATGTACTTTGAATATGAGACTTAGTTTCCATGGAGTTGATCTCCATTGGAATACCTTATAATGACTGTTGACAAGTCATTGTGACTTTGTACATATTCATTACAGGAGGGTCAGTGCATATAAGTTTAAAATCTAAACAGATTTCGATAAATGATAGGAATTTGAAATTCTCACATTTTTCGATAAGGATTTGGGAGTGTGAAATTAGAATCATTGAAATTATGTTCAATTGGTTTATTTCACAAAGTAAGGATCATAGACAAACATAGAGTGCATACTTGGTGTATGGCAAAGCTATTGTTTAAGAAAAACATAGTGTACATGCTTGGAGCATGGGACAACTAGTGTTTTTAATTCAAGTATAAAGTTGATAAAACCGAAACAATGAATAATGAGTAATCAGTATGGTGATAAATAAAAGTGTTTATTTATATTCATAGGGTTTGATACCATATTTGATTCATTTATTCTTGTGTTTTACTTTGTATGTTTTGACTTCCAGAATAACTAAGTCGCTCTTCCTGAATGATTAAGTTATTCAAACCATCCACAGTCGGTCATATGTTGGAAGTAGATATGAATCAAGACTGTCATGGGTTGGTTTGTAGAGGTCCAAGTTGGTGGACAAAGTGGTGCTACAACACTCATGAGTGCTCATAAGTTCTGAGTATTGGATTCAACCCGCGCTCATTTGAATCACTTCATGGATTTTATCACGAGTGATCATGAGACGATAATATCTTATATTCTTCAAACCTAGAGATATGAGTTGTTACTATGAGTTGGTTATACATTGATTGCACGAAAACGCATTTGGTAACTCGATGTTATAAAACGTGCCTTTGTGTATGATTCAACAAGTAGTAGAACAAGCCATATGAGTCGAAGTTTATCCATTCCTTTTACCTTCGGGATAAAAGCGATATCTGTGGGCCCCTCGATGATTCAACGATGACACATGTGAGTGCTTGGCCAAGCCAGGACTGATTTGATTTGTTCAATCAGTCAGTCATCATGAATCGGAAATCGGGAAACAACAAATGGACAGAGAGAATGATTGATAATCCATGTCTCAGTCCATATGATATCTAGAATGGAGGAATATATGATCCCTTATCTAATGGACAAGTCATTGACAAAGGTCAGAGTTCATCGACAAGATCAGAGTTCGACAGAAGCTTTTGAGAGCTACGATTGCTGATCGGTTCCTGAAGTCATACGCAATAATAGTTTTAGACTTATCCAAGTGGGAGACTGTTGGATTAATGTCTAAGTCCATAACTATAATTGGTAAGACTTGACCCGACCCGGCATGGTCCATTTGGGTTGCATGGCATCATGCATTTGGATAGACTATAATGAGAGAAATAACACTTAAGGTTGGTTAATATATTATAAGTTCTAATATATTAATAAGGTTATTTAATTAGTATTGATCAAGAATTAATTTGGAATTAATTAAGTGATCAAAAGGAGACTAATTAAATATATGGGTTGATTGTGTAAATCGTTCATTCTTATATATGTGGGCTTGTGATCCAAGATTCCTTATGTTGGACTAAGTCCATGGGGTGACCCATGGATACTCCATGGAGGTTAAAATCCATGGAGCATAAGGAATGGGTAAAGTTATGAGTTACATGGTGTAACCCTAATAGCCACCATATAAAAGAATCCCATGGCTCAAGAAATCGTGCACTAATGTGTGAATATGAGGGCTAGACGATTTCAAGGAGTGTTCCATTTCTCTCAAGTCATTCCATGTGCATTTGGTGTTGTGTGAACCATTTGAGGTGTCACACTTGGGGCACTAGGCACTCAAGCTTCATGGAGACAAGCTACATCAAACAAAGGTATGTATTCTATCCATTTGATTACCCAAGTATCAAGTATTGTATGCTAGATAGGGTAATACCTTGAAAGTTCATAATTGCATGTATAATAGAGAAAACATAGATCCAAGGTATTTAGGGTTGCATGTACACTTAGGAGTGTTAGAATGCTCAAAACCCATCATTGACATCCTAAATAATTGAGTTATTTGAGAATAATCGAATTATTTGAACGTTCCACAGTCGCTCATACTTTGGGAGTAGGTATGAAAGAAGATTGTCATGAATTGGTGTGTAGATTGTCTAAAGTGTATGAGACATAGTAAAAGTTTGCTACAACGTTCATGAGTGCTTATGAATATGATTTGAGCATTGGATTAAACCCACGCTCACTTGGATCACTTCATGGATTTTATCACGAGTGATTGGTGAGACGATAATATCTTATGTTCTTGAAACCGAGATGTGTGAGTTGTATCTTGCGAGTCGGTTACACATTGATAATATGTAAACGCACCGGTAACTTGGTGTTATAAAACGTATTGTTGTGTGTGATTCGGTGAGTAAGTACAAGCGATCATTGAGTCGAAGTTTATCCGTTCCTTTTACCCAATGTAGGATAAAAGCAATATATGTGGGCCCCTCGATGATTTAGTGATGACAAAGGAAAGTGCTCGGCCGGGCCAGGACTGATTTGATTTGTTCAATTAGTCGGTCGTCATAAATCGAAAATCGGGAAACAACACATAGACTGAGAGAATGATTTAAATCCATGTCTCACGTCTATACAATATCTAGAATGGAGGAATATATGATCCCTTATCTAAAGGACGCGTATCTGATAAGATCAGAGTAGACAGCGGCTTTTGAAAGCTACGATTGCGGATCAGGATCTGAAATCATACGCAGAATAGTTATTAGATTTATCCAAGTGGGAGACTGTTGGATTAGTGTCTAAGTCCATAACTATTTTGGTATGTACTTGACCCGATTGCGAGCATGGTCCTTTTGGGTTGCCTTCACCAAAGCAAATTGATAGGATGAATTATGGAGAGAGATGATTAATTATGATTTATTAATATATTATGAGAATGATATATTAAAGGAGAAATCATATTGTTTAATTAATATTAGTCAATAATTAATTTTGTGGCTAAAAGAGATTAATTAAACTTAGGGGACTAGAACTATCAATTGTGTGATAGTTGAATATTGGGCTAATGGACTCCTTATTAGAGGAGTGGACGAATTCTATGGGGAAACCCATTAGAAATCGTCCAAGGCCTCTAAAGGAGGAGTCCATGGGCTGCTTAGGGCCTAAGCAGTCAAATTAGGGGTTCCTTGTTAGATAACCCTAATAGCCTCGCTATTTAAGGACCCCTAGGGCACCAAAAACGTGGCTAAGAGTTTCCTTAGGGTTTCTAGACGTTTTTGAGTGCCTCTTCTCTTCTCCTTCTTCATCCTCTTGCTCTTGGTGTTTGTGAGCCATTAGAGGAGTGACATTTGTGACTCTAAGCTTTTAGAAGCCAATTACAAGAACGAATAGATTGTTATTGCTACATAACAATCAAGGTAAGATCTAAACCCTAATTCTTATGTTAATATTGATTATCACATGCTAGATCTAGGGTTTATGGCTTTGGATGATTATTGCATGTTCACTAGACAAACTAGATCCAAAGCTTTAGGGTTTGCATGTACACCATAAGAATGTTGTAGTGCTCATAACCCATCAATGATCGTACCTGGTTGTTCCTTACTTGATAGATCTTGAAGTAGACTTTGAGTTAATGATGAAACTAGACTAATAACTAGTCGTAATAAATATTAGACTAAAACTTAGTGATAATACACTAGGTTATGTAAATGGAAAAGACGGTTACTAGAAGTGAAACACTGCCCGAATTTCAAGTAGTCACTTTAACAAGTGAGTGCATAGTTACTTTCATCTTACACATAGATATGAAGTATTTAATATTAATGTATGCTATATGTGTTTATTATCTGTGTTCCTGATATCTATGGTAGATGAACGATTTATACATGTTTTACTTGATTTAAATTGTATACGTATTTTTATACCTATAAATATATTGGGTAAAGGTGGTAGATGAAAGATGAGATGGATGATAAGAGATGAAAGATAATATAGATGATGAGAGGTGAAAGATGATGAGAATCCTTTACTTTAAAGCTGATCCAATCATCTAGCAGAGTATAAATGACAACCACTGATGATTCTAGATGGTCCAGTGGAACGCTAGCAGGCTCGCAACCCGTAGGTGTTTTTGAACTACGTATTCACCAGGTGTACTCAAAAGAACCTGGCAGTTGTGCCTTATAAATGAACATTGGCAGCTATAGACTTAGTGCCTAATAGATAACATTGGCAGTTGTGTCTAATAGATAACATTGACAACTATGCCTAATAGATAACATTGGTAATTATGCCTAATAGATAACATTGGCAGTTGTACCTAATAGATAACATCGGCAACTATGGACTCAGTGCCTATTAGATAAACCCTGGCAGCGATGGACTTCATGCCTATTCCTTAGGACAATCCTTAGGAATGAATAAATGAAGAATAGATGATTCTTAGAGAAGATCCTTAAGAATAAAGAAGATAATGGGGATGGGAAATTGGGTTAATTGTTTGATGATTAAACATAATAATTATATTATTGTGGGTTGAAAACCCTATGTACTCACCAGGTTTCCCAACCTGACCCACTCAGTTTATTGTATCACAGGTGGCTATATGAAAGATACATTCTGCTGAGAGATTCAATGAGTATTAGGCCACTAGTTTAATTATTGTAAGGCTTGTAATATTTCGTTATGCTTATATTTATGTATTGACGATGACATCCCAATGTTTTAATATAAATAAAAATACATTTATCCAGAAAATGGGGATGTCACAACGTACGCCCAACGTACAGAGGGACCTCATTTTCAATCTCTAAATATTATTAAAAGAGAACTCTTAATTCACCAATGAAGCAATCAGGACCCTTGATTGCATTTCAATCCTATGATTTCCACCATTAGATTAGATTGCTGACATCATCTTCTTCAAATAAAATTCAAAAACAATTATCTTTAATTATATAATATTTAATAATTATAGAATCTTTAAATTCAATAATTACATTATCAATTACAACATATCATTCTATTTATATACGAGATATCAGTTTCTCTAATTGATATTGTTCCTAATTTAACTCCCTTATTTATAGCTTCTGGCTTCAAGATTCAAACCCGTTTAGTTTTTATTTAAATTTTTTTTTGAAAAAACTCATTAAATAAGCATATCAATAATTTGGTCATTAACCTATAAAATCTAATCTAATCCTATTAAATTAGCAAAATATTTAAGAGTAAAAAATAAAGTCAATATTATTTATAATTTATCTCCGGGTATATCCCACGTAAAATAAATCAACTTGAGATAATGGTTTTGAATTTAAAACTCATTAATTAAGCAAGTCAATTAATTTGAAATATTGATTCAATATAAATGATATTATTTTTTTCCAGATGAATAACCGAAAATCTCCAAGATAATATTTTAGGATCCCATTTTTTTTTGGAAGATAATGATTTCCTTATTGAAAAACAACCTATATATACGATTACATTGAAGTTGTTCTTCTTACGATTTTGGATTGAGTCCTATGATTTACAGTGTTCTTCTTTAACGGTCTTATTCTATAATTCTTTTTTCTAGGTTCTTTCTTTACCCTGTTCTCTTTCTTCTTCTATAATTTCTTGTATTTACTTTGTTCTTATTACTTGTTATTACTATATTCCTGTTGAGAGGTCATGAAAAAAATTAATCAATCTACTTTAAGTATATTAGTTTCATTCATTTAGTTATAGAAACAAAATTATATCCTTTATATTAATTTTTTTAATATGCTGACCTATGTTTGTCAAGAGAAAACCATAAAAGTCGTTTTAACGTATGATGACAAAACTCGTGGAACGGACCAAAAGCAAGATGAAGAAGTTTTTTATTGTTACACTTCAACTTGCATGAACAAATACATAAATCTTGTTCTAAGTTTTTCAATAATTCTTTTATACATATTATTATACTCTTTAGTTAAATTTTCTAATTATATATTACTGTATTTGTTTTCTCTACTCACTTGTACTTATCATCTTGAAGATGAGAAAACATTAACCATGACTATATTGAAAAGTGCCAAAAATATCATATTGGTCATACCTTTCTGACATGATCTTCAAATGTTCTTTGCTCAATTCTTTGTTTTTTATTTATATCTTTTTTGTGTATTTGATTTGTTTCTTCAAGAAACTCGGTTTTCTACTAATTTTGATAAAAAAATTGTTGAATTAAGCATACTTTTATGACTATAAATTTGTCAATTTTCTATTAATAAATCAAGTGTAAATGAATTTGAACAATTGTTAAATTTCATATTATATAATGTAATTAATGCACTAATTAATCAAATAATAATACATGTCGAAGTGGTTGGGTACCTCCAGGACAATAAGCAAACATGCAAATTATAAGCAATTTCACAATATTTATTAATGTTAACCTTTGGCAAATTATGAAACTAATATTATATTTTTGTTAATAACATTTTTTTTTCTTGTAATAATTTCTTTGATCAGAAGATATGTATATGTGATTGAGTGTAGCCTGAAAAATCATATTTTAATTCTTATAAGGAAAAAATACTTTATAAATTTACCAAATTAAAATATCTGAATTTGATGTTTATGGTTATGACAATGCACTTTAACTATAATGTTTATCGAGTTTCTTTGCAGAATTTAATGTTGCTGGTACATATAACAACTTATTGTTGCTTTTTGTTTTACAGGTCCAATATGAAAAGAGTCATGTGAGCCTCCATGGAGGTTGGTACACCGGACAAAATCAATTCATAAAGCTACTACACAACATGTTTTAATCAAGAAGTCGCATCATGTTGTGATAAAACAAAGATCACGTGGATCATTTATGTTAAAAATTACTATATTAAAAAACCAAATTGCTCTAATATAAATATTAATATTTTTATTTAATAAGTTTGGTTCAAAAAGTCTAAAAATGAATCTAACTAACATTTTTTATTAAAATTTCACCTAAAACAATGCCATCT
Organism: Lactuca virosa; assembly: GCF_052849685.1. Classification (NCBI taxonomy): domain Eukaryota; kingdom Viridiplantae; phylum Streptophyta; class Magnoliopsida; order Asterales; family Asteraceae; genus Lactuca; species Lactuca virosa. The sequence goes on along the minus strand of NC_136433.1, from coordinate 92,916,659 downwards.
ATTAATGTAATATGTATTTAATTTATGTTTCCCGCGTTTAACGCGGGTCATAATCTAGTTATGTATTAGTTCAAGGGCTTAAATTGAGTACATGGATTCGAGTGTTACACCTCAGTTAGTTACCAAGCCTACGGTCAATGAACACACTTCTAGGGCGATCGAATCCGAAGTCCCAGCAGCCATTGGATGCTTGATTGGATTTCAGAATGACGCCTCAAACCCAGTATTGGTAGGAATCCTAGGCGAATCAGGTGAGAAAGATGTTCAATGAATTTTATATCCTTAAACATTTGTGGAATCGGGAAGGAACACAAGGTGAAGTGGGTCAGGAACTTAAAATCAAAGCATAAGATCTCGTTTTCCCCATACAATAAATGTAATTAATTGATGTTGATCTCATAGATGTAGCAGTGTGTTGTAGTTCCAATATTTTGGAGTTGATAGAATTAATGCAATAGGTAGGTCAGGTGGAATCTTAAACATATGGGATTGCATGATATTTCAATCATTGAAGGTCATCACATCCAATAACTTCTTAATCAATATCGGGAAATGGGATGTCACAACGTACGCCCAACGTACAGAGGGACCTCATTTGCAATTATATATTATTTCAAGGGCTTAAATTGAGTACGTGGATTCGAGTGTTACACCTCAGTTAGTTACCGAGCCCACGGTCAATGAACATACTTATAGGGTGATCGAATCTGAAGTCCCAGTAGCAATTGGATTCTTGATTGGATTTCAGATTGAGGCCTCAAACCAAATCTTGGTAGGAATCCTAGGCGTGTCATGTGAGAAAGACGTTCAATGAAATTTCTATCCTTAAACATTTGTGGAATCGGGAAGGAACACAAGGTGAAGTGGGTCGGGAACTTAAAATCAAAGCATAAGATCTCGTTTTTCCCATACAAGAAACGTAATTAATTGATGTTGATCTCATAGACCAAGCAGCGTGTTGTAGTTCCAATATTTTGGACTTGATAGAATTAATGCAACAGGTAGGTCAGGTGGAATCTTAAACATATGGGATTGCATGATATTTCAATCATCGAAGGTCATCACATCCAAGAACTTCTTAATCAATATCGGGTAATGGTCTGGAATCCAATCACCTACAATTTTTTCAAACATTCATGGACCTCAAGCACACATGAAAATCCAAGCTATGGGAGGAACTCCTGGATATCAAAAGGAGAAAATATGGAATATGGGTTATGATGGGAGATTTCAACGTGGTCCGCTGGCCAGAAGAATGGTTCAATTCAGTTTTCTGCAACAGATCTGCCAGGGACTTCAATAGATTTATTCACATGGCAGGACTAATAGATTTGAAGATGGGGGGTCATCGCTTTACTTGTTTTCAAAACCAAAACTTGAAGCTTAGTAAATTAGATAGGTTCTTGGTGTGTCCCTCCTTCACTGATCTCATACCTTTCACCTCAGTGATCGCTCTTCCTCGAAAGTTATCTGATCATTGTCCAATCCTTTTATCATCCAAATGGTGTGACTTTGTACCACCTCCCTTCAACTCCTGGTTATTGAGGGATGGATTCGAGGAAGCCTTCATTAAGGCTTGGAATAATTCCTAGGATATGGAACCCCAAATCGATATTTGGTTGCCAAACTAATACATGTTAAAAAAGAACTCAGGAAGTGGAATGCTTCAGCTAATCAGAAAGAAGAGACGGAGATAACCAAGATCAAACAGATTGTGAATAAATTGGATTTCGAGGCTGAATCTAGGTTGTTAACAGATGAAGAAATCAACACCAAGAGAAACGGATACAAAGAAATTACTGAGAAAGAGAAATTGGTTGTGTTAGACTTGAAACAAAAATCGAAAGTCAAATGGGTAGTTGATAGAGATGAAAACTCCAGGTTCTTTCATGGTTATATTAACAACAAAAATCACAAAAACTAGATTAACGACCTCATGATTAATGGTGATTGGTGCACAGACATGCAAAAAATCAAAGCAGAAGCTCTCCGATTTTTCCAAGATAAGTTCACTAAAACTTGTCCTTCCAGGCCTAAGTTTCTCAAACCACTCTTCAAGAAATTACTCGATTATAATTTTCTTGAACTCCCTATATCTCTATAAGAAATTAGGATGGCAGTTTGGGATTGCGGTAATGAAAAGGCCCCAGGGACCGACGGGTACACATTTAAATTCATCAAGAAGTACTGGTAGGTACTCCTTAGGGATATCGTGGCAGTGGTTAAGTATTTCGAGAGAAATGGTCAACTTGATAAGTCCTACAACTCATCCTTCATCTCTTTAATCCCCAAGGTTAAGGATCCCCTAAAGCTAAGAGATTTACAACCTATAAGCCTAATCGGGCGTCTCTATAAAATAATTGCAAAGATATTAGCCTTAAGAATCAAGAAGGTCATGGGAAATTGTATCGATGAAGTACAATTTTCATATGTGGAGGGTAGGCACATATTGGACAACAAAATTTGTTCATGGGCAAAGAAATGAAAAAGAAAGTGTTGTTTTTTAAGGTAGAATTTGACAAAGCTTTCTACTGCATCAACTGGGAATTCCTTGATTCTAATCTTTTGCAGACGGGTTTTGGTGCAAAATGGAGAATTTGGATCATAGGTTGCCTCCAATCGACACACACCTCAGTCCTCGTGAACAGTAATCCAATGGAAAAGTTCAAAACATCGAAAGGTGTTAGACGGGGAGACCCCCTATCACCTTTCCTATTCATTGTAACTATGGAAGGACTTAGTGTAGCCATGAGGGTTGCATGCGACGCTGGTGTCTTCCAAGGCCTTCAATTACCCCAAGGTGGTCCACTTGTGTCTCACCTCCTATATGTCGACGAGTTTCTCTTTGTGGGAGAATTGTCCATGAATAACATTAAAAATTTATTCGGGATACTTCAGTGTTTTCATGCAGCATTGGGTCTAAAAGTAAACTATCATAAATCAAGGGTGGTCGAAGTGGGTGCAACAGCTCAGGAAGTGTCTCGTTGGGCCAGGCCATTAAGATGTCAAACCTCCTATTTATCATTCACGTATATTGGGGTACCGGTGGGTGCCAATATGAAACTAACGAAGCATTGGAAACCTATAATCGAACGTTTTCAAAATAAGTTGTCCTCATGGAAATAGAAAGCTCTTTCGTTTAGGGGGAGACTGAAACTAATCAAATCGGCGTTGGGAAACCTCCCAAATTACTTCATGTCTCTTTTCGTTGCTCCTGATGGAGTATTGGAAGAATTAGAGAAAATTAGAATGAGGTTCCAATGGGGGGGTCTAATGAGAAGAAAAAGATAAATTAGGTATCATGGGACAAAGTGGTCACAAATAAAAAGACAAGGTGGCCTAGGAGTCACTTATATCAAGTCTATCAACACTTCTTTGATTGTTAAATGGTGGTGGCGACTTAGGAAGGAACCATTAGCCTTACGAGTTAAAGTTATCAATAGTATACACAATCTTATGAACAAACCGGACAATTGTTATTCCTTAAAATTCATGGCAAGCACATAGAATAACATTGCTAACATAAGTTGGGAGCTAGAAAAGAAAGACATCTCTCCCAGTAAAGTTGTTGTGAGGAAGCAGGCTCCAAATGAAGACTCTTGGAGATGCGAATTAACTGAAAACGGTGAGTTTCAGGTATAAGCCCTTCGAAACCTGTTGGGAAAACGGGAACTGGTCGACACCAGTGGTCTCAGGTGGATTAAAGAGGTCCCCATTAAAGTAATATGTTTCAATTGGAGGGCGAGAATGGGTCGCATTCCAAATATAGTGGCTTAGTCTACCTAAGGAATCACTATCCCCTCTCAAACTTGTTGTCAATGTGGTGCAGACGAGGAAACATGTGACCATATTCTAGTAAAATGCTCATTTGCCAAAACATTTTGGAATGGATTTTCAGGTGGTGTTGTTAGCAGATATATTCTTCATACATTTGTATTTAATTTAGTATTGTTGTATTTAGGCTTGTATTGTTTAGCCCATTGTACTTATTTGGCCCATGCAGCCTCATGTATTTATACTCTCATTAATGAAGTCGTATGGCAGGGGGTAATTACATATTATCATGGTATCAGGCTTTTACCTCTAACCCTAGCCGATCCTGTTCCTAAGTCGATCCACCCTTCTCTCGATGTTCTCCTCTTCTTCTTCCCCTGTTCACTGTTTCTTTCTTCTTCACCATGTCAGCCGACAGTAGCTCCTCCACAAAACCTACACACAAGGCGTATGGCATCACCAACATTAAAACCTACATACCACTCATCCTCGATCTCTCTACCCGCAACTACGACCTCTGGAGCGATCTTTTCAATGCACACAACATTGCATATGGGGTTGCCGACCATATTAATGAAACATACGAACCCCCACCCCCCCCCCCTAATAAACCTCCTACGGATCAGGAGTGGAAGGAACTCGAAAATCTCGTGAAACTATGGCTTTTTGGTTCCATATCCCAAAAGCTGATTACTTCTCCCTACTCCATCAACGTCACTGCTCACAGAATTTGGTTGAACTTACAATCCCTTTTTTATGATGATAAAGAGTCGGTTCCTATGCAACTAGAAGATGAACTCAGAAACATAACCTTGGGAGACTTAACCATTCACGATTACTGTGAGAAGATAAAGAAGATCGTTGATATGCTTGAGGGCCTCGGTGAAAAAGTCAAGGACCGTAGTGTTGTACTTCATCCATTAAACGGTCTCCCCAACAAGTTTGAAAACGCCGCCGGAATGCTCCGTTTCTCCAAACCTCTTCCCACGTTTTTGGAGATGTGATCCATACTGTTGGTTGAAGAATCGAGTTTGAATAGCCACCACGTCACTCTCAAATCGCATTAAAATCACCCCTCTTCGCCTTCACTGCTCCATGTTGCTGATCCATCTTTGTCGTAGACCCATGGAGGAGGGGGCAAATCCTACCGGGGAAACAATAACCGTTGAGGTGGAGGTCGCAACAACCACTAGCGGTGCCAGCAGCCTCCCAGTCAAACTTCTTCTAGTCAGCAATCGTGCAACACCCCATTTGGGTGGGTTTATTTTCCTCCGCCCCATTCCCTTCCTTCAATATGGACTCCATTTGGTCAGGCCCATCAGAGCTGGGCACTTCCTTAGCAGATCTCTCACCCGGCACATCTAAGTAACCAAAACTACAGCAGGCCCACTTCCAACGGCCCAGGTCTTCTCGGCAGTAGGCCATCAACACCTAAAGCCCATATCCAGTATTCAGGCCCAAATCGGACCCGTGGGCCTGACTCTGTAATGATAACCCATGTCGCTCCCAAATTTATTCAACAATCTTTGAATGATCCAGGAAATGATGGTTGGGTCATGGACTCGGGGGCAACCAATCATGTTCACGCCAATGCAGGTATACTCAAATCTGTCTCTAATAATCATTATCCTCGCTCTATTTATGTCAATAACGCTTCTACAATACCTGTTGTGACCGCGGGACACTCCATTTTTCCTATTCCAAATATTTATCGTACCCTCCATTTACAGAATGTCCTTATTACACCCAATATTATTAAAAATCTCATATATGTTCGCAAATTTACTACTAACAACAATTATTCTATTGATTTTGATCCTTACAAATTTACTGTTCTTGATTACCAGACTCGTCGTCCTCTCATCCGCTGTGATAGCTCTGGCCCTCTTTATCCTGTCACCATCTCCACCAATCATGCTTTCATCTCTACTTCACCTACCATTTGGCATCAACGACTCAGTCATCCCATCGATCAAGTCTTGAAGCATCTATTCTCTAGTAGTTCTATTTCTTGTCATTTACCTAAAAATAATGTATCTTGCCAAGCTTGTCAACTTGTCAAACACACTAGACTTCCCTTTGCTTTATCTGATACTACTGTTTCTACACCCTTTGAGATTATACATTCTGATGTTTGGACATCTCCTATATCTAGTAATGGTGGTTTGAAATATTATGTCTTATTTCTTGATCATTATACACATTACCTTTGGGTTTACCCCCTTAAACATAAATATGAAGTATTTCAAAAATTCTTGCATCTCTCTAACATAATACAAACTCAATTTGGGGGTACTATCAAGAAATTGCAATGTGACAACCCGGGGGGGGGGGGAGGGGGGGAGTACAATAATAAATAATTTCATGATCACCTTACCTCTCATGGCATTATCTTTCGTTTTTCATTTCCTCACACCTCTCAACAAAATGGATGATCTGAACGTATGATTCGTACTACCAATAACATGATGCGAACCCTTCTCTTTCATTTTAATCTTCCTCCTCCTTTCTGGTCCGAGGCCCTCCACATGGCAACCCACTTACTCAACATTCTCCCTTCTGTCTCAATTTCTAATGACACTCCTCACTACCGCCTTTTTTCGGCGCCATCCCACTTATGACCACTTACGTGTGTTTGGTTGCTTGTGTTTCCCTCGTCTTCACACCACCCATAAATTCCAACCTCGCTCCACTCCTTGTATTTTCCTTGGCTACCCCACTCTTCATCGTGGTTTCCGTTGTTATGATTTATCCTATCGAAAGATCAGTCTCTCTCGTCATGACACCTTTGACGAGTCCATTTTTCTATACGGCTCTGTTACTCCAACCGAATCTCCTTCCTATGATTTTTTATCTGACTCCGATATCTCTCCCAATCTTCGTCAGATATTACAACCTCCTCCTACTAAAATTGTTCCACCCACCACCACTACTACCATTAACACCCCTACTTCTCCTCATATGCCTGAGGATGGACCTACTTCCCCGCCTCTTAGCCCTCCACCATCCACCCATGAAGCCCCCCCCCCCTCCCCCTCCAACTCACCACATGCACACCAGATCTAGAAGTGGCATTGTGAAACCAATTGTTCGCCTTAATCCCCATTCTTCATCTCTCTCATTTGTCCCTAGGTCACACATACAGGCTTTGAAAGATCCAAATTGGCATAAAGCAATGAACGAGGAATAAAATGCTCTTATTACAAACGATACTTGGGTCCTTGTACCACGTCCACCAGGGGCCAATGTGGTTCGATCTTTGTGGTTATTCAAACAGAAGTTTAATGATGATGGTTCTTTATCTCACTATAAAGCACGATTAGTAGCAAATGGTCGCAGTCAACAACATGGAATCGATTGTGATGAGACTTTTAGCCCGGTTGTCAAACTGACAACTATCCATACTGTTCTAAGTCTGGCTATTTCCAGGCATTGGCCCATTCATCAGCTTGATGTGAAGAATGCATTTCTTCACGACCATCTTCACGAGACCGTTTACATGCATCAGCCACCGGGATTCCAGGACCCTCAGCATCCAGATTATGTATGTCATCTTCAGCGATCTTTATACGGTCTTAAATAGACCCCGCGGGTTTGGTATCAGTGGTTTGCTCAACAGGCTCTACGAATGGGTTTTCACCACAGTCTCACGGATACCTCCCTATTTATTTACCATCATGGAGCCGATACAGCCTACTTATTACTATATGTTGATGGCATTGTGTTGACTGAGTCATCTACGTCTCTTCTTGAGTCCATCATATCTCACCTCAGATGAGAGTTTGTGATGACTGATCTTGGTGCTCTCAACTATTTTCTTGGTATTTCAGTTACTCGATCGTCTCATGGTCTCTTTCTATCGCAACAGAAATTTGCATCTGAGATTCTTGACAGGGCTCATATGAGTCAGTGTAATCCTGCTCGCACACTGGCCGAAACCACACATAAGTTGGATGCTATTGGTCCTCCTGTTGCCGGCCCCTCTCTGTTTTGCAGTCTGGTTGGTGCTCTTCAGTACCTTACTTTTACTCGGTCGTACATTGCCTTCGCTGTTCAGCAAATCTGCATATCCATGCATGACCCACGGGAGCCTCACTTGCATGCTCTCAAGCACATTTTACGCTATATCAGAGGTACCTTGGACCACGGTCTGCAGCTTCATGCTTCTCTAACGTCTGATCTTTATGCTTACTCAGACACCAACTAGGGCGGGTGCCATGTGTCTCGGCGCTCCACTTCATGATACTGTATGTTTCTTGGAGATAATCTCATTTCATGGTCGTCTAAACGACAAGGGGTCATTTCTACGTCTAGTGCAGAGGCGGAGTATCGCGGCGTTGCTAACATTGTTGCAGAGACATGTTGGGTTCGTAATTTACTTCGAGAGCTTCGGTGCCCGCCTACCAAAGCTACTATTGTCTATTGTGATAATATCAGTTCGGTTTACATGACATCGAACCCCGTGCAACACCAGCGCACGAAACACATCGAGATTGATATTCATTTTGTTCGTGATCTAGTTGCTCGCGGTGCAGTTCGAGTTTTTCACGTGCCTTCTTCCGCTCAGTATGCTGAAATCTTCACCACAGGCCTTCCGACTACACTCTTTAACGACTTCAAAACTAGTTTGAAAGTTCAGAATTCTCCTCCCGATCAAACTGTCGGGGGAGGGGGGGTGTTAGCGGATATATTATTCATACATTTGTATTTAGTTTAGTATTTTTGTATTTAGGCTTGTACTGTTTAGCCCATTGTACGTATTTGGCCCATGTAGCCTCATGTATTTATACTCTCATTAATGAAGTCGTATGGCAGGAGGTAATTACAAACTATTAGGTGTAACATTCCTTTGGTGAATTTCCAAATGGTCTATGACGTGCTAGATTAGGCATCCCATTGGGGTAACAATCCTAAGAAGAAGAATCAAGTGATGGTATTTGCTATGGATCTCTATGGTGCATTTGGAAGGCGATGAACGAGAGTCTTTTTAATAACAAGAGGGTGTGTGCTACAAAAGCGGCCAACATCATTAAGTCTACTATGTTTCTATGGTTTAAACATCAGAGTGTTAACGGTGGTTTAAGATGGTCACATTAGACAACCCACCCTCTCATTGATTTGTAATGTTTTTGTTTTCCGCTTCATCTTTCCTTTGTACTCTCGTTTTGCCTTTTTCCTAGCAACCTGCTATGTTGGGGCCTTTTAATTCATATTCTCATTTGTTGATTAAAAAAAAGATAAATGTTTATATCCGATTCAAATGAAGTTGATAGGAATGATTGAACTTTATGGTTATAATTCTTAAAAGATCGGATTTAATGATGTCCATATATCATTTTAACCATGAATAATACCACGTCTTATCTGGCGTGAATCAACACTTTTCAAGTCAATAGTATGGTATAGTTATATTTAAAATCTAAAGAGTAAATTACACGAATGGTCCCTATGGTTTGGGGTAATTTGCACGTTTGGTCCCTAACTTACTTTTTTAACTCGGAAGGTCCCTATTGTTTGTTTTTGTTGCGTGCTTGGTCCCTGTCTTACCTAAAAAATATTATTTTGCCCTTGATTTTTTAATTTATTTAAATAAACACACCCCAACCCCACTTCCACATTACATTACCTTACCTTATCTACCCCACCTTATTTAAATAAATAAAAAAATCAATGGCAAAATAGTCTTTTTAGGTATGACAGGGACTAAGTGCACAACAAAAACAAAGTATAGGGACCTTCCGAGTTAAAAAAATAAGTTAGGGACCAAACGTGCAAATTACCCCAAACCATAGGGACCATTCGTGTAATATACTCAAATCTAAATTATGCATAGACAGAGCAATAAATACCTTAAATTATGTTTAATGTCATTAAAAAATATACATATTTTTTAATATTCAAAATAAAACGATGACATAAAAACAGAAAGTTAAGCTATAACCAAATATGACTTCAATCTACATAAATTGATATATAAATATAATTTACGATATTAATATATAATCTATTGAAACCTTCGAAGACTGTATTCTAACATGTAAGTCGTGTATCATATGACATATATAATATATTTCTTGTGCATTGCTATATATATATATATATATATATATATATATATATATATATATATATATATATATATATATATATATATATATATATATATATATATATATATATATATATATACTAGCTGTTTACCCGCGCTAAGCGTCGGACGGCAAAAAGTTTCTTTCGGAAGATAGTTTTAATGTGATGATTAGTTTCCTTTAGACGTGAGCTATTCATTGCGATCATTTGGTAGACAATTTTGTGTCGAATAGTTCATTTCAACGCATAGTTTCTTGCTAGGTGCATAGTCATACAATACGACAAAAGTTGAGTCTACATTTGGAATTTTATCTAATAGTTCATACTTGATTTTACAATATATAAATAACAACAATCTGCAATCATGTAGTTTTGTACATTTATAACATGTCCAATATATAAACTACATCAATCTACAATCATGTTGCTTCATCTGCTAGCCCTGCATTAAACATGAAATGAGCATCTAAGATACATATTTGAAGAAATTGTAAAATGATAAGTTGTTGATTGTACCTTGTTAATCACATAAAACTTCTTTGTACACAACGTTTGATGTGTAGATTCCATCATTATCAAACGTTTTTTCCGGCTTTACTAATACCTTGGCAGGGGCAAGACGGTCACATTTGTTGCAATATTTTTTTGGGAACACATAGTCACACAACAAACATAGTACTTTCGTTTGTAAAAAATGTTAAAAATGATATTTTTATAAAGTAGAATGCTATTTTCTGTATATTTTCAAAAGTTTTATTGATAAATTTCATTTTTCTATAAAATGACCAAAATGCCCTTTATCCAAAATAAAGACGAAAAATAACCTTTTCTGTTCTTTTTAACCCACCTTTTGCACATATCACATTTAATAACTTTTTTAATCAAATCGGGGCAGAACAGTCTTTAAAAATCTGTCAACAGCGATACAAAATTTCCCAAACAAAACATACTCACACTTTCAAAACATTGTACTTTTGTTTGTAAAAAATGTTAAAAATCATATTTTTATAGAGTACAATGATATTTTCTAGATATTTTCTAAAGTTTTATTGTGTCAACATCATTTTTCTATGAAAGAACCTATAATTATCGATATGCAGTAAATTAATAAACTTTTAAGATTTTCTTTTGACTTGGCCAATAAAAAATTAACAAATATCAGCAACATATATTCAAATTGCATATGAAGAAGTAAAAAAAAAAGAAGGAAAAGACGAAAATACTTTGGCAGTGAGATTGAAACCTATATTTCCGAGTCTAAAGTTAATTGTTCCATTTCAAGTTCAAAGTTCCAAAATTAGGTCGTTGACCTTAACGTATGACAAGACTGGAATAGACAGGATTGGAATAGACAGGACTGGACTTGACAAACTTTCTAGGCTACTCTTAATGATGAGAATGATAAGGGCATTCATGTCATTTTTCACAAAAGAGAGAAGGGCATAATGGTCAGATGGTGTTTTTGGAACATATAAAGTAGGTAAGAGTTTTAGATACCTTCAACTACTTCCTCTGCTACTTTTGAATGTTGTTTGACCAAGTCTCCTTGATACTGATATTTAGAAGAGCTGCTGATAGTTTTTGGGATAAAGTCTTGACACCACCCTCAAGTTCTTCATGTGGTATTTCAGACTTTGATGTGACTTCGGGTGACAAGGAACTTTGATTTGAATATATCTTTTGAAGATTCAAAAACAAAAAAGTATAAGATTTTAACCAACACTTGAAAAAGCAGAAATCAAGGAAGAAAAATATAACAAAACCAAGATATCATAATTGGTCTATTTCAACAAGATTTCTGAGGCATTAATTAATCTTGAATTGTCTAAGAACAAAGAATACACGCATTATCTTATTTCTGTTGCAAAAATTAACACAATTTTGACTTTGAAAGTCAAACACGAACGTATTGCTTTCCAAATTCAAACTCGATTCGCAATTACAAACAGTTTTACATTCTTACTCAAATTGTTCAAATCTTCATCTTTTCTTGTATTCCGATGTAGTTATCTTAATTTCTAGTATATTTCATAGTAATTTCGGATTTATATGTGACGTGTTTGACTGTAAAAGTTTAACTATAACATGAAGAGGAATCTTATTCTGATGATAGCTCAAGGAAGAAAAGCTACTTAATAGAATTAAGACCATATTTACCAGCCAATAACTACATACTACTATCAAATCATAGGATGCATTGTTTGGGCAAAATCAGCATCGAGCAAGGAAAACATAGATGAGAAGAGTATGATAGTCAAATACTTCCTTCTCCGTTTTGGTATTACTTTGACTAAAATCGAAATCTTATTCACGTAAAGAACAAAGGGAGTAGAGAAAGAGGTGAGAACCTTGACGGCTTGGCCAACAAGACCAGGTTCCGAGTATGAACACCAAGCTGACTGATTTGGTCCCATTCACTTCCGTGCTCCTTCGAAGATCATGTGGCGTACCATCCGAGGTCAGGTGGCGACGGTGGAGACGCTAAGAACAGTGAAGATGCACAAACCTAAATTAGAAACTAAATGGAGAAGATGATGGTAAATTCCAAATATAGATTAGAGGAATCTATTACCTGGATGAGAAAACGGAGAAGATGATGGCGATTTCCAGATCTGCTCAGCATCTGGTCAAGAAACAAAAAGACTCATCAACACATATTAAAGATGCATAGCATTGCTACCACATCGTGGTGGCCAACATCGATGAGTGGTGGCGGGGATGGACAGCAAGTTAGGGTAGAGAGAGGGAGAGTAACGGATAAGAAAGAAATCAATTCAGAAATTACCCTGAAAGCACCAAATCAGTCATCAATTGTTAAACGTAAACCACTTTCAAGTAAATAGAGATGTAGAGAAAGAGAGAGAGATTCAAGAAACATAAGGCGGTGATGGAAGTAACTCACTGTTCGAGATCGAGAGAGAGAGAAAGAGAGGCGAGAGAGATCACTGCATCTTTGGTGGGGGAAGTCGGCAGCCGTGAACCTTAGGTGGGAGACGTTGGTGGAGATCACTGCATCTTTGGTGGAGACGATGAGAATTGCGGTTGTGTTTAGGAGATTAGGGTAAGATCCGTGTAGTGTGTAGTGTAATACGTATATGATATGTGTAGTGTAATACGTATAAGATTGGTTATATGCTTAATATTATTGTACATGAGGTAATATATGTTGTACCTCTTAATTTTCAAGAAATGGGCAATATCCTTAATAATATAGTAAAGATAAATATATATATATATATATATATATATATATATATATATATATATATATATATATATATATATATAAAAATTGGTCTCATACAAGTCAGAGAAAACTTGATACATGAATATAATTGTACGATGTGATTGACTGATTGTGAAGATCATATCAGTTTTGAAAAGGGTGATAAACCAAACCGTGTTTTAAAAAGTGAATTGTGTTTGACTTTGTCGCATGATAGAATTTTAGCCACATGCATGATTCATGTCCATGTTATAAATTTTGAATCTCATTCGATGCTTAGATTAACTTTTCAGGAATCATAGAGGTATGTGATTGTGATCAAATGTGTTAGAAATAATGATTGAAAAAAAAGTCTATGAATTTTTGTAAATTTACACCAACAACTTCCAAAGACTTAGAACTAATTTTTTAACTCTTTATCTTTACAATGAATTATAGAGTTAGATATACAAAATATCAACTTATTTTAAATTTCATTTTACGCAATATATTTTTTATGTATTTTTTTCATTCATCTAGGCAACATGCTTTAATTTTCTAAAAACATAAATTACAAAAATAGTCTTGTATAGTAAAATTTAAGAAAATCGTTTCCATTTTAAAGTATGTTGCCTAAGATGTTGTTCGTTTGTCTTCTCATTCGTTATACAATGATAACTAAGATTTATATATTAAAAAAATAACAAAATTGTAAAAATGGTCCCTATGGTATGCATTTTTTGGGGTTTTAGTCCAAACAACGACTTTTTTTTGGATTGGTGGTCCTTTTGAGATAGTTTGCTTGTGATTTTGGTCATTCACTAAACTGAAAAGACTAAATTGCCCTTACTATATTTATTTTTCCATTTTTATTTTTTTCCTATAAGTATTTATATATAAAAAATAAAAATAGGGGCCCACATACCTCTCTCTCTCTCTCTCTCTCTCTCTATCTAGCTATCTATCTATTTATCTATCTCCGGACCTTCTATCTGTTGGATTAAGTGTCTAAGCTCATAACTATAATTGGTATGTACTTGACCCGAGAGTAGCATGGTCCATTTGGGTTGCATATCACCACGACAATTTGATAGGATGGACTTTTGAGAAGAGTTTAATTATGATTTATTAATATATTATAAGTTCTAATATATTAATATGAAATCATATTATTTAATTAGTATTGATCAAGAATTAATTTGGAATTAATTTAGTGATCAAAAGAGAATAATTAAATATATGGGGATTGATTGTGTAAATCATTGATTCTTATAATGTGGGCCAATGATCCATAATTCTTTAGGTTGGGCTAAACCAATGTGACAACCCATGGATAGTCCATGGAGGTTTAAACTCATGGAGCCTAAGGAATATGGAAGGTCATGCACATTAGGGTTTACATGGTGTAACCCTAATCTTTCCACACTATATAAGAAGCCCCTTAGCATCCAAAATGACTCACTAGTGTTCTTGGAGATCATAGAGCCGATTTTGGTGCTAGTATACTCTCTCTCAAAAGTCATCCTTTAGTCTAAGGTGTGTTGTGAACCATTTGAGGTGTCACACTTGGGGCAGTAAGTTCTTGTAACGCCCGTGTTTCGGGGCTAAGCATTAGTAGATGATGTAATAGTCTAGGTCAACTGTTGTAACTCTTTTTGAAGTAATAAAGATGAATTATTTGAGTATTATGTGAATTTATGTGTTTTTTACTTAATTATAAAGATATAATTAATAAAGAATAAAAATAAGCGTCAAAATTAAAGTGTGAGATAAACCCGATATCTTTACATAAAGTTGTAGTAGTCGAAACAAGGATTCCGGTGATATTAAGAACGCCGAAATCCGAGTTATAATGAAGAAGTTATGACCCTTCGAAGTTTCGCGACGGAACCGGCACGACATCGGGAAGCGTAAATAGTGAATTTACGATAGAACGATTTTTAGCCTTAGCAATCTAAACGAAAGTCATAGAATATGTTAAACCGAGAGCGTCCATAAAAAGAACGCCCAAATCTGACTTCGTATGAGGAAGTTATGATTTTTCGAAGTTTCGGCTTAGCAGTGTACAGCCCGAAGTTCGAATATTAGATCGAGCGGTTTTTAGCCGACACAACGACACAACCTAAACAATAATCGAAGATCTCGTTGATAGTAGCGTGACGATAACAAGACAGACGAAAACGGATGTCGGATGAAGAAGTTATGAATTTTTAACGCACCAATCCTGTCCCGGCCTGTTAAAAATAAAGTCAAAATTAGCCGACGAAGTCTAAACGAAAGTTGTAGAGTACCATCCCGCCTACACGTGGATATAAAGAACGTCGAAAACGGAGCTTGTATGCGTAACTTACGAATTTTAGAAGTCGGAATATAAATCTGCGAAATGTGATGACGTGGCATAATCTGGGCCGATGCTTGCTGACCACGCCTCGCTTCGGATGGGTGACATCTGGCCTTGATACGCCTCGCGCACAAGAGGAGCGCCCAACATCCGAAGTACGCCCTGCGTACGAGAAGGTTACGCGCAACGTTCTGATCCCTCATACGGTCCGAAGAAGAGCCACGATGACCCAGCAGCCTTGCGACGCGTGCTCGTATGAAGCCACACTACGCCCAGCGTACACCTTCGGTACGCCCAGCGTAGACCGAAGCTGGAGCCTAAAAATAGGTTGCAAAGGTAGCCTCTTTTCTTCACCAATTTACTCACCATTTCTCTCTCTACTTTCTCTCACTACCCCCTAACCCCCCCCCCCCCAAGCCTAGGTAAACCCCCTAGCACCCGAATGAAGCCCCGAGGCTCCCGGAGTCCCGAGAAAAAGGGTCTTTCGGTTCGGAAACGCTGCTCCAAGTGAAGCCCTGTTTTCGAGAAAACCCGCTGTAAGTGAGCTACGCCTACGCTATTTTTAATATAACTTTTATTTAATTATAGTAACGATATTAGGAATTTATAATAATTATTTAGGCTATTATTGTAATATCCCGAGTTTTGTCATTTGTAGTCCCTGGGGATGGAAGGGTAAAGTCGTGAAGAGCCTAAGGGCTAAATTGTAATTTTGGGACCAGGAGGAATACGCTGCGCGTACATAAGGGTACACTGAGGGCGCGCCCTAATACGCTGGGCGTACTCATAACAGAAGGAAACCCTAATATCTCGGGTTGGGGGCTATATAAACATCATTATGGCTCATTTCTCTCCTCCTTCTCAGCCTCCATCTTCCAGAACGTCCCCAAACCCTAGTTCTTGTGTGTGAAAGTGAGTTGGTGGGTATTTTGAGCTCTTGAAGGTGAAGCCATTGCAACAAATACTTGAAGAAGGAGATTGGCTTGTAGATCTGAAGTTGTGTTGTGCCCTAGAAGCTCCAGAAGGTAAAAAGCTTCAAACTTTATGCTTGTAGGTCATAGATCTACCCTTTCTAGCATTATGGAACCATTTCTTGTCCTAAAACCCCAATATGGTGCATGATGCATTTTGGACGAGATAAGCTGTCCTTTCTGGACCTTGAAGAGGTCTTAAGTGATAAAAATGTGGTCCCAATGACTTATGATGTCCCATGCATGTGGTAGAAGGGTCTTAATGGATTAAGACCTTGGATTAAGAGCTTTCTGGACGTCCAAAGTGATAAAGTTTGAGACTTTATGAGTCCTAGGCACATTTGGTCACTGGATCTGGAGTTTGGGCTTAAGTGCTTAAGCCATTAAGCACTTATTAGGGTTTTGGTGAAACCCTGCGTACGCCCAGCGTAAGGTTCTGTACACCCAGCGTACCGAGTCAATGACCCCGTTTTCCAGTCAATGCGAGACTCGTGTACGCCCCGCGTAGCCTTGGGGTACGCCCAGCGCACGCCTTCTGTGGACTTTTGGTGATTTGAGCTTTGGGTTTGGGCTACTTTTTGGTCTAGTAGGGTTGGGCCTTGCTGGACTTTCTGATTAGATATGTTTTGGACCAGTTTTGTTGGTAGTGGATCATGGGGTTAAGCCCTATAAAGAAGTTAGGCCCAATTTAGTAAATTGGGCCAATAATGGGCCTTGCATAAAGACTTTCAAGGTTATAGACTTGAAATTGGGCCTTGGCCCAATAAAAGAGAATGGACATGATGGATTGAGTGGACCCTTAGCCAATAATGTTATGATGTGTAATGACTTGGTATTTATCATGTGATAGTTCGGGATTTTCGGTGAGATAGCGATTCGGGAGTTGCTACTTCAGTTCAGGTCGACATTGCGAGGTGAGTTATCCTCACTATATCAAGAGGGTCTAAGGCACCAAGGCCGACCCTTATGGATTTGTATTCGGATTATGGCATGTTATGTTCTTGATTTACATCCTGGTTAGTTCGGTGTCCTGGTTATAGGATGATGTTATGCTATTATGATCTGTTAGATCGGTATCCTGGTATATAGGGTGATGCTATGTTAGTGACCTGGTTAGGTCGGTATCCTGGTAGATAGGATGTTGCTATGCTATATGATCTGTTAGATCGGTATCCTGGTGTAACACCCAAAAATTTCATGCCAATTTAAAACTTTTTCAAAACATTTAAAAACCAATCATCATTACAAAGTTGTTTTCAAAATATCTAACATCAGAGTTTTCCCAGAAACCTAAACAAATCATGAGGAGCTGTACGATCATGCCTTCGCCTTGCCACGATCACCGGATGTACCTGAAACAATAAACTGAAACTGTAAGCCCGAAAACTTAGTGAGCTCCCCCAAAATACCAACTCCATACCAAAATAACCACAACAAATAATATTTTCAGATCAGTATGCATAATGAGCCTTCAGCCTGACTGGACCGCCTCACAGGGCCTACAGCCTATCTGGACCGCTCCCGAGCCTTCGGCATGATTGGACCTCCTCGCAGGGCCTACAGCCTATCCGGACCGCTCACCGGGTATGTTGGCCTTCAGCACAAAGCAGGACCGCCTCAACCCAACCCCCAATCAAACAAACATGTGCACATAAATATCATACGCTAGCTCATATCATATAACAGTCAAACCGATCTATCAGATCACTAGTCATAACGACATCCCAATAACCGGGATACGGACCTAACCGGTCACTAACATAGCATCATCCTATAACCAGGATACTAACCTAACCAGGTCACTAAGCGTAAGCAAAACACCATCCTAACTACCAGCATGTAATAAACATATCATGCCATAATCCATACAAATATATAGAGGGCCGGCCTTGGTGCCTTAGACCCTGTTGATATAGTGAGGATAACTCACCTTGCGACTTCCGACTGGAAATAAAAAGCTCCACTCTCGAATCACCGCCACGCACCCCACCACTTATACTCAACACATCATAAGGTTTATAAATTCCTGAATACCCTAGAAGTCAACTGGTCAACCCTTGGTCAAAGTCAAAGTCAACTGTCAAGGTCAACAGTCCATGTTGACCTCAACTCGTCGAGTATTCTCAGCTACTCGCCGACTTTTTTGCAATACTTGTCCGCTCGCCGAGTCGCCAGAGTGACTCGTTGAGTTCCTAAGGCTCGTGGTCGAAGCTCCACGGCTACTCGTCGGGTTTCCTTCTTGCACTCGACAAGTCCACACGCATCCCTTAATTGGGAAACCCTAACTGACTCGCCGAGTTGTTCATCCAACTCGTCGAGTCTACGACAATCTTCATCGGGCTCGCCGAGTTGTTCATCCAACTTGTCGGGTCCATGCCCATCTTCATATGACTCGCCGAGTCGACCATGCGACTCGCCGAGTCCCTTCAGTCCTTCAACCATACAGACACTTTTTAAGCAATGCATAGGCTCCAAATTGCAGATCCAACTTCCTTAGGCATGCTTATCACGTAAAGTTGCAGACTTTACGTGCATGCAAAGCTTTTAAGACCCTAAAATAATAAAACTAAGCTTGCAATGAAGTTACACCCTTGAGGGAAAGCTCATACTAGGAAAAGCTGATGACTTTATGAATCTAGAGGTCAAAGGGAGTCCAGATCTGAAGTTACAACTTCAGATCTTGGCTTAAGCACAAGAACCCTTTTCTTAAAACTCATGCAAAAGAGGTCAAAAGAGAGATGAGCCAAAGAAACAACTTAATACCTTCCAGAGAGTGACAACTGATCATCAGTGTACGACCCAGTCGTCAATCTCCACCAGTCCTTGGCCCCGGACCTTAGCAGATTCAGAGCACACCTGACCCTTTGGTCAGTAGGACACGAGCAGGTAAAGAAACACCCCTCCACATCTGAAATCCACCTCATCGCCTTGATGGGGTCCTCTGTCCCATCAAAAGTACGGGGCTTCGTGTTATCGAAGTCCTTGTACTGGAACCCCCGATTGGCTCCTCCTCCTCCCCCCCGCCGCTGTTACAGCTGATGCAACTGCAGCGGCAGCCGTTTCCGCAAGGGCTGCGTATCGCTCGTCGAAGTACTCGACCATGGCGGTCTTAATAGACCCAAACATCTCTGGCAGCTGTGCTCGGAACGCAGAAGCAACCTCATCATGCAGGATCTCCCGAATCCTGGCGTCCAACTCCTCTGTACCCATCTGCACCACGGGCTCAGGTGTTGTTGTCCCCTCCTGGCCTCCGTCTCCTAATCCTGATCCTGAACCGGATCCAGTCACGAAGCATCTCATCATCACCATTCTGAAACATACCACAAGATATCAGATAATCCACATAAATAACTGGAAACTAACTCCCGACTAACCCTAGGGGTTGTGACTTCCTTGATACGCGTATGGGTCATGTGCTTTCAGTAGTACGGGCCCATACTACCTTCCACACCTACCCATATTTGTCTCAAGTATCACCACACACCCTACAATATACACAACATGGTGAGCGCTCAATCCTCACTCCTAGAGGAATGCTAAATATCTCATAATTGGCCTCCCGGCCCCTCACTACCCACCCATTCATGAAACTTCCACCAACTCCTGCAGCACTAGTGTATGCTAGCCATACATAACGATGGAACCTATAGACTTTCGAATATCCAATCCTACCCTAAGCCCTAATAAGAATTGAACATAAGGCCAGATCAAACATTCTCAGGCTATAAGATCTTAATCATATACAATTGTGATGCATACACAAGTAACTACAGTAATGATGTCAATTTCATATAAGGAAAACCCTAGGCTACCAGGCATCATGTAATCAGGCAATTCTATTATGCAATTCCTGAAGATCCCTAGCCTAGCACTAGCATGCAGTTCTAACATATCACAATATCAAATAACTGTATGGTATTTTGGGGTCACTTATTGGCTCCGGCTGATCGTACACCCTGCATCCTCCTTTACTTATTTTGAAAACCATTTGAAAATCATTTTGAAAATCTTTTCCTTGATTTGAGACTAGAGTCACACGAGTGTTCTTCCAATTCACTCAAACCAAGGCTCTGATACCAACTTGTAACACCCAAAAATTTCATGCCAATTTAAAACTTTTTCAAAACATTTAAAAACCAAAGCTAAGCTTGCAATGAAGTTACACCCTTGAGGGAAATCTCATACTAGGCAAAGCTGATGACTTTATGAATCTAGAGGTCAAGGGGAGTCCAGATTTGAAGTTACAACTTCAGATCTTGGCTTAAGCACAAGAACCCTTTTCTTAAAACTCATGCAAAAGAGGTTAAAAGAGAGATGCACCAAAGAAACAGCTTAATACCTTCCAGAGAGTGACAACTGATGAATCTCTTAGCTCCCCACGAGTTCCTAGCCTTGATTTCCTTGCTTCCCAAAGTGTTTTCTCCTCCAAAATTCCTCCTCCAAGCTTGAACACACCAAAAGAACACACACACTCGATTTAGGGTTTGAGAGGGACAAGAAGCAGTAAAGGGGAGGCTGGGGGAGGCCAATTATCCTTTAAATAGGGTGCAATACCCCGAAACTTAGGGTTTTATCTGCCAGCTCCTACTCGTCGAGTCCATTCTTGGACTCGGCGAGTAGGTCACTAAAATACGTGGACCATCCCGCTACTACTCAACGAGTAGGGCAACCAACTCGTCGAGTAGACCTTGGAATCAAAGAATTTCTTATTTAAATCAATACCTAAGAATCGGTGCGTTACAATTCTCCCCCACTTGAACTAGACTTCGTCCTCGAAGTCTGCTGCGGCGAACAGTCCCGGATAGTGCTCCAACATTTCTGCCTCTGGCTCCCACGTCCACTCAGACCCCCTACGATGCTCCCACTGTACCTTCACCAAAGCTATCTCCTTGTTCCTCAGAACTTTCGTCTTCCTCTCCAATATGGCCACAGGCCTCTCCACATAATTCAAGCGTTCATCGACCTGAATATCATCTAGTGACACCACTGCCTCTTGATCCATAATGCACTTTTGCAATTGCGAAACATGGAAGGTGTTGTGAATCCGAATAAACTCCTCCAGAAACTCTAATCTGTATGCCACCTTGCCAATCCTGGCAATGATCCTGAATGGCCCAATATATCGGGGACCCAATTTTCCCCTCTTCCTGAAGCGGGTCACACCCTTCTAGGGCGAGACCTTCAGGAGTACCATATCACCGACCTGAAACTCTAACTCGGATCGGCGCCGGTCGGCGTAACTCTTCTGCCGACTCTGAGCGGTCTGCAGCCGCTGCCTAACCTGCTGAATCTTCTCAGTAGTCTGCAAGACCACCTCCGTCAGACCCATCACCTTGTGTCCGACCTCACCCCAACAAACCAGGGTGCGACATCTCCGCCCGTACAATAGCTCGAAAGGCGAACTCCGCAAGCGGTAAGTGGGAATCCCAGCTCCCACCGAAATCAATGACACATGCCCTCAACATATCCTCGAGGGTCTGAATGGTCCGCTCGCTCTGGCCGTCTAACTGGGGTGAAATGTTGTGCTGATGTGCAACCACGTGCCCAGTTCCTCGTGGAACTTCTGCCAGAAGCAGGAGGTAAATCTAACATCCCGGTTGGAGACAATGGAGACCGGAACCCCATGGCGAGAAACGATCTCGCGAACATATATGTCGGCCAATATCTCGGCCGACGAACTCTCCCGTATGGCCAAGAAATGGGCACTCTTGGTCAATCGATCCACGATGACCCATATAGCATCAAACCCCTTCGCCGTTCTCGGCAGCTTGGTAATAAAATCCATCGTAATCTGTTCCCATTTCCACATGGGAATATCCAGGGCTTCAGCTTGCCATGCGGCCTCTGATGCTCGACCTTGACCATCTTACAGGTCAAGCATCTCTCGATGTACCAAGCGATTTCTGGCTTCATGCACGACCACCAGTAGCTCAAACTCAAATCCCTGTACATCTTGGTGGCCCCCGGGTGAATAGAAAAATGAGACTTATGAGCCTCCTCCATGACCGTCTGCCTGACCCCACCAGACATCAGAACCTAGACCCGACCGCATCGGGTCAATAATCCTCGGCTATCCTGCACAAAACGGGTGTTCTCACCCTTGATCCTCTCCAACTTCCAGTTCTCCGGTCGCATGCCCTCAACCTGAGCATCTCTGATCACACTCACAAGCAGAGAATCCACCAATATCCTCATACATACCGCTGGGATGGAAGACCCATCTGACTTGCGGCTCAAAGCATCCACCACCACATTCGCTTTACCAGGGTGGTAAAGGATCTCGCAATCGTAGTCCTTGACTACATCCAGCCACCTGCGCTGCCTCATGTTCATGTTCGGCTGATCCATGATATGTCTCAATCTCTTGTGATCCGTATATATGGTACAACGAACCCCATATAAGTAATGTCTCCATAACTTGAGAGCGAACACCACCGCTCCCAGCTCCAGATCATGAGTAGGATATCTCGTCTCATGCGGCTTCAGCTGCCGCGACGCGTAAGCTATCACCCGACCTCTCTGCATAAGGACTGCCCCTAAACCTGTGATGGAGGCATCACAAAACACCACGAAGTCATCAACCCCTTCCGAGAGTGTCAAAACTGGAGCCTCACACAACCGCTGTCGGAGGGTCTTGAACGCCCTCTGTTGCTCAGGGCCCTACCGGAAATCCACCCCCTTCCTCGTCAGACGAGTGAGAGGTACTGAAATCTTGGAGAAATCCTGAATGAATCTCCGGTAGTATCCCGCTAATCCTAAAAAGCTCCTGATGTCCGAGGGAGATTTCGGAACCTCCCACTGCATAACTGCTTCGATTTTGGCCGGGTCGACCAAAATTCCCTCCTGGTTAACGAGGTGTCCAAGGAACTGGACCTCTCGTAACCAAAACTCACACTTCGAGAACTTGGTGTATAGCCGCTCTCGTCTCAGAACTCCCAATAACTCCTTGAGATGCTCCTCGTGCTGCTCTCGGGTCTTAGAATACACCAAGATATCGTCGATAAACACAATGACCGATTGATCAAGCATCGGTCTGCAGACCCGATTCATCAGGTCCATGAATACTGCTGGTGCGTTGGTTTGCCCAAACGGCATCACCACGAACTCGTAATGTCCATAATGCGTTCGGAACGCGGTCTTCTCCACGTCCTCCTCTCTGACCCGGACCTGATGATACCCCGACCTCAAATCAATCTTGGAGAACCAAGATGCACCCTGCAACTGATCGAAATGATCATCTATCCTCGGGAGTGGATAACGGTTCTTCACCGTCAACTTGTTCAGCTCCCTATAATCAATGCACATCCGGTGCGAACCGTCTTTTTTCCTGACGAAAAGGATCGGTGCTCCCCATGGAGAACTGCTAGGTCGAATGAACTGCTTGCCCATCAGTTCCTGCAGCTGTGAAGACAGCTCCTGCATCTCGGGTGGCGCCAGTCGGTACGACGCCTTGGCGATAGGAGCCGCACCTGGTACCAAGTCGATCCGGAACTCGACCTGCCTCGCCGAAGGTATCCCTGGCAACTCCTCCGGGAACACGTCGGCAAACTCCCTAACCACTGGAACCTCTGAAACTGAAATCTGATCCTTGATCCGTGTATCCACCACATATGCTAGATATCCCGCACACCCGTGCTGAATACACTGTCGAACCCTGGCGGCTGAACAAAACCTTGATCCCACTCTGGTGCCCTCACCATATACAACCAGTTCTCCCCCACTTGGGATTCGAACTACCACTCACTGGCCCTCACAATCAATCATAGCACCAAACCGACTGAGCCAATCGATGCCTACAATCACACACACCTCCCCCATGGGGATCAGAATCAAATATATCGGAAAAGACACCCCGAAAATCTCCAACTCACACCCTCGATAAACCGAAGAAGCAGAAACCCTGTGTTCGTTGGCGATAGAGACTCGCAACGGACACTCTAACTCGCCCACTGACACACTGAACTCCCTACTAAATGACTGCGATACGAAGGACCGACTCACCCTCGAGTCAAATAAAACCAAAGCAGGCAAAGAGTTCACTAAAAACATACCTAATCACAGGTACACAGATAAGCATAATACAATTATAATAAATGAAATAAAGGAGAGAAAAATACCAGCAATCACATCTGGTGCTTCCCTGGCCTCCTCTGCGGTCAACTGGAAAGCACGCCCCTGAGCCTTCGGAGGCTCTGCCTTGACTAGCCTCCCATCCGGTATCCTCAATGTAGCCGGCGCTGGAGTCTGCGCCGGCCTGACTGCGAGCTGTGGACAATTGGTCTTCACGTGACCAACCTGATGACAATGATAGCATAACCTCATATCCGATGCAGGGGCTATTTGGCGACAATCCCTAGCATAGTGTCCCTCCTTGCCACACTTGTGGCACCCACTACCCGTCCGACAAACCCCGGGATGACTCTTGCCACACTTTCCACAAGTGCGGCTCTGCTGGCCCCCGATCCTTGCATCAGTGGTCTTAGACCGCTTAGGCGCCGACTGCGACTACGTCGGGGCCTGCCGCTGGTCTCTCATCTGCAGCTCAATCTCCAACTCACGCCGCCTAGCGGCCTCTTGCAACTCCAAAAGAGTATCACATCGCTGGGTAGACACAAACTGGCGGATGTCAGTCTTGAGCATGCTCAGATAACGGGTCATCTGGGCCTGCTCAGAAGCAAACTCCGGGCAGAACATCGCCCTCTCTGTGAACATGCGGGTGATCTCCGTCACCGACTCCCCCTCCTCTTTCAAACTCAAAAACTCCTGCGACAGCCGTTCCCGCTCGACTCGTGGAATGTATCGGGCGCGAAACATATCCCTGAACTGCTCCCAAGTAACAGCAGCTCTCTGATCATCAGTGTACGACCTAGTCGTCAATCTCCACCAGTCCTTGGCCCCGGACCTTAGCAGATTCAGAGCACACCTGACCCTTTGGTCAGTAGGACACGAGCAGGTAAAGAAACACCCCTCCACATCTGAAATCCACCTCATCGCCTTGATGGGGTCCTCTGTCCCATCAAAAGTACGGGGCTTCGTTTTATCGAAGTCCTTGTACTGGAAGCCCCGATTGGCTCCTCCTCCTCCCCCCCTCCGCTGTTACAGCTGATGCAACTGCAGCGGCAGCCGTTTCCGCAAGGGCTGCGTATCGCTCGTCGAAGTACTCGACCATGGCGGTCTTAATAGACCCAAACATCTCTGGCAGCTGTGCTCGGAACGCAGAAGCAACCTCATCATGCAGGATCTCCCGAATCCTGGCGTCCAACTCCTCTGTACCCATCTGCACCACGGGCTCAGGTGTTGTTGGCCCCTCCTGGCCTCCGTCTCCTAATCCTGATCCTGAACCGGATCCAGTCACGAAGCATCTCATCATCACCATTCTGAAACATACCACAAGATATCAGATAATCCACATAAATAACTGGAAACTAACTCCCGACTAACCCTAGGGGTTGTGACTTCCTTGATACGCGTATGGGTCATGTGCTTTCAGTAGTACGGGCCCATACTACCTTCCACACCTACCTATATTTGTCTCAAGTATCACCACACACCCTACAATATACACAACATGGCGAGCGCTCAATCCTCACTCCTAGAGGAATGCTAAATATCTCATAATTGGCCTCCCGGCCCCTCACTACCCACCCATTCATGAAACTTCCACCAACTCCTGCAGCACTAGTGTATGCTAGCCATACATAACGATGGAACCTATAGACTTTCGAATATCCAATCCTACCCTAAGCCCTAATAAGAATTGAACATAAGGCCAGATCAAACATTCTCAGGCTATAAGATCTTAATCATATACAATTGTGATGCATACACAAGTAACTACAGTAATGATGTCAATTTCATATAAGGAAAACCCTAGGCTACCAGGCATCATGTAATCAGGCAATTCTATTATGCAATTCCTGAAGATCCCTAGCCTAGCACTAGCATGCAGTTCTAACATATCACAATATCAAATAACTGTATGGTATTTTGGGGTCACTTATTGGCTCCGGCTGATCGTACACCCTGCATCCTCCTTTACTTATTTTGAAAACCATTTGAAAATCATTTTGAAAATCTTTTCCTTGATTTGAGACTAGAGTCACACGAGTGTTCTTCCAATTCACTCAAACCAAGGCTCTGATACCAACTTGTAACACCCAAAAATTTCATGCCAATTTAAAACTTTTTCAAACCATTTAAAAACCAAAGCTAAGCTTGCAATGAAGTTACACCCTTGAGGGAAATCTCATACTAGGCAAAGCTGATGACTTTATGAATCTAGAGGTCAAGGGGAGTCCAGATCTGAAGTTACAACTTCAGATCTTGGCTTAAGCACAAGAACCCTTTTCTTAAAACTCATGCAAAAGAGGTTAAAAGAGAGATGCACCAAAGAAACAGCTTAATACCTTCCAGAGAGTGACAACTGATGAATCTCTTAGCTCCCCACGAGTTCCTAGCCTTGATTTCCTTGCTTCCCAAAGTGTTTTCTCCTCCAAAATTCCTCCTCCAAGCTTGAACACACCAAAAGAACACACACACTCGATTTAGGGTTTGAGAGGGACAAGAAGCAGTAAAGGGGAGGCTGGGGGAGGCTAATTATCCTTTAAATAGGGTGCAATACCCCGAAACTTAGGGTTTCATCTGCCAGCTCCTACTCGTCGAGTCCATTCTTGGACTCGGCGAGTAGGTCACTAAAATACGTGGACCATCCCGCTACTACTCGACGAGTAGGGCAACCAACTCGTCGAGTAGACCTTGGAATCAAAGAATTTCTTATTTAAATCAATACCTGAGAATCGGTGCGTTACACCTGATATATAGGATGATTCTATGTTAGTGACCTGATTAGGTCGGTATCCTGGTTATAGGATGTTG
The DNA here is from genome assembly GCF_052849685.1 of Lactuca virosa. Classification (NCBI taxonomy): domain Eukaryota; kingdom Viridiplantae; phylum Streptophyta; class Magnoliopsida; order Asterales; family Asteraceae; genus Lactuca; species Lactuca virosa. Next base: position 92,889,403 of record NC_136433.1, on the reverse strand, counting down.
TTATGATTGATGATTTGTTAGATCGGTATCCTGATAGATAGGATGTTATGCTATTATGATCTGTTAGATCGGTAACCTGGTATATAGGATGATGCTATGTTAGTGACCTGGTTAGGTCGGTATCCTGGTTATAGGATGTTGCTATGCTATATGATCTGTTAGATCGGTTTGTTGCCTATAGACTGTTATGTGATTATTTGTTATATGTGCATTTGGTTGTTTGATTGGGGGTTTGGGTTGAGGCGGTCCTGTTTTTTGCTGAAGGCCAACATACCCATGTAACACCCATAAAATTTAAGCCAATTTAAAACTTTTTAAACAGTCCAAAAACCATTAGTTATTAAAAAACTTGTTTTCAAAAGGTATAATATCAGAGTATCCCAGAAACATAAACATAAATAAGAGGAGTTGTACGATCACGCCTTCGCCTTGCCTTGATCCCTTGATGTACTTGAAACAATAAACTGAAACTGTAAGCCCGAGGCTTAGTGAGTTCCCCAAAATACCGATACACTGCATATAATACATATACCAATAACAACAGGTACTGGGTCCACAGCTTTGCAGACTGGAATACCCCTGGGCCCACAGTGTGAGTCTGGATTGCCTACCAGGCCCACAGCTCACATCTGGAGTGCCATCAAGCCCACAGTACGAGTCTGGATTGCCTATCGGGCCCACAACTCGTATCTGGAATGCTATCGAGCCCACAGTACGAGTCTATATTGCCTACCGGGCCCACAACTCGTATCTGGAATGCTCTTAGGGTTTTTTGGTCACCGCACGAAGCAGTACATCCTCAACCCATCCCACATAACATATCAACATATAACATAACTACTGAGCATGCAGATAATCATATAACAACACAGGTAGTCCTACAGATCTACCTAACTGGATAACCACTAGCATGCAACACTAACTCATACTCAACTTCTAACACTGCTAGGATAACATATCCAATGGGCCGGCCTTGGTGCCTTAGACCCCTTAGTATAGTGAGGTAACTCACCTCGAATGCAGAAGCTTCCTGAAAGAAATCCTTAGCTGCTGCCCTGACCACTTGCTGAGCTATCAATACCGATCAATATACCCAATTAGCAATTGGTCCCATACTATAATCCTTAATCCATGCATGGGGGTAAAATGACCATTCTACCCCTGACCCAGTATGATCCCAAAACAAAGGCCCAAACTCAAACAAAAGCCCAACAGTATAATGTCCATAAATCCATCAATGGCCCAATTTTCCAAATTGGGCCCAAACCTCTACATGGGTCTTACCATGAGGCCCAAATCCTTCTTTTCAGTCCAACCCACCTAGCATCTCGATGGTCCAATAATAATCCAAACACTTAAGCCCAAAATGCTAAAAAAAACACTCGTGGCCCAAACCATGGCCCACGTTTCTAAATTGGGACCAAATCCTTCTGAGGCCTTTTCCCATATCATTAACAGCCCACAACCAGATGACCCAATGGGCCCAAGATAAACAAGCCCAACAGTTGGCCTACACCGAAGCCCAACAAGCGAAACCCATTCTGACTGAGTACGCAGGGCGTACTCAGCTGTACGCAGCGCATACTCGATTCGTGACTTGTACGCTGCGCGTACCAGCTTGTACGCCCAACGTACTCCTCTTTTAAGTCCTTTTTGCCATTAAGCACTTAATGCTTCAAACCAAGGGACCAAATTACAGATCTGAGTTCTACTTAACGTCTTAATCCATAAAGTCACTGACTTGGTGACTTATATGACCCACATGAACCCAACACTCAAAGTATAGCAATCTACTTCCATGAAAATGGCCATAACTCTTGCATGAACCCATTAAGACCTCCAAGATGGAAACTTTCTGCCTTAGGGACTCAAATAGCACCAAGGGTGGCAACCCTAAGCCTAAGAATCGGATTTGAACCATAAAGCTTCATCCTTGGGACCAAAAAGGGACCAAAACCCATAAATGGTAGATCTAAGAGATGAATGATCAAGTTCAAAGCTTTATACCTTCATTAAGCTGAAAATGAGTCACAAAAGCCAGATCCATAAGCTTCTCCTTGATCCCCCATCGTTGCATCAACTCCACCTTCTTGGAAATGGACCAAATACTCCAAAAATGGACTCCATGAGATCCAAAATGTCACCATGGATGATTAAGGACGATTTCTAGGGTTTAGAGGGGTGGAGGCTGAAGATATTAGGGTTAGGTTATGAGATAAGGTGTTTAAATAGTGTCCAAGACCCTAAAATAGGGTTCTGATCTGATTGGCGTACGCCCAGCGTACTCCGAAGAACATTCGCGACCATCCTGGTCAGTACGCCCAGCGTACTCCAAGGTACGCCCAGCGTACTGCCTTCTTCACTAGTACGCCCCGTGTACGCTTTGTGTACGCCCCGCGTACTCGGCTAAGCCTGAAAACGATGAAACTTCCGAAGGCCATAACTTCTTCGTTATAAATCCGATTTTGACGATCCTTATATCCCCGGAAAGGTAACGAGAAGCCCCACACTTCTATAAACTTTATTTATCCTGAAATCCAACCGAAATAAAATCCAAAATTCATAAAAGAGGTCTGAAATATTACATTCCCGTTTTACCCTTGATCCCAAAGTGCAAACCGAGCTATTGGGTCATATACCTACATTACCTACATCCAAATGAGCCTAAATCTTACCTTTTTAAAGGCTCTAATCCTTATGATGAATGCTCTTCGGGCCACAGCCTCGAATTAGGACTTTATTCGAAACAGGGCGTTACAACCCAAGGCGGACCGGATAGACTGCAGGCCCAGGAGGGCACATAGTCAGGCCGAAGGCCCAGTGAGCGGTCCGGATAGGCTGAAGGCCTTACGAGGCGGTCCAGACGTGCCGAAGGCTCGTAGAGCGGTCCAGATGGACTGAAGGCCTGCGAGGCGGTCCAGTCAGGCTGAAGGCTCATTATGTATACTGTAGACTCAGAGAGTGGACCAGGTAGACTGAAGGCCCGGTGCAGGCGGACCAGTCACATTGTAGACTCGAGATGCATGGATGTTCTGTTTACTTATATGTTGTTATGGTTATATCTGTATGGCGTTGGTATTTTGGGGGTAACTCACTAAGCTTCTGGGCTTACAGTTTCAGTTTATTGTTTCAGGTTCAGCGGATGACCGCGGAAAGGCGAAGGCGTGACCGTACACTTCCTCGATTGATGATTATGATTTCTGGGAACTCTGATGTTTAAACTATTTTGAAAACAATTTGTAATGACATTGAATGGTTTCAAATGATTTAAAAAGTTTTAAATTGGCTCGAATTTTATGGTTGTTACAATTATTATGGGTTATATAAGTGTCGTTATAATATCTTTTTAACCACTCGTGGTACGGGGAACCTGGTTTAAAGGGCCGCATAGGGTTGTTGGATTTCAGAAGTTCTATATGCCAAAATGGTCCTCCCTCCGGTGTTTTATGTCTGTCCCCTGTCTGTACATAGTGGGTGAAGAGTATTGTTTAACGCTTATATAATAGTAATAATAGCTAGACTATTAATTAGTCTCAGTGAATATTAGACTAAACCCTTGTGGTAATGATACTAGGTTTTGTCGGAGGAAATTGTTTTAAGAGTAACGAAGTGTTATCCAAGTTCGGAAATCACCACCTTAACACGTGAGTGCATAGTTACTTTCATCTTACACATAGATATGAAGTATTTTATATAAATTACGTGCTACGTGTGCATATTATCTGTATACTTGCTATCTATGCTGGATGAACGATTTTATACATGTTTTAAATGATTTAAAATGTATATGTATTTTATATCTACAAAATGTGTTGGGTAAAACATGGGTAGATGTAATAGTTGTTGTGTGACAAAATAAAATAATGAGAGGCCTCGTTATAGATGTTATTGATCATCCAGTCATCTAGCGGAGTATAGATGACGACCACGGACTATTCTACATAGTCCAGTGGAACATTAGCAGACTCGCAACCTGTAGGTGTTTATTTGAACTGTGTGTTCACCAGCAGTACTCCATCCCCCACATGGTTGCCTTATTTGACATGAATTGATGAGGAACCCCCGAAGCATGTGTTGTCACCCCGATGAACGTCCTTAGACTAGGTCCCTTGTGTTAGATGTTTTAGGGACGTAAAGTGAGGATAACGGGAAGGGGTAATTGTTAGGTGCATTTTGTGCACCTTTTAGCACACCTTTTAGTCCATTTTATGCATCTATTTAGCATAGTTATTCTTCATTTTTATTGCATTTCATCATATTCACGTTAGTCTCTACAACAACCTTATTTGCACACTTTCATGTTCTTTTCAGGTAAACTGGAGGTTAGAACGCGCTTAGGGAGGTGCCGGGAAGCATTGGTGAAGATTTCAGGATGATCGAGCGAAGAACGAAAAAGTTGGAAAAATCAAGTTTGGATTCAGAGTCAGAGGGGTACACGGGCCGTGTTGGATTTACACTGCAAAATCAACACAGGCCGTGTTGACCAAAATGGGAGCTGTTGACCATGCTGAACACGGGCCGTGTCAGTTTAGTGCAAATCAACACGGGCTGTGTTGGCTGCTGAACACGGGCCGTGTCAGTTTAGCCTATTTTAACACGGGCCGTGTTCGACCCAAAAACCAACTTTTGGCAGTTTTTCCTATCTTTCATATTACGTGTTGAGGGCCATTTTGAGATAGACAGAACATATCAGAGCACATTTTGAGAGGGGGTTTCGAAGGTTATTGCAAGGGATTGATCAGTAATCATTTGGAAACATTATTTCTAGTATTTGTAAGTTGTAATTGCACATTATTTCCATCTTTTATCCTTGTGATCTTGTTCTAGCCATGTGTGGCTAAGAAACCCTAGTTTCCCGTTCTTGTTCAAAACATGTTGATTGCTTGACTTGAATCATATGATTTGATGTTTGATTTGTGATTCTATTCTAGTGATTATGTTCTTGTTTAAACTAGAATCCTTAAATTTGATTTGTGTTTGATTGGCCACTTTCATGAATTGAATTTTTGTGTAGTTAATTAACTTTTAGGGCACCTAATCGTTCTATAAAGTTAATGGTTGGTAACAAACAATAGGTTTTCTTATTGTAGAACATTTATCACATGTTTTCACACTTCCGAGCGTATGAGAAGAAATGAACATTGTTGGGAAGCTTGTACAAAACTTAATGCAGTTTTTCAATACAATCTAAGAGCGTGTTTAGGTTGAATTAGTAAAGCTAGGTCTAGTCAAAGAGCGTGTTTTGGTTAGATAATTTGGCAAGCGAGAGGTATTAGAGCGTGTTAATATCTTTCAGTACCAACTTAGAATAGTAATAACAAATTACATCAAGTCATAATCAGGTTAAATGACAACATTGAGAACTAGAACTGGAAGCATTTTTACAACTTGTTTACAAATCTATTTCATTTTCTGCATATTTCAAAGTTGATTGTTATTTTCATTATTTGACTTTTGCAAACAAACCCCCCTTTGTGACCAAAGTACCTTACGCAAATAGGTATAGACTTTTATCCCATGTCTCTGTGGTTCGACCCTGCTTGCCTTGTACTACCTTTTTAGTGCATTAAAGCAGTGTATTTGGAGTCTGTTGTACCCCTATTATTTGTTGGGTTTGACACGCCTAACAGTAATCGGGTTTGATTGGTTTGATAAAGTTAAGAAACTTATTTATTGTGGGTTGAAAACCCTATGTGCTCACCAGACTCCCAAGCCTGACCCACTCAGTTTCTTGTATTACAGGTAGTGGCGCATGAGCATAGATGTTTGGATGAGAGATACGGGATTGTAGGCCTGTAAATATGAAATAATGTAGTAAGGCTTACATTGTACTGTTTATGCTTTTGATCTGTATCGAACATGACATCCCGTGGTTTTAATGAAATACATTTTTTCGGAAATGCTTTGATAAATCTTTATCATATTTTATTTTGGGAAGAAATTCCGCAACACTTTTATTTAAAATGTTACTCTGATTTTTAAACAAAGCATAAACAAAATCGGTCTTTTCTGGTCGTGAAAATGGGGATGTCACAGTTCTTAAAGGCCAAATACATCAAGTTCATCAAGCTCTACAAGCTACATAAAGAGGTAAACTCCTAACTAGTTTTTATGTTGTTTATATCATTTGTATGCTAGTTGTAGGCTTAAAGTTTTGGAAACATCATTGCATGTATAATTAGAGAAAACATAGATCAAAAGCTTTTAGGGTTGTATGTGCACCATAGGATGTTGTAGTATACTAAAACCCAACACTATCTCCCACCCTACCCTTCGTATTCATGCTTAGTGATAAGAAATCTAGGGCTTGGTGTTTCGATTAACAATCTATGAAGCCCTATTAACATCCTTGACCATATAATCAGTCATGCAGATATTAATTTCACAAGCAACGAACTTGAGTACAGCTTGGAGAAAATGAGGGGCTCCGATGAAATCGTGTGTGCATATGTGAAATCGGAACTAAAATCAACTCCCTAGTAAGTGAAAGTCCTCTACACTTGTGTGTGTAAGTGTGTGTTGGCTCCTGTTCCTCCTGCGACTACAAGGCAACAAGTTTTGATTTTGTTCAAGATTTGATTGTAGGTGTGTTAATTTGATATGCTCAAGTTTTAATTGCATTTGTCTGGTGGAAGCACTATGTTAGAAACAGTTTTTTTAAATTTCAACACTATGTTATAACTGAAATCGATTTCTGAAACTGATGATGGAGGCGGCGACTTTAATTTTAGTATAGGTGATGATGGTGATGGTTCTGATTTTGGTAAAAACGTTGGAGGAGGTGGTGCTTGTGATAATAGTAAAGCGATGAGGGGTGGTGGTTGGATTCACTTCATAGAGATGATGAAGGGGATCAATGATTTAGGGGGCGGTGGTGACGATGGTGAACATTGGTGGTTGACGGTGGGTGGTTCTTTACCTTCTACTCTCTTCCTTGGTGGTGGTCGATCTAGTGATGGTGGTGTTGTCCCTTGGAAAAAAGCAATGGTGACGAACACAATGGTAGGTGGCTGGACGTGGCTGTCGGACCTGTTTTTCGGGGAGGTTTTGGGTGGTTCTCTTTGGGGGTTTTATGTCGGGAATAAGGGGAGTCACTTGGTGTGGATCTTGTCTACAATCGTTGCCGGAAGTGAACTCCGGTGAGACAGCACACAACGACAACGATGGTTGTTTCTTATTTTCAAAGAGAGAGAGAGAGAGAGAGAGAGAGAGAGAGAGGGTGGGTCCCATATTTTTTATTAATAAAACTTTAAATTAAATAGAAAAAAAAGCATAAAAAATATATCAGAAGGGTATTTTAGTCTTTTCAGTTTAGCGAAGGACCAAAATCACAAGCAAACTACCTCAAAAGGACAACCAATCCAAAAAAGTCGTGTTTTGGACTAAAACCCAAAAAAAATACATACCATAGGGACCATTTTTGCAGTTTTGTCATATATATATATATATATATATATATATATATATATATATATATATATATATATATATATATATATATATATAGAGAGAGAGAGAGAGAGAGAGAAAGGTAAGTTCAATTGAGAAAATAAAAAAAGTTGAAAATGAGGGAATCATTCTCAGTCAATCATTTATTTTTGCCGCAAAAGTCTTCAACGTACTGGCGTAAGTGGGAAATGAATATACATGTGTTTTCCAACAAAACATGTTTCCTTAAACTATGTTAATCATTACATTAATATATACAAAAACATAGTTTTTTCGTTTTTTTAATTTTTAAGGAGCTATTTTTATCGAAAAATAATTTTAAATACATCAAAATTCATAATTTTTTATTCTCTATAAATAGACATCCATATTGATATAGTGTTAAGGTAAAATAAAATTTTTATTTATTTATAGTTTCAGCTCTTGTTATTCATAAGTGAATAAAAGTGCATCAGATTTTTACTACAGTACATTCGTTATTCACTTATGAATAAAAAGTATTATTAATTTTTTTTTAGAGTTTAAATATCATTTATATATAAATATAACATATATAAACTCTTTACAGTTTACATCAGCTCTCGTCACATTTTATAATCACATATGAATAAGTATTAGTCCTTCTCACAAGTTATATTCATATATGAAAAACACATTTATCATAATTTTGTTACAGTTCATTTGTTATTCATATATAAATAAGTTGTTCAAAATTTTAGAACACAACGTCTTTTATTAACATACTACTTATTCATATTCGAATAACAAATAAGCTATAACAAAAATCTGATAAATATTTTATTTATATATGAATATAAGATTTGACGACCATTAATACACATTTTATTCATATATAAATATAACGTGTGACGAAAGATTATGTAAAAAAATATATTTTAGATAAAAAGTTTTATTATGTGTTATATTTATATATGAATGATACTTGAACTGTAAAAAAGTTAAGCATATGTTTTATTCATAAATGAATAACAAATGTATTGTAATAAAAATTTGATCGATTTTTATTCACTTATGAATAACGAGAGCTGAAACTCTAAAAAACATAATTTTTTATTTTATCTTAAAACTATATCAATATGGATGTCTATTTATAGAAAAAAAATTATAAATTTTGATATATTTAAAATAATTTTTTTGATAAAAATTGCTTTCTAAAAATCAAAAAAACAAAAAAAAAATGTTTTTGTGTATATTAAGGTAATGATTAGCATAGCTTACGGAAATATGTTTTTTTTCTATGAGCTACAATTAAGAACTGACATTATTTGTCCTATAAATGTGATTAAAGAACAAATAAATAATATTAAAATGAGTGTAACTAGTTTTTGACAAACTATAATTTAATAGTATAATTTAGGGTTACTTTTAATTTCTTAATTGATTTTTTAAGAGAAATCACACAAATAATCCAAACCTATTTTTATAAGTAGATATTTCATATAAGATTTTTATGTGAAAATATGTTTTTTTGTATAAATATGAGTTTATAAAGAAAGAACATATTAGAAACAAATTTTTGAGAAAAGAAGTTGTAAAAAAAAAACTAAAGTTAGGATGAATTCATAATAAAATTCTAAAATTTGGACAAAAATGGTAAATTTTGGACCAAATTTGTAATAAAATTTAAAATCTAGGCCAAAAGTGTAAATTTTGGACTAAATTTGTAATAAATTTTGAAATCTGGGCCAAAAATATAATTTTTTAAAGTTAGATGATCTATTGACTGGGTCAAAGTGTTAAATTGAATACGATTACCGGTATTTGGGACTTAATTGAATAAAAAAAAATATATAATGCCTAAATCGATTATGAGACCAATATATAAAGACTTTATTGTAGTTTTCCCCATATGAAAAGCCTAGTCATTAATTGAAAATCCCTTTATATTACATATGTGACAGTATATTATGTTACCTCTATTATTTCAATTTATACAAAAAAAACACCTTTTATTAATAACATCCTCTCTCTCTCTCTCTCTCTATATATATATATATATATATATATATATAAAACAAAAAACACATAAATTAAATGTTCCAAACTTTCAATTATAAAATAGTTTTTTTTATACAAAGTTAATATATAAACTTTTCGGATTATTAATTAACCTAATAATATAAACTGTGTTTTTCTAATAGTCAACAATTTACTATCTTTCTTGACTTTATTATTTACTAGTTTATAACCCGTGAAAACCATGGTTATAAAATTAATTAAACTTTAATAGTAAAAACTCAAAATTAGTAATCATTTATTTTAAGTAAATTATTAATTAAGAGATTTTTTTAGTTATATAAAATTATAATCATTGATTTAAATAAATATGTAAAATTATATCACTTTATAATTTGTGTTAATTTTATTTTAATTTTTATTCTAATGTTATTAATTTAATATAATTAGAATGAGAAATTTAAAATTTGAAATGGAGAATCAATAGGTTGACAAGTGGCATGCATTAATTAGGAGACATAATAAAGTGACAAATGACAAAAGAAAAATAAAATGTGCATTAATTATGAGACCTAATATGTGACCCATGTCAAAGGAGAATAAAACTATTCTTTTATTATAATAGAGAGAAGAGAAGAGAAGAGAGAAGAGATTTATTGCTCGGAAAAGAAAAAAATTATCAAATACAACTGGATATGTTGGTAATTTCCTTGGAAGAGGAAGGACAATTTGGTCAAAACAATGGATAAAGCGAAAATTTGAAAACGGGTGGCCGTTTGAAACCCCTATAATAAAAACAACATATACATTCAAAATCTCTCCCATTTCAATACTCCATACTCACTCAATAGCTTCAAGAGAGAGAGAGAGAGAGAGAGAGAGAGAGAGAGAGAGAGAGAGAGAGAGGGATGACGGGAATGGTGATGCTAACGAGAGGAGCTGGCTGCGGTGGCACCGGTGGTGTTGATGGAAATGAAGCAACAAAAGGAGGAGGTGCTACTGAAGAAGAACAAAATCAGTTGTCGTTAGTAGCGTTGTTGGTAGCAGCTCTACGGAAATCAATGGTGGCTTGTCGTGTAGATCATGGAGACGATCAGAGCTCGGGTACAACAGCTCTGCATCAGATGGAAATAGGATGGCCAACGAATGTTCAACATTTGACTCATGTTACTTTCGATCGGTTCCATGGATTTTTAGGGCTTCCTGTTGAATTCGAAGTTGAAATCCCCTGTCGCGTCCCTAGTGCCAGGTGAGAATTTTGTTTTTCCTTCTAAAGATTTTCATTTTTTTTTTCCTATCGGATAGCTTAATTTTTGTTTAAACTTGATAAATTTGGATTTTACAACCTCATTAAATGTACAGTGTTACGGATCTAGCGCTTTAAGAGTTTGATTGATGATGAGAAAGGTGTGAATATGGTAAATGTGGAATTTAATATTTGAAAATAGCAGTAAATGCTAGATTTAAGAAACTGGAAGTTCCTTCTCTGATTAAATAAAAAAACTGATGAAAATAGGTATTCAATGTTCAATAATTGTGCTTTTCTACAGTAAAATTTTCATATAATTTTAGTTAATTGCACTTTGCAGTTACATTCAAATTTAATTGTAAAGTTATCAAAAAAAATTTAGTTTGATTTAAGTTATCATTAAATGTTGATTAAAGTTAGAAGCATCAATTCCTTTTTAAATCCAGCAATCAGCACATTCCCATTTGAAGAATGCTCATTCTTATCCAATTGCGCTCCTCTTCTCTGTTCACCTTTCATTTTGGGAAACGAACAGGATAAAGTTATTACTTTGTGATTGGAAGTACGACGAGTTTGTTTGACAAAAATCACTTCTTTGCAAGATACAAAAAGACAGATTGTGTAAAAAGACTTCTCTTTCCCAGTTTCCTTCCCTCACAAACCGCAAATCCTTGTTTTCTTTTTTTCTTTTAGTTTCAAATCCGTGTTTTCTTTTTTTCTTTTAATGGAGCTCCAGACTTTATCTATCATGCCTGATCTTTCTGATTATCTTGTTGTTTTTCCAGTGTCAGCGTGTTTGGTGTATCAGCAGAATCAATGCAATGTTGTTATGATTCAAGAGGCAACAGTGTCCCGACAATTCTGTTGCTGATGCAGGAAAGGTTGTATGCACAAGGAGGTCTAAAGGTATGTATATAGTAATTCAGTTTTTTTAACCAACCATTCATTGTCAAGATTAAAGATGAGAATTGATTTTTTTTTTTATTGGTTATAATAGGCAGAAGGAATATTTCGTATAAATGCTGAAAACAGCAAAGAAGAGGAAGTACGTGATCAGCTGAACAGAGGCATGGTGCCTGAAGACATTGAGGTTCATTGTCTTGCAGGTTTAATTAAAGCCTGGTTTAGAGAGCTACCATGTGGTGTTCTTGATGGGCTTTCTCCTGAACAAGTACTGCAGTGTAACACAGAAGACGAGTGTTGTGAGCTTCTCAAACATCTGAAACCAACAGAAACTGCACTTCTCAACTGGGCAGTTGATCTTATGTCTGATGTTGTTGAGCAGGAAGAATTTAATAAAATGAATGCCAGAAATATTGCCATGGTTTTTGCTCCCAACATGACTCAGGTAAGTAAATGTAAATCCTTTTCATTTCATGTCCTTTCTTACTACATTATTTATTTATAAATATAAATCAAGTACCATATATGTACGTTTTGAATTATTTGGTTTGGTTGGAAGGACCAAATATTAAATTGATACGATTAATCAAACCTAACATTTCGCATGCTCGCTTTTTATTATTAAAAATTATGGTGCGATTACTAAAATATTCAATGATTCATTTATTATTTTTTTTTGGGGGGGGGGGGATCAGATGTCGGATCCATTGACAGCCCTAATGCACGCAGTACAAGTGATGAACCTGCTGAAAACCCTAATCACAAAAACACTGCGAGAGCGAGAGCGAGAGTGTGAAGAAAACAGCAGCAGCTCAACCACAACCACAGATGGAGAATACTCGCCCATGTCATGCCGATCCCACAGTCGAACAGACGAGAGTCAAGAAGAGATGGAAACCAGCTGTGAAATGAGAAGGCAGCCATCATCAGAAGATGGAGAAGATGAAGATGATGTGGAATCACTGAGTGAGATAGAAGAAAGTTTCTTGAAACGATTGATGGAGAATGAAAATGCAAAAGACTGTTTCAAGAATGAATTGGGGAATTTGGTGAAAGGGAGGAGGACTAGTCCGACTAGTGGATTTGAATTCCAGGAGGAATCGTCTTCGTCTGTGATGAGTATGACTGATGGATATGTGTCGGGTGTGAGTGAGGCGGAGGTTATGAATAAGGTTGAAGTGGAGTGAGATTTTAGGGTATGCATGAATATTCTTATTTGTGTAAATTAATTAATTTAGTAGAAGTTGTGTTGTGGTATGTATGATTTGGATTGTGATGTTTGTTTCAGACTTGACTTGTTGGTCGAAGTGTAGTGTTTGTGGTTCAGCTGGGGGCTGAACATGTTTTGTGGAGGTCTTTTAGCAGCTATAGATTTGTAATTTTTTTTTTAATTTTGGTTGGTTACCCATAAAGGGGGATGGATAATCAAGTAGTTGTAATTGCTTTTATTGATTTGAGAGTAACGAACAACCTTCTAATTTGTCTTGTTCCATGAAATAAAATATGATTATTATTTTAATAAGTTTTGCATCAGGGATACTGTCTAAATTGGTTCGTTTCATAAAATTAAATAATTAATCTAATACCATTTTTTTAAATAATATTTAGATTTTTAAAAAATTGAAATTATCAAACCAGTGTTGGCGTGCACAAAGAACAGCCCGAGCCATTTAGACCAATTGCACAACATGTCTAATTAGTTTATTTTTCAATTTTAATTCTACAACGTACGGTTCTTTTTCTGCATTTTGACAAATTTATTGGTTTGCTTATAAACAATTCGATAAGTCATCAATCATTTTAGATAAATCCAGTTTACACAAATACCTAAATAAGTACCAACAATAGATGGTTGAAATGTTCCGCATCATCCAATTTTAATATCCAAGTTTGATTATCAATACCCTAGTCGGTTCAAACTTTCCAACATATTTCAAAAGTGATGGTTAGAAACTGTTTGATAGCCTCCAATGGAACCATTTGAATTGGTCAACATTCAATGCGTTTGATACATCCATCTTATGAACAACCTATGCTCTGAACAGTTAAGGACCCTACCTTCTCTTGATCATTAAGATGTAATTATTGAGCATTAAATGGTTCAGTTTTATCAGATAACCACTTCTTGACAACTCACGAGTTGCAACTTTGCAAATTAATACATACACTACACAGGCTGCAGTTTCCATTCCTTTGCTGCCAAAACCACTTGCATGGGCATAAACTTCTTTTAAAAAAAAATACATACAATGAGAATTGCCAAGATGGTTCTGATTCCACAGTGAGAGAGAAACATGGGGACGAAAAGCAATAACAGAGAAAACAAAGCCATTAACCACTTTATAGTATGTTTTTTTTTTAATCATTAGTTATTTATAAAAAGCAAAAAGTAACGGACAAAAAGGCGTGGGTGGGTCAACCTGTCCCGTTTTGACCAATATAAAGCTTTCCCATTTTGCCACCCTACTAATATTTTTACGAGATTGAAGATTATGCTCATTCAAATGATCTTAATAAACCAAAACATATATATAGAGATAATAAACAAGTTTCCATAATTATGTACGATTGTGAAGAAAGGATTATCAGATGTTAATCAAACATATATAAAAGGGAGCATAACAGTTAGTGTCTCTTAAAATTTGTTTCACATGTGAAAAAGACATACCTTGCAAGCATTAGCAGCCAATTGTTGAAATAGTCAAAAACAGGATCATGATTGACTTTGTGATAGAATGCTTTGAGAAAGGACCTGAAGATACACCTTGAATTCACTCAGAATCATGTAACACTTAAAATTGTGCTTCACCTGTAAAAAAGAGCTTAAATGGTTTATCAGCACTCTATTAAATATGATTGAATTTATCATCATTATGCTACATACTATATTAAATAATTTTCATTTACATAATTCACATATATTGCCATTTAATATTTTCATTCAAAACATTTATCAAATAGTCAATTTTCATAATACAATAACTCCAGTCATTTACTATCATCTGCTGTTCACTTAACACACAAAATAACAGCAATATTCATTTACAGACACAGCACTAAAAAAAGAGAAGGAAAAAATAGTCGAGTATTCCTAAAATTATATTTCTACTACATGGTTGAACATCCAAAGTCATACTTCCATCTTTGAAATATATATCAAGTAGAGGGCAGAAGAGGTAAAAAAATTATCAGTTATTTGTGAGGAATAAGAAAAACAGCTTACATCAAAAGCAATAATCATGGAAAGGGGATAAGAGTTATCAGCTATCTGTGAGGAAACAAATAAGATTGCAAACCATTATGACTACAATTAATGGATCACAAAATGGCTGAATTTAATCATATCAGATGTTTTTTAAGATAACAATTAACGGATATATACATGAAGTAAGAGTTGAGAGTTTTCAAAAGTTTTTAGCAATCAAAGTAGATATGCTGGTAAACCTAATCAAGAAATAGACCTAAAAGTAAAAGAGGTAAATAAAATTGGCAAAAGAATATTGAAGCAGTTGACAAGTTTACAACCTGTTTGGAGTTTTCATGCAGAAGCAGAACGGAAGAAAGTAGATTCTTCATTTCTGGAGAAGCTGATGATGAAATCAGTTATGGGTTTTAGAGGAGTAAGGTTACTTACACTGCAAAGTGCAAAGAATGTTGTTTGTAGATAGATAAAAGAATGAATATATTGAAAGTCAATGACTAAATGAATTTAATAATATGTTACACAATTACAGATTACAAAGGCACACAGATTAAGAAAAGTATTACAATAGTGTCAGGGATTTGTTTCACTACAAGTGTCAAGTGGGAGAGAGTGAATATCCACATCAGTAAATCTTGTTTTGTTTGTTGTCTCTTTTAAGTTGAACCTTCAACTTCTTACCACCTAACTGGTATCCATTCATTGTATTAATTGCAGATTGTGCAGCATTTGGGGAATCATAACTCACAAAACCTGCTCACATGACATGTCATAAATAAATAATTAGAGACAAAAAGTATTATTATTATTGCAAAGTTGCAACCCTTCCCAATGGAATTTAGATTAAAGTTTGTTCATATCATACCAAAGCACTTGCTGACACCCGTTGACTTGTCAACAAAAACTTTGGAACTCAAAACTCTTCCAAATGATTGAAACGCATTTGCAAGCTCTTCATCCCCAAATTCTTGAGGGATGTGATAAATAAACAGATTAGCGCCAGGTGGACCTGCAAGTTGGAAGTTGGAACAGAGAGACTACTTAAATATACAATAATCTCCAAACTCCCACCTCTTTTTAACACCAAAAAACAATATTCTTTATTATTCTAACTTATATTTGTTAGCTTTATACAAATTTGACTCGCATCTTTTTTATTACAAAAACTTTATTAGACAATTATAACCACAATAGATTATTCGTATATAATAAATTTGAAATTAATAATCATATAATTAAAGCAAACATTTTATTAGATAAAACAGTTACATATACAACACATCAAAATAATATTATGCATGCATTTATAAAATATTATAGAATTTATGCATAACAGTTTTCCCATGAATGATCAAGTCACACATTCCGTAGCATCTTTATATTTCAACTATGGGTATTATTTAATTATGTTATTGTGTTTTAAATTATCAAATAAGTTTGAGACATAAAAATTAAATTTCATAACTTAATATCAACTTAATGTTATAAGTAACAAATATTATAGTTAAAATACCATTATATAATTTAACAAACTAGAAATACATAACATTCAAACTTGAAGGACCAGATGATAAAATACATAAACTAATTAACCCCAAATTTGGTGTAAAAATGAGTTTTGGGGAATGTTAAAAGAAAAATTAAGTGAGAGGTGATTGATATACATAAAAGATGTTTAACTAAAACTACCTTCAACATGGTCAGCAGCAACAGTTGAAGAAGTTGCAGCATGATTCTTGGAAACTTCTGGTGGTAGAGGACTGGAAGGCCCACTGAAAGGCCTCAATCCCCCGGGGTAGGCCACAGGATACTGAAGCCTAGGAGGCATAGCTTGATAAGCAGAGCCCATGTAACCACCACCTGTTGGGGGACCCACTCCCACATAGTTCCTTGGAGAGCCTCCACGAAATACATTTGCTTGATTTGGAGATAGACTGGCGAAAGGTGGTTGCATGAGCCCATAAGTTCCAGTAGCCTACTTACAAAATCAACTCTTAATCACATATACTCTCAATGCCAAATGCCAAAAATAGCAACAAAACAAGCACAAATGAAATAAAACCTGGTACCCATAACCATTGTATGGTGACATATAACCCATTGGAAGTGCTCCAAATAAAGACGGATGCTGTGTTGGGTCAATATTTGCTAAAGACTGAGCTTTCTGAGCTTTTCTAGCTTGCCTTTCCTTTTCAGTGTCTGCCCATTTAACAACCAAAGGGACAGTTGAACCCTAATACACAACAACAAAATTAAAAAACAAAATTACAGCTACATAAACTACGTGGTTATTTCCTGCAATTCACCCAAATACAAACCTCCATCTTGTGTTTTCCATTAAGGCCCTCTATAGCAGCAACAGCTTGTTCTTTTGTCTCATACTTCACAAAAGCACAGCCTGCCATAATTCATAATTGTGATTCTAAAACATAAAACCAAACCCCAAAAGTGTGTTACAGAATCAAAGGCCAGAAAATATCATAATCATATGTACCTTTGCTTGTTTGTTGAGAACCTCTAAGAATTTGCAAGTCTTTCAGGGTTCCATATTGTGAAAATAATTCTGAAACTTCACCTTCGGAGACATTCTTAGGAAGCATACCGATGAAAAGCTTGTGTTCTTGAGCAAAAGGTAAATAAATATAAATAAAAAAACTAGCCAGAGAAAATAGTATTAGATAATTGAATAACAATCTGCAATAAATTAATCAAAAAGCATGGCATACCTAGCCGTTCCAACTCGCCATCAGCATATTTCACTTGCAGTGGACTAGATGCCTGATGTATAACAAAGGACAAACCTCACCAAATCAAAAAATGGAACATCAATATCATATTATTGTAATTGTTTATGTTGATAAAATGTCATTATTTAAATCAATATCATATCACATTGTAATGGTGTATATCTTTTGAAATAATTAATGGTGTGCCTTGCAAGAGAAATTAAATAGGCAACTTTAAATGAGTGTCTCAAAGCAAGGATGATGTCTTGTAAAGCAATTTGCTCCAGTACGTTTATTTTGACTATGGGAACTTTACTGAACTTTATGTTTTTAGTTTTTTATAACAAGAAAAGCAAATGTAATCAAAGCCCCTTTCAGTTGAGGAAACCATGCATTTGAGTACACACATATGTAAGAAACAAGTTACATTAAGGTGAAATTTCACTCCTATGCATATACAATTATCTTCTTGGATTTGCATTTTACCTCACCATCAATACAGTAGTTTCTCATGAATTTTCACTTTATCTCAATGTAGATCCCAACTTTTTTCCTTCAATCTAATGAAAGTTGCAACATTTGTTTTCGCATGCATTTTAATTAATATGTTGACTATTAGTTCAGAATACCATTTGATAATGACAAAAGAAAATACAATTAGCATCACGAGTCTGTAACAAAGCAATGACCAAGTACGCAATTTAAAGTAAAAAATATTTCAAGAAAAACTTCGCAATTTCATAAGACATCCTAAAAATAGAAATGGTGACAATTTCCATGATATCCCAAGATAGAAAAAGGTTGTGATTTTCATGTAATGGAAGGATTACGAAACAGTTCTTTCTCATTCAACTTTCCACCAACCAGGTGAATTCTCGCAATGCATTATATGAACTTCTTTACCAACTGTGATAAAAATAAAATCAACTTGAACAATGAAGATAAAGATCTGAAGACATTATTACCCCAGGCAGGGTTTTCTTATTATGAAACCCATCCACGGCCTTGTCTGCTTCCTCCCTAGACGGACATATAACAAAGCAACAACCTGACAACAGCAGCCAATTAGGGTTTCAATCAAAAAACTTGTCAATGAGTCAACACAAATCTCGGTAAAGTAAAATTCAAATAAAAAACGAATTATAAACAACGTGAATCACGCAATGTGATCCGGAAGTAACATTGACGAAAAACGCGAAAATGAGGAGAGATTCATTGGAGCGAAAGAGTAAGAGATTCGGTAAAAGAAGTTAACCTCGAGAAGCTCGCGTGGCCTTGTCTTTGATGATGTTGACTTCGTCCACAAGAGCAAGCTCTTTGAACATTGCTATAAGTTGTGCCTCCGTCATATGCTTCGGAACTTGGCCGACGAACAGCTTCACACTATCGTCGCTGTGTTTTCGCGGCATGTGACCTTCCTCCATTAATGCCGTTTCTTTCTCTCTCTCTTCCTCTCGGTGATCTCGAACTTTCTCTGTCTATAACTTTCTCTCTCTACTCTTGAGAGTCTTCGCTGTTTGGAGTCCTGTTTGGGGAAAATGGGTAAAACTTTCTAGGAAAGAGAAATATATACATTTGACCCGTCAACAATAGCACAAATATTCTTTTAGCCCCATACTAACTATTTATTCATTTTTACCCCATGTAGATTTGAGAGCAATTGCCATTAGGGGTGTTATTCGGTTAGGTTTTTTGGTTTTCGTTTTATCGGTCTTTTTATATTTTAAATCTAACAATAACCAAACCAAATAAAATTCGGTTTAATCGGTTTTGTTTTATTTAGTTACGGTTTATTTGGTTCGGTTAATCAGTTAAACCGAATAAAATCTCGCACGTAAAAATAAATACTAAACTAAAAGAAAAACAAATTACTAAATTATTACCAAATAAAGAAAATATATTAATATATAATAATATATTATATTCAATCTTTCATAATATGTTGTCTTGAAGAGACGATGCACATACAAGTTGTAGAGATATGTTAATATAATTTTAGTCGTATATAAACATAAGATAAATGACCGAAGGTTAATTGACATTTGGTTAATTTGTTTTTGCTTTTTAATACAAAATATAAAACAAATATAAATTTATAATGGTTAATAACTAAATAATAAGCTATGAAAATCTTAGTAACTAATCAATAAATTTATATATAAAACGTTAATATATATATATATATATATATATATATATATATATATATATATATATATATATATTAAATAGCTTATTCGTTTTAACCAAAACAATTAAAATTTAATCAAAAACTAAACCAAATAAGATATATTTATTCGGTTAACTAAACCGAATTAAAACCAAATAACCTAAACAAAATAAACCAAACATCATTTTGTTCGTTTTGGCTTTTTATCATGCCCCTTGAAGGGTTTATCAAAATCATTCCAAATATTAAATTTTGGTAATTACAAATTTACAATGATTTATAATTTGTTAAGTTTATTGACACAATTCTAAATGAAACAAAAAAAATGTTTTAAATTCTAGCCACACCAAATGATTATATCAACAATTTTGAACTCTTTATCCACCACTAAAACTATATAAAGATGGTCTTGAATGCCTCATGACTTTTGAGCTTAAAACATGTAGAACTAGTTTTAAATTCTAACCACACCCAAGCACCTCCCACATTATGAACTTCCATGTCGTAAAAGCTCTTTTGTTTGACTTCCTTGTTCAACTTCCCAATTTCCAATATGACATGCATCTATACCGGTGTAATGCATTCAATATTAGGTACCTCCAACATCACCATCTCCTTCTCTTTTTATTCACTTAAAGTTAAAATTTTGTGTCCATTCTTTCCTGATACAACCTCTGCAAGAGACCTAGAATCGGTCATTATTTGATTGGTTTCTTTCAAAGTTATCAATTCCACCGTCTCTCTTATTATTTTGGATTATACGTGTTTTGAACCTTATTTTCATTCCAAGTGTAACGTACCAATTTCCAGAATAAGTTTTTCATTTACAGAATAAACACCCATTCTTATAAGGTTACATTCAAGTCAAACCAACTACTCATAAATCATAATTCAAAATCAGAGTTATACGGAAGACAATGTAGAATCTCGAATCATAACACTATTGATGTGTGTGTACAGTCATGTCTTCTCTGTAACGACCCAATTTTTCAAAGAAATTTTTCATTTTTAATTAACCAAACACATTCCCATAAATCAAGAAATTCCAAAACAATTGTTTCAAATCCATATTCATTACAACTTTATTTTCAAATATCAGAGTGTCCCATAAAGTCGTCTGAGAGAAAGTGCACGCCGCGCCATCAAGCTTTGCCCTTGCCCTTGGACTCAGATGAACCTGAAACAAATCCACAAACTGTAAGCGAATGCTTAGTGAGTCCCCCAGAGCATATCCCACACACAAACCACATAACACATATCGAATTAGCAATACGCTACATATAACACATAAGTCATGCATTCGACAAATAAGGAAGCCTTGGAAACCCTCCCGGATCTTATACCAAATGTCACGGGAACCCCCACGTGGTCTTTATTTGCCATGGGAACCCCCACATGGTCTTCCTGCCTTGGGAACCCCCACAAGGTCTTCCTACCAAACAAGACATAATGCAAACTATACAAGCAAATGTTTTAGGATGCCATGGAAACCCTCCAAGGTCCTATGCTAAATGCCACGGAAACCCCCACGTGGTCTTCCATGGAAATGACATACTATCATATCGCATATTCAATCAATAAATTATATCTCATAAAATGGGCCAGCCTTAGTGCCTTAGACCCATTGATATGGTGAGAAGACTCACCTCTCCAAGGCGGAACTGGCAAACTGAAGTCAGATATATCCCACGTTGCTCCTCCCAAACTGCCTATAATCATTGGGTAAATAACTCAGCATAATCCCATAAATACCCCCAGGGTCAACCCTGGTCAAAGTCAAGGTATATAGTCAAGGTCAACAATCCATATTGACCTTGACTCGTCGAGTACAATCAGTCACTCGTCGGGTTCCCTGCTTAACTCATCGACTCGCCGAGTCACCAGTGGGACTCGTCGAGTTCCTTGATGTTCACGGCCGTAAATCACTAACTGAACACCCTTGGCCGTGAACCCTTGGCCATGAACCCTTGGTCGTGAACCCTTGGCCGTAAACCCTTGGTCGTGAACCCTTGGCCGTGAATGAGAAAACGCTCTCGACTCGCCGAGTCTCTTGCACGACTCGTCGAGTCCCCTTAGTCCATTATTGTAACACCCAGAATCAGGAAGATCAGGAAAGGAAAGAAAAGCTCTAAGTCAAAGGAGTCAACTCGTCGAGTCCAAGGAGGAACTCCACGAGACGGAGCGTGACCCGTGTCGCGGAGTAAGTGACCGACTCGGCGAGTCGGGGAGACTGACTCGGCGAGTCTGGTCTGGGTTGGGAAACCCTAGTTTCGGGACTTGGCACCCTATTTAAGCATCGCATTCTCATTTCTAGGGTTTCATTTACAGCCTCCACTGTCCAGAGCGAAACCCTAGTGTCCTCCATGAAAGTGTGAGCTATTATTGTGTGTTCTTGAGTGATTTGAAGTCTAGAAGAAGAAAACGGAGTTGGAAGAGCTAAGGAGTGATTGTAGATCCAGAAGGAGTCCCTCTTCCTCATTACTTTCTGGTAATCAATCTCTTACCTTGATCTATGGTTTCTTAGATCTCTTCATGTCCCTTTTATGAGACTTTTGGGACCATTTCCAAGGCCAACCCGAGTATTGAGCCTTTGAGGACGAATAGAGATTAGATCTGAGCATTTCTGAGCTCTAGAAGCTCTGAGTGAGAAGCTTTACTCAGCTATGGTTTCCTTTCATGGCTTAGACCTCCATTATTGCTTGGATTTGGTGTTCTAGCCTCATAACACCTTGCATGCACGTAAAGTTAGCAACTTTACGTGCAATGCTAGCATAAGGAGTCCAGATCTATGAGTTGGAAGTGTTGGAATAGACTGAAATCGACAGAATAGAGTTGTCACAAGGAGGGCTCGGCGAGTCAGCTCATGGACTCGGCGAGTCGGGTCGCAAAACCCAAACCCTTATGTTTATGAGTCAGATCAGTGAGCGGGGTTAGAGAAGGACTCAGCCAGTCTGTGCCCGTGATGGACATGAAGATCATGGTACTCGACGAGTTCAAGGAGGAACTCGGCGAGTCCAAGACAATCTCCTTAGCCGATGAAGATGGACTCGACGAGTTGTAGAACAACTCGGCGAGTCGGTTGAAGAGAGTCCCGAAGTGTTAGATGAAGGAGAACTCGTCGAGTTCTCGGTAGACTCGATGAGTGGAGTCGGGGTTGTTTGGGATTTGAGGAGCATGGACTCGGCGAGTTGGTAGAACAACTCGGCGAGTCGAGTCAACTGGAAGGTTGACTTTGACCAGGACCTTGACTTAGTTGACCTCTGGAGGATAGTTTAGGCTAAGTTCTATTATTTGGTGTTGGTAGCTCGGTGAGCTAGGAGAGCAGCGCTTCAGAGAATAGTCGATTAGCAGCCAGAGGATTATCAGCAGAGTTCAGCAGTACAGGTGAGTTTCCTTCCAATAGGAACGGGTCTACGGCCACAATGCCGGCCCGTTTAGTTAGCAGTAGTTCCGGACTTCGGTCCGATGCAGTAGTTCAGTGTGCTTGATGTCTATGTGATTCAAGCATGTCTTTGTGTTATGTGTTCCGGACTTCGGTCCGATGCAGTATGCAGTATATGTGTTTATGCTAGTAGTTATGATTATGCTATGCTATGTTCAGTCCATTCCGGACTTCGGTCCGATGCAGTAGTTCAGTGTGCTTGATGTCTTTGTGATTCAAGCATGTCCTTGCGTTATGTGTTCCGGACTTCGGTCCGATGCAGTATGCAGTATATGTGTTTATGCTAGTAGTTATGATTATGCTATGCTATGTTCAGTCAGTTTCCGGACTTCGGTTCGATGCAGAGGGCAAGGCCCTGGTTAGTTCCGGACTTCGGTCCGATGCAGTTTCCGGACTTCGGTCTGATGCAGAGGGCAAGGCCCTGGTTAGTTCCGGACTTCGGTCCGATGCAGTTTCCGGACTTCGGTCCGATGCAGAGGGCAAGGCCCTGGTTAGTTCCGGACTTCGGTCCGATGCAGTTTCCGGACTCCGGTCCGAGGCAGTGGGCAAGGCCCAATATGTGTTTATATGTTATTGTATGGTATGTAGTAGTTTGGGGGAGCTCACTAAGCTTCGTGCTTACAGTTTCAGTTTTGGTTTCAGGTACTCAGTTGTCAAAAGAGGAGCTCGGGAGGATTGCAGTGCACACACCATTTATTCAGCCTGGGATGTTTATACTCTGATATTTTGACAATTGTTACAATATTTTGAGATACACTGTTTATGATTTTCATATGATGTTTGATGACTATGGTTTTATTATTAAATTAAAACGAAATTTTTAGACTGTATTTTTGGGATGTTACAATTATGTTTACGGTCTTTTCGAGTGGGACTCAAGGTCCCAAACTTCATATCTATCCTCTACTAGTGTGGATAACACGTAAAGTTGCAAACTTTACGTGCATGCAAGGCCTCACATGGCCATAACACCAAAACTAACCTTCAACAAGGTTTTCATGCATAGAGAGGGAATGAGCTTAATAAAAGGTGCAACTTTATGATATTTGGGACCTAAGAAGGTCCTGTTGGATTAGTGTCTAAGTCCATAACTATATTTGGTATGTACTTGACCCGACTTGGCATGGTCCATTTGGGTTGCATGGCATCATGCATTTGGATAGACTAAAATGAGAGAAATAACACTTAAGGTTTACTAATATATTATAAGTTCTAATATATTAATAAGATTATTTAATTAGTATTGATCAAGAATTAATTTGGAATTAATTAAGTGATCAAAAGGGGACTAATTAAATATATGGGTTGATTGTGTAAATCATCCATACTTGTATAGTGGGCTAATGCTCCATGGATTATCAAGTTGGTCTAAAACCCATAGGATACTCCATGGTGTTTTTGTACCCATGGATCATGGAAATGAAAGGCCATGACAATTAGGGTTTACATGGTGTAACCCTAATTGTGACAGGCTATATAAGCATCTTATTCTTGTCAAAATCGGTGACCATGAGAGAACTATGTGTGTATGGTGAGGGCTAGCCGATTTCATGAAGTGGTTCATTTCTCTCTAAGTTATTCCAAGTGTATTTGATGTTGTGTGAACCATTTGAGGTGTCACACTTGGGTCACTCGGCTCTAAAGCATCAAGGAATCAAGCTACATAAAAAGGTATGTCTTCAAACTTGTTTTTATTACCCAAGTATCAAAGATTGTATGCTAGATAGGGTAATACCTTGGAATATTCATATTTGCATGTATAATAGAGAAAACATAGATCCAAGGTATTAAGGGTTGCATGTACACTTAGGAGTGTTAGAATGCTCAAAACCCAACAGTGGTATCAGAGCCAATGCTTGTTTTCAATTATACTTGATGCAAACTGCTGAAAAATGCTGAAAAAATCGATTTTCGGGCTGTCTGGGCACTGGACTCGCCGAGTACACTGATAGACTCGCCGAGTCCATGAGGAAACTCATCCTACTCGTCGAGTAGGTTCATACACTCGACGAGTAGGACCCCCTGACAGCATATTTTCGACTTTTAAGGCTGGAATTGGACTAGAATCATTACCCTAAGCTGTTTTTGAACCTATAAACTTATTTTTGATGTGGTAATGTTCATTCTAATCCAATTTCAAAGATAATTATCAATAGATTCATGTTTTGTATTAGTTTAATGGTTAGGCTGATTTCATGAAAAAGTTTTATTTGAATTATCTTGTTCTTATGAGTTGCTTAGATTAATAGAAAAGTTATGTGAAATTGTAGTTTTCAATCCAAATTAATCTAAGAGTTGGTTCTAAAATGTGTTTTTGTAACTTGTCCTCAAGTTATATGAAAAGTCACATTTAAGATTCATAAAACTCATAAATATTTCCATAGGTTATGAATAAAGAAAAGTCACATTCTTTTAATAGTTTAAAGTCTTCCATAACTTGTCCTCAAGTTATGGAACTTGAAGAGTTTTTTGAATTAAAACTACTTTAAACACATAAGTTATGGAATTGAAAAGTTTTTGAATAGTTCAAAACTTGTCCTCAAGTTTTGGAATTTGAAAAGTTTTCTTTCATGAATACTTTAATTCCAAATTAAGCCCTTAGGATTTTAAAAGTTAAAATTCAACCCTTATACTTTATAGTATTATAAGTTAATAATATATATATGTATAAGAGCAAGTCAGTCTTACCGTTAGTAGGCCTCATTCACGAAGTCGGTCTATATGGGGGTATAAGGTTACTGCCTATAAAATGGCAGTTTAATGGGTGTCCACTCTCACCCACCGCTTCCTTGACTAGTGGAGGGTCGTTAGCCGAACGGGTAGGACAAGGACTATAATTCTCCCTTTATTAAAAGTATTAATGATAAATACTAAGTAACTAAACTTTTATAAATTCCCAATCTTAGTTACTTAGGAAAATGTGAATTTGGTGCTAATCCATGAAATTACACTTTGCACTTTGCTTAAGTCGGTTAGTGGAGAGCGTGTGGTTAACCGGCACACTAGCTGGATTTAACAAGGTAGGCAAAGGGTAACTTAATGTTTATCATAGGGTCGGTGGAGCGCGTGTGGTTAACCGGCTCATCGATTAAGTGATAAATATTAAGGGTACCAAGTATATTTGCATGGTTATTCATACCTTGTTTTGTGATCCTCGGCATCCCAGTCACAAAACCTGAAGGGCACAATCGAGATTGAAACATGCCATTGAAAAGTTCAATGAATCTCAAAAGATCTAGGAGTTTCAAATCCAATTAAAACCTAATAAATTATTTCCTTTTTCATGGTGGAAATTGGTGAATCGTCATTCGCCTACCTTCAAATATTCTATAGCTTGGATTACGGCATCCCTCTTCCAAATTATAAAATGTTGTGTTGGGTCCTAGCCTTAATATTTCATATTGGGTGTTATATTAAGGACTTTAGATCAACTATCTTGAATATCTCCCAAAAGATGTCTAGTTCAGACATCTATGATCTTCCCAAATCTCTTGGAACTTCACTTCCTCCACCTCCTCCACCTCCTCTAATTATTCTCTCTTACCCACAAGTTCAAGGTCACTCAAGCCCTATTGGCAGGCAAGGTCTATGTGTGATCGCATCTTGGAGATGAAGTCACATATTGACAAGCCGGGAGAGTTGGGTGTCAAAGTCTTAAGAAAGTTTGATGTTCAATCACTTTCTAAGTCACATAGTGAGTTCCTTTGGGACTACTATGAAACAGACTGTGACATGACCCTTAATGATCTTATCTATTTGCTAGGTGCTGCTGAATCAGCAATGATTTGGAGCACTGGTAAAGCAAATTTTATTAGAAAATCAACTTCCCAAACTTCCATGGACATTGACAATGGTAACATTGAAAATCCAGAAAAACTTTCTCTTCCCAATGGAAAGGGATCGGCCATAGTCAACTCGGTTGACCAAATGGTAAAGAGAAGGGCTAAGTCTGAGACAGTCTCGTGTACCATTCCCAAAAGGTCCATATGCTTATATTGCCAAAGGAAGGGGCATTGATTGCGAAGCTGCCTATTTACCTGAAAGATCATAAGGTTGATCAAGTCAAGAAGTTTGACTCTACTTTAGGTAAACTCCACTATCTAACTCTATTAAGTTTCTATTCTGAGATTCTTATTACATGATGTGACTGGGTCACATGTTGATGTTTTAAGAATGAAAGAAAAGTGAAGAAACTTAAAGGAAGTATATGTTGATTCTGATCGCGAAGATAGATTTCGATCACATGGTTCGGTGATCAGATTTTTGAGCTGTTGCTTAGGAGTTATGATATATTGCTTAGGAATAGATAACAACAAGTTTTTCATATGCTTTTGTACTGTAAGGATAAGTTTTTCCGCAAAGTTTTAAAATAAAAAGGAAATTTTTTGATTTTATTTATTTTAAATATCCTTACAATGGCATTTATGAAAAATTGTTGTTTATATGGTTCCATTGATAGCAACATTGGAAAATGGATTTGATTCTGTCATTTGTGGTAGTGTCATAATTTACCAAATAAGGAAAGATTCTCATCAACCAAGTTTCAGTTGGATAGAAACTTGGAATCATGCAAGTTATATAGTATGGTGAATGAGAATTTTTCATCTTTGGAAAATTAAGACTAATACCTTGTTCACATGTATATGTGAGTCAAGTGAAGGACTAAGGGATTGAGTACACATTTGTGTGCACTGGTCAAGTCCACCATAAAAGATCGATAAGACTATTCGTCATGATTTACTAAAGTTTAGTAAATATGGTTATACTTACAAGTTTAAGTATAATTATGAAACATTGGAAAAGTTTCAATGAAAGGCAGAACGAATGAGAAGAATCAAATTAGGCAGAAAGATAAAAGTTTCTCAAATCTGAAAAGACAGGAGAGTACTTTAGTATCTTGTTTTGTGATCATCTTAATGATTAAAGAACCATATCACAATTGGTCTTCTAAGGACTTCTTAGTGCATTCTTATGGCTAAGAAGAGGAGTCATGAATTGTTGAAATGGTTAAATCAAGAAGATGAGTCATACTTTGTTCCAAAACAAGTCTTAGAGTCATACTCCAAGATTGTAACTTGAGTGACATATCTTAAAGAAAGGTGTATAACACTTGACAAATGTAAGAGTAAAAGTGTCCTACTCTTGTACATTTGAAATTGGTAAGTTGTGATGTTTTGGATAAAACAAAGACCAACTAAGGCCAATTGTGTGAAGTGTTTATATTGATAAAGAATCCACACTATCTCTTGAATATTTGACAAGAAAGTCTTATAGGTCAAGAAGACAGTGGGAGTGAAAAAGATCCTGAAATAGTTTCAAGAACTAATCAAGAATAAAAACCTGTATTTCATCACTAGCACACGACCAGAGGTTTATAACCTATTGTGTTGATATTTCTGTACCCATTCCAGTAAAGTTGGCTATACTTATGAGTTCTGAGAGTTCTCAATAGGTTGCATAACAACTTGGAAGCAATGGCAGGTCCTTGTGCTGCCAGGTGGCAAGAAGTTAAGACTGCACAAGTTCAATCTGAGTTTGGATTTGTCACTAACCTTGTCTTGTGATTATGGTTTTGACAAATTCACTTGGATAGGAACACATACACCATAAAATCTAAGTGTCATAAGGTTTCTCTCCGATTCATGAAAATGATGGTGAGGAAATGCTTTCACTAAGTAGATTTTAGGTATATAGCAATTGTGATATTTGCATTCTCAAAGTCGTTAGTGGAGCGTGTGTGGTTTACCGGCACACTAACATGGACTTATGAGAAATGGCAAAAGTCTAAATAATCGAGACTATGATTACGACATCCCTTTTCATAGTTCTAAAATTATTTAGACACACCTGTGAGCAATCTAAGATAAGGTGTATGTTTTTGATAAAGTCTTATCAAAGCAATCTCGTATCAGAAATCTGAACTTTGGTAAGAAAGTCAATAAAGTATTGATTTCTAGAAGTCCAGCTGATTTCTGAGTACATGTCAAAGCTAGTGGGAGCATAAGTGTTATGCTAATAAGTTTTCATGTTAGTGGGAGCATGATAATTATGATAAGTATTGCAAGTTAGCAATATTAATGATAGAAAACAAAAGTTTCAATTCGTGAAGTTGCAGGGGTTGAAAAGTTGTTTTGCTATAATTAGGGAGAGGAAATTGTACTTCATTTCAATTCTAAAAGCTTATATTGAGGTTTTAGTCATCTTTAGTCAAGGATATATATATGAATTTTGTGTTGGAATGGCTAAACATAAGGAAATTCTATATATGGGTCCATTATTTGCGTTCTAAAAATTCGATTATGATTACGTCATCCCTTTTCATAATTTGAATTATGAGAACATGGCAAATAGAAGTAGAAATATTATAGCAAAAGACTGGTCTAGTATCATGTCTTTATGTGAGACATCATGAATCGTGTCCCATATGCTTCGGATATAGGATCGATTGCGTGTGCTATAATATTCATTTGTTCTAAATTTTTCCAAATGCCTAGAGAATTACGAGGGAAAACGTCTAGAATTGGATATAACTAAAATGATTAAGCAATTGTCGAGGACAATCTAAGGTTTACCAAAGATTGGTTGCTCAGGGACAGTTGGAAGTATAGTGTTAATTTTGGAAGGACCATATTGACATATTCTGAAAAGAGGCAACTCTTGTTCAGGAGTGATAGTCAAAATGGGAACATGGAAATGTTCCCATAGGTGGAAGTTATTCATTAAATCTGTGTAAGATTAGGAAACTTAATGCAAGAAGGATGTTCAAAGCAATGTACTTTAAATATGAGACTTCGTTTCCAAGGAGTTGATCTCATGTGGAATACTCTGTAATGTCTGTTGACAAGTCTTTGTGACTTTGTGCATAATCATTACAAGAGGATCAATGCATATAAGTTTAGAATCTAACAGATTTAGGTAAATGGCAGGATTTGGAATTCTTGCATTTGAGGTAAGGAATTGGGATTGTGAAATGAGAATCATTGGAATTATGTTCAAGCGATCTATTTCACAGAGTAAAGATCATAGACAAACTTAGTGTGCATACTTGGTGTATGGCATAACTAATGTTTAGACAAACATAGTGTGCATACTTGGTGTATGGCATGACTAGTGTTTAGAAAACGTAGTGTACATGCTTGGAGCATGGGACAACTATTGTTTTAATTCAAGTATAACGTTGATAGTTAAAATAGTATACAATGAATAATGGGTAATCAATATGGTGATAAATAAAAGGTGTGTTTATTTATATTCATAAGTTCTGAGACCATATTGGATTCGATTATTCTTGTGTTTCACTTTGCATGTTTTGACTTCCAGAATAACTAGGTCGTTCTTCCTGAATGACTAAGTTATTCAAACCATCCACAGTCGGTCATATGTTGGAAGTAGATATGAATCAAGACTGTCATGGGTTGGCTTGTAGAGGTCTAAGATGTTGGACAAAGCGGTGCTACAACACTCATGAGTGCTCATAAGTTATGAGTATTGGTTTCAACCCACGCTCATTTGACTCACTTCATGGATTTTATCACGAGTGATCATGAGACGATAATATCTTATATTCTTCAAACCTAGAGATATGAGTTGTTACTATGAGTTGGTTGTACATTGGTTGCGCGAAAACGCATTGGTAACTCGATGTTATAAAACGTGCCTTTGTGTATGATTCAACAAGTAGTAGAACAAGCCATATGAGTTGAAGTTTATCCATTCCTTTTGCCTTCGGGATAAAAGAGATATTTGTGGGCCCCTCGATGATTTAATGATGAAACTTGTGAGTGCTTGGCCAAGCCAGGACTGATTTGATTTGTTCAATTAGTCGGTCGTCATAAATCGGAAATCAGGAAACAACAAATGGACAGAGAGAATGATTATAATCCATGTCTCAGTCCATATGATATCTATAATGGAGGAATATATGATCCCTTATCTAATGGACAAGTCATTGACGAGATCAGAGTTCAGCTACAACGTCAGAGTTCGACAGCGGCTTAAAGAGCTACGATTGTCAGTCGGTTTTTGAAGTCATACTCAATAATAGTTTTAGACTTATCCAAGTAGGAGACTATTGGATTAGTGTCTAAGTCCATAACTATATTTGGTATGTACTTGACCCGACTTGGCATGGTCCATTTGGGTTGCATGGCATCATGCATTTGGATAGACTAAAATGAGAGAAATAACACTTAAGGTTTACTAATATATTATAAGTTCTAATATATTAATAAGATTATTTAATTAGTATTGATCAAGAATTAATTTGGAATTAATTAAGTGATCAAAAGGAGACTAATTAAATATATGGGTTGATTGTGTAAATCATCTATACTTGTATAGTGGGCTAATGCTCTATGGATTATCAAGTTGGGCTAAAACCCATAGGATGCTCCATGGTGTTTTTGTACCCATGGATCATGGAAATGAAAGGCCATGACAATTAGGGTTTACATGGTGTAACCCTAATTGTGACAAACTATATAAGCATCTTATTCTTGTCAAAATCGGTGACCATGAGAGAACTATGTGTGTATGGTGAGGGCTAGCCGATTTCATGAAGTGGTTCATTTCTCTATAAGTTATTCCAAGTGTATTTGATGTTGTGTGAACCATTTGAGGTGGCACACTTGGGGCACTCGGCTCTAAAGCATCAAGGAATCAAGCTACATAAAAAGGTGTGTCTTCAAACTTGTTTTTATTACCCAAGTATCAAAGATTGTATGCTAGATAGGGTAATACCTTGGAATATTCATATTTGCATGTATAATAGAGAAAACATAGATCCAAGGTATTTAGGGTTGCATGTACACTTAGGAGTGTTAGAATGCTCAAAACCCAACAGGTCCAGATCTGGAACCATATCCTTGTGAGATCTAAGCTTGCTTCCATTTCCTCAAAGTTGATTATAAATCTCAAATAGAATCTAGTCTTAAGGTAACAGATTCATACCTCAATTCAATGCCCAAGACGAACTAGATGCTAGATCTAGTGTTTTCCCCTTGATACTTCTTCTTCAAGCTTGGAATTCCTTCCACAATCCCAAGGTTTAAGCTCCCAAAGCTCTTACTTCACACACCCAAATGTTTGCGTCCGAAAACAATCTCTTATGACGTTAAGGGAGGCTACAAAGGCGTATAATGTCGTTTACGTAACATCCCGTTTAAAATAGAATAATTAATGATAAACCCGGAACCCCAAGAAGTAATTTTATTATTATTTGATATTATGTTATTATTGTCCAACATCAAATATTAATTAGTGGGGTGTTGGTTTCGGGGTGTCAAATGGTATACTTTTGATTTTTGAGGGTTAAAGAGTAAATATCAGACTTATTCTGAGAAGGATTCTTGAAGCCAGGGTAGAAATGGTAATTTATGATCTTAATTGAGAATAGTTTGTAGAGGAGGGGTTGTTTTAAAATTTTGGACTTATATTGAAAAGGATTATGGAGTCAAGGGCCAAATGGTAATTTTGGGACTAAAATTGAAGGAATAGGGATAGGGAGGGACCAAAAGTGTTATTATGGAATGAAGTTTATGGGATCAGGGTATATAAACCCGTCACCCACTAAACCCTAACCCTAATCGGGTTTTGCAGCCGCCAACTTCAATTCACCTCCCTCCAGCCGCCACCACCCCTTATTCCACCAGTGCTACTAACCCCCCTTTTGTCGAGTCGCAATCAGCCGCTGTGTCATTGCCGTCAAGAACGAAGCTGCCGACGAGGACCACCAGATTGTATCTGCCTTCGCCATTCCTGCTGTGGCTAAGGGCGTCGTCTAAGGCAGGGCGTCGTATTTCATGTCATTTTCTACTGAAGCTCCTACCGCCGTAGAAGCTGTGAACGCCGAAGACCGAGTGGAAGCCGGCCACCGACGTGTGGGCCGCGAATGGTTGGATCCTTCCACTGTTTCATTGACGCCGTCGATTGCGCTACTGCTGTTCTCATCACCGGCGAAGCGAGTGTCCGAGTTCAACCCTGTGGTCGTGGGGAGGCTAGTCGAACACGTCCAACAGCCGTTAGCCCCTTTCTGCCGATGTCACAACCCTCCGTTCACTTTCTTTATCGCTGTTGTGGGGATCCGCCGCCGCCGCCATGCGGCTACTTCGCCTTGGCTGATGACCTCCGACCACTTCACGCCACCAGGTGGGTGGCTACATTCGTTTGGCGTATTTCTTCGAGTGTTGCTGTTGCTATTCGTTTTTAGGCTTGTTACTGTTGGCCGGAAGTGTAAAGGGACCACCATGGCCGCCAGCCATGGTGGCTGCCATCATGAACCACCACCGGCCACCACAGTGGTGGTTGTGTGTGTGTGTGTGTTATTTTATTAGTGTGTGTGTGTGTGTGTAACGCCCGTAGATCCAGACTAGTCAATTTAGAGACAATGAGCATAAAAAATGAGTTTTTGATGGGATATTATTAAGAAGTAATAATCTTAGCCAAGTGATAGTATATGTTACAAGGGTTTCGTACATATAAAGAACGCCGAAATCCTAGTTATAACGAAGAAGTTATGGTCCGTCGAAGTTTTTCGGCAAAACCGGCACGGCACCGGGAGACGTAAATAGTAAATTTTCGATAGAGGAGTTTTTAGCCTTAGTAATCTAAACAAAAGTTGTAGTATACGTTAAACCGAGAACATACAAAAAAAACGCACAAATCTGAATTCGTATGAGGGAAGTTATGAATTTTCTAAGATTTGGCATAGCAGTGCACGGCCCGAAACTCGAATTTTAGTTCGAGCGGTTTTTGGCTTACGCAACCTAAATGAGAGTTGAAGATCTCATTAATAGGAACTCGGCGGTAAAAAGACAGACGAAAACGGAGTCCGTATGAAGGAGTTACGAATTGTTCGCGGTCATTTAACGGTGTAATCTCCTCCTACTGTTAAATTCAAGATCGGTCAAGAGTTAGCCAACAGAGTCTAAATGAAAGTTGTAGATCTTGTTTTTACCTACGCGTGGAAAAAAGAACGTCGAAAATGGAGCCCGTATGCGAAAGTTACGTGGTTTAGAAGTCGGCAGGGTGTTGTGCGAAATCGGGTGACGTGGCTGATTATGGGCCAAGGCTTTCTCCCCAAGGCAAGCCACCAGAAGGTGACATGTGGCATGGAATCGACGAGTAGGAGGACATACTCGACGAGTAGATCTGTTTTCCAGCCTATAAATAGAGGTGTCGGGTTCCCTCATTCTTCACACCTTTCCAAACCATTCTTTCTCTCTCTAGACTCTCTCTCTAGCCCCCAAACCCCCCCCCCCCCTAAAGTCTAGGTAAACCCCCTAGCACCCGAAGGAAGACCCGAGGCTCCCGGAGTCCTGAGAAAAGAGCCTTTCGGCTCAGAAACACTGCTCCAGCGAAGCCCGGTTTTGAGAAAACCCCACTGTAAGTGCGCTACACCTAACCTATCTTTAGTATAGCTTATGTTTTAATATAGTAATGTTATTAGGACCTTATAATAATTATTTGGGCTATTATTATGAGTTATATAGTGTTTTTTAACGCTTATATAATAATAATAATAATAATAATAATAATAATAATAATAGCTATACTATTAATTAGTCTCGGTGAATATTGAGCTAAACCCTAGTGGTAATGATACTAGGTTTTGTCGAGGGAAATTGTTTTAAGAAGTAACGAAGCGCTGTCCGAATTCAGAATCACCACCTTATCAGGTGAGTGCATAGTTACTTTCATCTTACACATAGAAATGAAGTATTTTATTTAAATTACGTGCTATGTATGCATATTGTCTGAATACTTGTTGTCTGTGTTGGGTGAAAGATTTTTATACATGTTTTAAATGATTTAAACTGTATATGTATTTTATATCTACAAATATGTTGGGTATAACATGGGTAGATGAATGATGAGAGATAAAAGATTATGTGAGTAAACATTGGCAGCCATAAACTTAGTGCCTATTGGACAATTGATGGTAGCTATCGACTTAGTACCTATTAGGTAAACATAGGTAGCTATGGACTTAGTACTTGTTAGGTGTTGGTAGCTATGGACTTAGTACCTGGTAGCTATGGACTTAGTACCTGTTAGATAAACGTTGGTAGCTATGGACTTAGTACCTACACTGGTAGCTATGGATTTAGTACCCGATGAATGAACTTTTGCAGCTATGGAATTAGTGCATTGGCAGCTATGGACTTAGTGCCGGTCTTATAACCCTGGAAGCAAGGGACTTCGGAATAAACGAATAGATGACTCTTAGGGTAGACCCTTGAGAGTAAGGAAGGTAATGGGGATGGGTAAATGGGGTTGATTGTTTATTGTTTAAACATAATAATTATATTATTGTGGGTTGAAAACCCTATGTACTCACCAGGTTTCCCAACCTGACCCACTCAAGCTTATTTGTATCACATGTGTCGACACGAAGCTACTTTACACTGAGAGATTTAAAAGAGATGTAGATCACTAGTGTAAATAAATGTAAGTTCTATTTATGCTTATGTTTCTGTATTGACAATGACATCCCAATGTTTTGAAAATGAATAAAAATACATTTCCTCGGAAATGCTTTGATAACCTATTTATCATGTTTTCTGGGAACAAATTCCGCAACATTTTTATTAAAAGAGGTACTCTGATTTTTATAAAGCATAAACAAAATCGGTCTTTTCTGGCCATGAAAATGGGGATGTCACAGTTGGTATCAGAGCATTAGTTTAAGCGAACTAGGAATATGGATTTATTTCTAGACTTAAACTTAGAATGCTAAGCGATGATTGTGAGGAGTGTGTCTAATAAAATTTAGGTAATACACCTGAATAGACACAAGCACTAGCTTATTTAGGGAAAATGCCTAACATGCTTTTATGTGCTAAATGATTTATGATGCTAAATGTCTGATCGGATCTATGGTCTGCTGCCGACCGGATCTGGAAATTTTATGTGCTCAGATTTCTAAACGTTTAATTACGGTATTAGAACTGGCATGTAACTTTTCGAAGTAATAGAGAGATTTACATGTCGACCGTAAATAAAATCTTTCCTATCTTAATTCTCGTCACTACACACCGAACGTCCGACTTGGTGTACAGATCGACATGGTGAGCACTCGAAGCGGATTTAGAAGCGGTAACCCGCAGCCCGAGCCACAAGAAATTGAGCGTGTGCCAAAGGTAGCAGTTGCATCCGAGCCAATCTCAATGGCTGGAGTACAAGCAATGATGCAGATGATGTTAGATCGTCAGATGGAAGAGACTAGATGATTACTTTAACAAAGTAAGGACGAACTTACTGTGCCAGTACGCCAGGCACCTACTATTGAGGAAACCGTCTGGGTTGCTAAGACTGTTGAAGAAATAATCAATGACAAGACTACCAACAAGATTGAAGTTGGCAAGAAGAGGAAATTTGAAGGGCCTTCAAGGTCCAACAAGAACAACATGTTCTCAAAACCTGGCAAAGGAGGAGGTAAAGAAAAATGGTGTGAGCAGTGCAATGGGAATTGGATTGGAATAATTGGATAGGCCTTAAGGAAAGACCATGTAGAGGTCTGGGGCCAATTTGGAAGATTGGGCCATATGTTGGGCTTTGGCCATCATTTGACTTTTGGGCTTCTGTAGTGTGAGTTGGACCTTGGGCCTGGTACCCAATTATTAATTGGGTATTGTTTGATGTTGACAGTTCGGAAAGCTGTCAATCAGCAGTTGGAGTTTATTCTGCGGGACTTCAGCAGTATCAGGTGAGTTCTCCTCACTATATCAACAGGGTCTACGGCGCCAAGGCCGGCCCTTTATGATTGTATCCTGGTTTTAGGATGTTGCTATGCTACGTGACCTGTTAGATCCGTATGATTATCTGTACATATGTTAGTGACCTGGTTAGGTCAGTATCATGGGCATAGGATGATGCTATATTAGTGACCGGTTAGGTCGGTATCCTGGTTATAGAATGTTGCTATGCTATTTGATCTGTTAGATCGGTTGACTGTTATATATGCTAGCGTATGATATGTATGTGCACATGTTTGTTTGATTGGGGGTTTGGGTTGAGGAGGTCCTGCTTTGTGCTGAAGGCCAACATACCTAGGGCGGTCCGGATAGACTATAGACCCAGGAGGGTATGATAGTCAGACCGAAGGCCCGACGAGCGGTCCGGATAGGCTGAAGGCCCTACGATTGGTCCAGACGTGTCGAAGGCTCGGAGAGCGGTCCAGATAGACTAAAGGCATGCGAGGCGGTCAAGTCAGGTTGAAGGCTCATTGTGCATGTTGTTCTGTATTTGTATTGATATGATATTTGTTCTGGTTAGTATGGGTTGGTATTTTGGGGGTAACTCACTAAGCCTTCGAGCTTACATTTATCTAATATTGTTTTAGGTACTTTTGATGATCGTGGGAAGGCGAAGGCGTGATCGTACAACTCCTCATATTTCATGGTTTTATGATTTGATTATGGGGATACTCTGATGTTTAAACTATTTTGAAAACAAACTGTAATCACTTAATGGTTTTTAAATATATTAAAAAGTTTTAAATTGGCTTGAATTTTATGGGTGTTACAAGTTGGTATCAGAGCCTTGGTCTGAGTGAATTGGAAGAACATTTGTGTGAATCCAGTCTCAAATCAAGGAAAGATTTTCAAAATGGTCTTTTTTAAATGGTTTTCAAAATAAGTAAGGAGGATACAGGGTGTACGATCAGCGGGAGCCAGTAAGTAGACCCCAAAATACCATACAGTTATTTGATTATGTGATATGTTAGAACAACATGCTAGTACTAGGCTAGGGATCTTTAGAAATTGCATGATAGAAGTGCCTGATTACATTATGCCTGCTAGCCTAGGGTTTCCTTTATATGAGATTGACATCATTACTATAGTTACTTAGTGTGTGCATCACGGTTATACATAATTAAGATCTTATAGCCTGAGAATGTTTGATTTGGCCTTATGTTCTGTTCTTGTTTGATTGGGAGCTTAGGGTAGGATTGGATATTCGAAAGTCTATAGGGTCCAGCGTTATGTATGGCTGTCATACACTAGTGTTGTAGGGTTGGTGGAAGTTTCATGGATGGGTGGGTTGTGTGAGGCCGGTAGGCCAGTTATGAGATATCTAGCATTCTCTAGGAGTGAGGATCGAGCGTTCGCTATGTATATATATATATATATATATATATATATATATATATATATATATATATATATATATATATATTGTTAGGGTGTTGTGGTGATACTTGAGACAAATATGGGTATGTGTGGAAGGTAGTATGGGCCCGTACTACTGAAAGCACAGGACCCATACGCGTAGCAAGGAAGTCACAACCCCTAGCGTTGGGTAGGGGGTTGGTCCCCTATCATTATATGGGGGATGGCCATGAGGTGGCCATCTGACGTGGATGGATGTTGCTTCACATGTTCATGTTCTACTGACCAGAAGTTCAGGCGCGCTCTGAACCTGCTAAGGTCCGGGGCGAAGGATTGGTGGGGACTTGTTGTTGGACGTATTCTGATGAGCAAAGAGCTGCAGTTACTTTGGATCAGGGAGATATTCTGTACTCATTACATTCTGCGGGTTGAGCGGGAGACGTTGGCATGGGAGTTTCTGAATTTGAGACTCGTGGGTTTTGTTCGAGGCCGAGATTCGAGTTGCGGGGACTCCGGAAGAGGAGTGATGCTTATGTTCAGCTGGGGTTTCGTAACTGAAAGTAGAATGATTATTTGATAGATTGGAATGTCGTTTTCTAGGGCAAAGATTGTGGCCCTTTTCTGTTTTTCAAGCACGAAGGAGTGAGCATGCGTGTAACCCTTGGATCAGGTTGTATTCTAGCTTGGGGTCAGTCGCAGGGGTTGGCGACAGTATCTCAGCGCAGGTGGGTCGATGTGGCATGAGTATCTTATGAGGCGTTCGCGATTACCGACCCGACCTGTAGGAGCTAAGATCCAATTCGCTTTGGATCTCTTGCATCGAGTGGTAAGGATTGATCGTACGATCTATTGCACCTACGGGATTAGAGACTATGTCTTGGGAGTAGTTGTTGCCCTGGTTGGGGCAAGGGGTTGTTTCAGCTACTACAGTTCAACTGTGAATGATTGAGCCGGTGAGTGAGTCAGGGTGCGAGGCCCTGAATGGTATGATTTCTAGAGCTGAGAGCGGGAGAATTGTTGGAACACTTTGGGAAGAAGGGTATTATGTGGGAGGTCTATGGACAGGGTCCCACAGGATGGTTATTCAGCATTGTCAGGATTCAGTGGTTTTAGTAACCGTTATTGACTGGCAGATGAGAGCGCCAAGGGAAGTAGCTCGTTGCTGAAATATTAGTTGGAGCACCATCTTTAGGTCTTCAAGATTTGAGTGTGGGACCATTCAAGAATTAGAGACTGTCGGTTTCACTGGGATTCAGGAAGTGTTCATCTAGTTATTAGAAGCCGGTGATCAATTGTGATTGGCTAGTAATGGAGCACTAGTTGAAAGAGTTGGTAGTCCTCGGATCGATCATTAGAAAATGAGAAGAATTGGGGGTTCTCCAATTTCCGTGTATTGTGAAGACTTGGATGAATCTAAGTGGGGGAGAATCGTCCCGGAATGCAGAAGCAGGATCGGTCTTGAAACTGGGGTAGGTTACGTATCGTTTTCAGGAAGGAAGACAACCCTAGTGGCTGCTTGGTTTGAGTGTTGTGTGAGTTAGGAGTTTGGTGAGACTCCCCAGCATGGGAATCACGTCTTCTCGGTGCATGATAGCAGAACTTGGGGAAATTAGATTGTGATTCTAGCCAAGAATGGAGATCAGATGTGTGTTAGGTCGAGCGTGTGTTCGACCGGTATGGGAAGTGTTGTAAGACTGCGGGTGTAGCCGTAGCATCCACAAGGTCAGCAGATGGTACTTGAGTGATGTAAGTCGGTGGGTATAGCCACAACCTTCACTTGGTTGGTAGATAGCATGAGCGCGTCGTTAGGACGAGGAAGGAACAGTAGTACCCATCGGTTTGGGTGTAGCAGTGAGGATATGGAAATCCACGAATTGGTTTATGGATTTCCCCAGAAGGATTATATCTGGTTAGGCCAGTGATAAGACTGTAGAAGCGCCGCCACAGCTATGAGAGCAAGGAAGCAGTGGAATTGTTTAAGATCGTTTGTGGTATAAGCCTACCGTTGGTTATGTAACAATTACTTTTAGCCTTCGATTTGGTAATGTCAAGATTTGACGCATGGACCCGATCAGTTAGATCAGAAGGTTATTAGAGCCTCAGTGACATGATAACTAGTAGCAACTAGTTCCAGAGAAGGATTTTGTTCTGAAGTCGTGTGAGACGACTAGGTGGGAGCCCTTTTAGCTTAGTGACCGGGCCGGGATCCGGTATTTAAGACGATTGGCGAACGAGATGAGGCCAGGCATGCCTCGGTAGATTTTAGAAAGCAGTCATGTGGCAGCATAATGCTTTAGGCAGATCAGTGTGCGGGCAGTTTCCGCTTTTGGGCAGTATTGGTATTTGTGTTGGGTTGCAAATACGGACGAAATAATAGATTGCTTGGGTTAGGCTAAGTGACCTGCAGGGAGAATTGGGTCTGTGATTTTAATTTTCACGCCGGGAGCCCAAAGCGGACAATATTGTGATACGTGCCAGTGGGGGATGTTACAGATGATTCAGTATGAGCAGTCTGTCAGGAAGCCAGATCATCTCGAGACTCCAGATTTCGGATTGAGTAAATGTGATCATATTGTAAGGGATTCGTCTATTTTCCTGGTTTTAGAACCCTGCGAGGGTTGGTTACAGTTGCCTTGGAAAGGTTGGGGTTATGCTGGTAGTTGTGACCATGAAGCTCAGGTTGTCGGGCGTGTAAGGAATGATAAGAAACGATTTCGAGGACGAAATCAAATTTAAGTGGGGGAGAGTTGTAACATCTCGTTTAAAATAGAATAATTAATGATAAACCCGGAACCCCAAGAAGTAATTTTATTATTATTTGATATTATGTTATTATTGTCCAACATCAAATATTAATTAGTGGGGTGTTGGTTTCGGGGTGCCAAATGGTATACTTTTGATTTCCGAGGGTTAAAGAGTAAATATCAGACTTATTCTGAGAAGGATTCTTGAAGCCTGGGTAGAAATGGTAATTTATGGATCTTAATTGAGAATAGTTTGTAGAGGAGGGGTTGTTTTGAAATTTTTGGACTTATATTGAAAAGGATTATGGAGTCAAGGGCCAAATGGTAATTTTGGGACTTAAATTGAAGGAATAGGGATAGGGAAGGACCAAAAGTGTTATTATGGAATGAAGTTTATGGGATCAGGGTATATAAACCCGTCACCCACTAAACCCTAACCCTAATCGGGTTTTGCAGCCGCCAACTTCAATTCACCTCCCTCCAGCCGCCACCACCCCTTATTCCTCCGGTGCTACTAACCCCCCTTCCGTCGAGTCGCAATCAGCCGCCGTGCCATTGTCGTCAAGAACGAAGCTGCCGACGAGGACCACCGGATTGTATCCGCCTTCGTCGTTCCTGCTGTGGCTAAGGGCGCCGTCTAAGGCATGGCATCGTATTTCATGTCATCGCTGCTGAAGCTCCTACCGCCGTAGAAGCTGTAAACGCCGAAGACCGAGTGGAAGCCGAACACCGATGTGTGGGCCGCGAATGGTTGGATCCTTCCACTGTTTCATTGACGCCGTCGATTGCACCGCGGCTATTCTCATCACCGGCGAAGCGAGTGTCCGAGTTCAACCCTGTGGTCGTGGGGAGGCTAGTCGAACACGTCCAACAGCCGTTAGCCCCTCTCCGCCGATGTCACAACCCTCCGTTCACTTTCTTCATCGCTGCTGTGGGGATCCGCCGCCGCTGCCATGCGGCTACTTCGCCTTGGCTGATGACCTCCGACCACTTCACGCCACCAGGTGGGTGGCTACATTCGTTTGGCGTATTTCTTCGAGTGCTGCTGTTGCTATTCGTTTTTAGGCTTGTTACTGTTGGCCGGAAGTGTAAAGGGACCACCATGGCTGCCAGCCATGGTGGCTGCCATCATGAACCACCACCGGCCACCACAGTGGTGGCTGTGTGTGTGTGTGTGTGTGTGTTTTGGATGGCATTGTAATTGTAATCATGCCAGAATAATCAATAGAAAACCTGGAACCACCACCGTGAGGTGGTGGCTGCCGCCTCCTTCCGCCACCAACCGCCCCGTTGGGTGGCGATGTGCCTCTTTTGCGTGTTGACTCGTTTAGGGATGCTTGGATAAAGTGGGCTCCATGAAACCCTAATAGGCCCAATGAGACCTTAGTGGGCCCGAAGAACCCTAATGGGCCCAATGAAGCCCTAATTGACCTAAAGGCCCAACCATTTGATTAATGGGCTAGTAATTGGGTTGGAAACCCTAATTAGGGTTTGGGAAAAACCCTAATGCCATGAAACCCTAATTTTGGGAATTTATCGGGACACGCACGGGAATTATTTAGTAAAGTTAAAATATTAAATAATAATAATCATTGGCAAACTAACTTAAGGCAATAATGGATTTAATGGATTAAGTCCTTAAGGGGTTAAGTAAGAAACACTTAACCCTAATCATCATTTCATGTGAAAGCCCTAATCTCACTCGGGGCTTGAATTGGGCCTTCCTATTGGGCTTTGGCGATTGGACTATTGATGGACCATCCAAGAACAAGTTAATGGACCAAAGTAATTAGATGGGCTTTAGGATAAGACACATGTGAGGACTTGGGCCCAATTTTCCATAGATGGGCCATAATTGGGCCTTTATGATTATGTGATAATGGGCCATGGTAATTGGATTGGAATAACTGGATAGGCCTTAAGGAAAGACCAAGTAGAGGTCTGGGGCCAATTTGGAAGATTGGGCCATATGTTGGGCTTTGGCCATCATTTGACTTTTGGGCTTTTGTAGTGTGAGTTGGACCTTGGGCCTCGGACCCAATTATTAATTGGGTATTGTTTGATGTTGACAGTTCGGGAAGCTGTCAACCAACAGCTGGAGTTTATTCTGCGAGACTTCAGCAGTATCAGGTGAGTTCTCCTCACTATATCAACAGGGTCTACGGCGCCAAGGCCGGCCCTTTATGATTGTATCCTGGTTTTAGGATGTTGCTATGCTATGTGACCTGTTAGATCCATATGATTATCTGTACATATGTTAGTGACCTGGTTAGGTCAGTATCCTGGGCATAGGATGATGCTATATT
This sequence comes from Lactuca virosa, assembly GCF_052849685.1. Classification (NCBI taxonomy): domain Eukaryota; kingdom Viridiplantae; phylum Streptophyta; class Magnoliopsida; order Asterales; family Asteraceae; genus Lactuca; species Lactuca virosa. The sequence goes on along the minus strand of NC_136433.1, from coordinate 92,846,125 downwards.
AGTGACCGGTTAGGTCGGTATCCTGGTTATAGAATGTTGCTATGCTATTTGATCTGTAAGATCGGTTGACTGTTATATATGCTAGCGTATGATATGTATGTGCACATGTTTGTTTGATTGGGGGTGTGGGTTGAGGCGGTCCTGGTTTGTGCTGAAGGCCAACATACCCAAGGCGGTCCGGATAGACTACAGACCCAGGAGGGTATGATAGTCAGACCGAAGGCCCGGCGAGCGGTCCGGATAGGCTGAAGGCCCTACGAGGCGGTCCAGACGTGCCGAAGGCTCGGAGAGCGGTCCAGATAGACTGAAGGCCTGCGAGGCGGTCAAGTCAGGCTGAAGGCTCATTATGCATGTTGTTCTGTATTTGTATTGATATGATATTTGTTCTGGTTAGTATGGGTTGGTATTTTGGGGGTAACTCACTAAGCCTTCGAGCTTACATTTATCGAATATTATTTCAGGTACTTCTGATGATCGTGGGAAGGCGAATGTGTGATCGTACAGCTCCTCATATTTCATGGTTTTATGATTTGATTATGGGGATACTCTGATGTTTAAACTATTTTGAAAATAAACTATAATCACTTAATGGTTTTTAAATGTATTAAAAAGTTTTAAATTGGCTTGAATTTTATGGGTGTTACAGTTTATATAGGGGGAAAACCCCAAAATTTAGGGTTTTCTTTAAACAGCTCGGACTTACCGAGTCGACCCTTCGACTCGCCGAGTCGGTCCCGTCCCGCGTTCCATGATATCACGACTCTACTCGACGAGTTGGGCTCCTAACACGCCGAGTTCATGCACCAATACCCTACAATAGAAAATCCCAACCAAAACTCGAAACAGGTGTTACAAGTCTCCCCCACTTGAACTAGACTTCGTCCTCGAAGTCTGCTGACTCAAACAAATCGGGGTAATGTTCTCGCATCTCCTCTTCCGGTTCACAAGTCCATTCGGAGCCCTTCCGATGTTGCCATTGCACTTTCACCAGTCTTACTTCCTTATTTCGAAGAACCTTCGTCTTCCTATCCAAGATGGCAACGGGCTTCTCGATGTAGTTCAAGCTCTCATCCACCTCGATATCACCCAACGACACAACCGCAGCCTCGTCTTTGACACACTTCCGAAGTTGCGACACATGGAATATGTTGTGAATCTGGTTAAGCTCCTCTGGCAGATCCAAGCGATATGCCACCTTGCCCACCCGCGCCGTGATCCTGAACGGGCCTATATACCGAGGCCCCAGCTTGCCCCTCTTCCGAAACCTGATGATCCCTTTCCAGGGAGACACCTTCAGCAACACGAAATCCCCCACCTGAAACTTAAGATCTGATCGCCGTCGGTCAGCATAGCTTTTCTGACGGCTCTGCGCGACCCGCAACCGGTCGTGTACCTGCTGAATCAACCCAGTAGTCTTGAGCACTACTTCAGTGCTTCCCATGACCCGATGTCCGATCTCATCCCAACAAACCGGGGTCCTGCACCTCCGACCATATAACATCTCGAACGGAGCTCGATCGATACTGGCATGATAACTGTTGTACGAAAACTCTGCCAGTGGGAGATACGTATCCCAACTCCCTCCAAAATACAACACACATTCCCATAGCATATCCTCTAGTGTCTGGATCGTTCTCTCACTCTGAACGTCGGTCTGGGGTGGAATTCCTTCCACAATCCCAAGGTTTAAGCTCCTAAAGCTCTTACTTCACACACCCAAATGTTTGCGGCCGAAAACGAGATTAGGGTTTGTGGGCTGCAAATCGGGCATGAGGAAGTCTCGGGGTTGCGACGAGTTGCTGGAAGCGTAGAGCATCTTGAAACCTTTCCGAGGATATGAGATTCATTGAGAAGCGGAGTTATATCGAGGAAGCATTGGAAGTTTGAAGTTATGACAGGATAAGTCCTTTAATTGAGAAAGGTGGAAGCGGAGTACGTTGGGCGTACGTGTGTGTACGCTTAGCGTACTCATGTGCGTGACTTTTAAGCGGAGCCACCTAGTACGCTGGGCGTACCAGAGGGTACGTTGGGCGTACTAGGCACATAAGGAAAACCCTAATTAGGAGGAGTGCCCCTATATAAAGAATGAGATGGCGTCATTCCTGGCCACCACCCTCAGATTTCAAACCCTACTAAACCCTAAAACTTCATTCATGGAGTTTGAGAGCCCTTGAGCGTTGTAAGTGTTCTTGTGAGATTTTGGAATGGAGAAGGAGCATGGAAGATAATAGAGTTGGAGTCCAGACTTTGGATCTGAGCTTTTCTGTGGATGGAGCATCATTTGAAGGTATAAAGCTCAAAGCTTTCCCATCCTTTTAATTTGTGCATGTTATGGTCCATTTTAGGGTTTTTGGTCCCAAAGCTTGAAGCTTTATGAGTTGTTGCACTCCAGAGCCTAATGTTTGTCCTTTAGAGTATTTCTAGTGAAGAGGATCCATAAAAATGAGGTCTTGGACGTTGGTATCGAGCCATGCATGAGTTATGAGCTTTTAGAGATAAGAGATTGGGTGTTTTGTGTATTTGTGACCATATCAGCCATGCAAAGGATTAAAATCACTGACTTTATGGAGTAAGAGCTATTAGGGAGTCCAGATCTGAGAAATGAGCTAAGGTCTTAACAGGTTAAGACCAAGAGAATGAACTAAGCAAAGCTGGGCGTACGCCCAGCGTAATTCCAGTACGCCCTGCGTACTGGGTTGGTGTCCCCGATCAGATTCGTGCATGCTAGTGTTCGCTGAGCGTACCAAGGGAGGTACGCCCCGCGTAACCTCTCTGTGAGCTTTTGGGCTGAATTTATTATTGGGCCTGGACTTTTGGGCTTGTGTATTAGTGACTTTGAGCAGAGAAATATTATATTGTGCTTTGGGCCCTTGAGTTGGGCTTGCCATTTAGATTGAGAGTTGGGCCTCGGGAGAGCCCATTTATTATCGGGCCTTGGTGGGCCCAATGGGTTTTAGGTCATTGATGGGCTAGTTAGTGGACTACCTTTAGACCTAATGAGTGAGAGTTTGGACTTAGTTCCTAATTGAGATAATTGTGGGTTTGGCACAGAGTTAGTGGTCGATGCATAACAGCAGCGTTTATAGGGGATGTTCATCATCTGAGGTGATTCTTCTCACTATACCTTATCATGAGTGGTATCTTTGTGTGACTGAGATGTCTTACGTGTTTATATTGAGTATTGTGTTATCCTGCATTATGTCTGTGTGATTTAGGCTATGTGTTATTCAGAGTTTATAGAGATAGGACCGGAGGGTCCACAGAGTTAGGATCGGAGGGTCCATCAGAGTTGTGGGACCGGAGGGTCCCACTGAGACACATTGACCGGAGGGTCTTATAGAGTTATAGCCTCGAGTGGCTAATGAGCTGGGTGTGGTATTTTGGGGAACTCACTAAGCTTCGTGCTTACCGTGTTATGTGATATGTGTTTCAGGTTTTCTCAGGATCGTGGTAAGGCGTCGGCTTGATTGTACACACCAGAGAAAGAGTTATGTTTTGAGGATCCCGGAGTCTTAAATAAACATTTATGGAGTTGTGATTTGTGAATTAAATAAATGAGATTTTTGTGAAATGTGTTATGACAATTATGTGATTTAAATGAAAAAAAAAAATATTTGAAAATTTACGGTGTTACATTTTCTTTAAACAGCTCGGACTCGCCGAGTCGGTCCCGTCCTGCGTTCCAGGATATCACGGCTCTACTCGACGAGTTGGGCTCCCAACTCGCCGAGTTCATGCACCAACACCCTACAATAGCAAATTCCAACCAATACTCGAAACAGGTGTTACATTCTCAATCTGATAAGTACCTGGAAAATTGATCAATTGATATTCAACCCTTCTATTAATTAAACTGTTAATTAATTCCCAAATTGTTTTTTCAATTAGTTTCTAATTAATTATTAAACCATAATAATTAACAAACTAATTCCTCATTTATTTATTTTACTTAATTTGAGTCTTGAGGACAACCCAAGAGGACCCTGCTATTATTAAAAATATCACCAATAATTAATGACGCTGTACACACTTTCCTACAGTCTCCCACTTGGACAAGTCATCAACTATATATGGTCCAATACTTCTCTAATAATCAACATAGAGAATGTCATCCAATGCATCTGCCGAACTATGATCTAATCAGTTTCATCCCTCAGATAAGTGATCAACTATTCCTTCATCCTCATGATATATGTATGAATTCGAGACATGGATAATGGTCAATCTCAGAATTCAGGATTATGTTTCCCAATTAAAGACTTGTGGTGACTGCATTTGACTACAAAATTGAACACATCAATTTCAGTCAAGACTCGGCCAGGTATTCATGATGTCAACACCAAATCATCAAGAGGCTCATAGATATCGCTTATCTTGTTAAGGCATAAGGGACGAATAAACTTTGACTACATAGTTTTTGTCTATTTCATCATGTCACGCATGGATATACATGATTTGCAAAACATCCCATGTTCCTTTAATCCTGAAATTAATTCCAAATTAATTTCTGATTAAATACTAATTAAATAACATGATTTTTAATTAATATATTATTCTCATAATACATTAATAAATCAATTTATTATTCCATATAATAATTTCAACCTCTCTCTCCGAAAGTCATCCTGTCAAGTTGCTAAAGTGAAGGCAACTTAAAAGGACCATGGTGTCACACCCCCGAACCGGGACGACGGAAACGTCCGGGGGTGGGTGACTTCATCTTGTAATATCATAACAATGTATATAAATGAAACATAACCATCATCATCATCATACATTCAATACTACAACATACATGGTTTACAATATTGTGTTTGTTCATAAAAATTACATCCCAAAATAACAAATGTATGATGAAACATACAACATTCATTCAAATCCATAGCTGTAAAGAATCCGGCTCACTGTGTTCCTGAGAATACAATTCGTTTGAAAAGCGTCAACATAAAAATGTTGGTGAGTTCATAAGCACGTTTGTATAAAAACTTTGTAGTAGTTTGTATATCTCCAGAAAATCCGATAATTTCTTGTAAAAATAGTTTGTAAGTCTTGTTTCCAATCATGTATAATTGCATGCATATTCTTTGTTAAACTTGTTTTGAAAATGTATAGTGAGTGATTCCCAGTAAATCCTGTATTTTCTTTTATATGAAAAGTGTGGCCTATCTAGCTGTAGCGAGCAGCTCAGGTGTGGGGTGTCAACCCCGTATAGATCTATACACAAACTCCCATTCTCCCTCCAGGAGATTCTGATTATAACTACAGGGCTTACGGTGTATACTACTAAAAATAGGTACGGTGAAGGTGTGTCTCACAAGAGCCTTAACGGAATTTACGCAAACATTGAGTTTCATTATTTAACGTTATAAATAATGTTACTAGGGTATATGTTGACTACAAGCCGTAGGTGATAAAAATATAATCGTTTTTACCGAAAGTGTCAAAATATCATATTGTTACTATTATTGTCACTAAAGACCCAATAAAATAGAATTGACACATAAGGCCCAATTTAAAATGGAATTTCCATATAAGGCCCAATTTTACCCAATTTATAATAAGAGGCCCATTTTTATTTAAAATGTTCACAAATGGCCCAATATTATCCAAAGGGTTAATAATGGCCCATTATTATCAAGAATGTCGAAAATGGACCAATTTTACTAGAGTTGACAAAAATAGCCCATATTTACAAAAGTATTCAAAAATGGCCCAAATTTATTGAAAAGCCCATTTTCGGCCCAATTTTGCTAAGTTGTTCAAAAATGGCCCAAGTTTATTAAAAAGCCCATTTTCGGCCCTTTTATACTAAAAATATTCAACAAAGGCCCAAGTTTATCAAAATGTTCAAAAATGGTCCATATTTACTAAAAAGGCCCATTTTACCAAAATGATCAAAAATGGTCCCTTGTTAATGAAAACTTCCATTTTTATCATTTTCCATGTTTTCTTGTCAAAATTTGTTTCAAATTTTTTTTTGGACTAACCCTTGAGATGCTTATCATGCATCAAAGGAAATATATTTCATGTAGAAACTGGTTTATCATTTTTAACCATATGTTAAGTTAACTAAGTCCAACAACTTGAGATCTAACCAAAATCTCGAGTTCTTAGTCTCTTTGCATGGATTTCACAACATTTAACACACATATCATACAACACATGCACATACAAGCAAATATACAAAGATTTACACAAGACTTTGACTTGTATCCTCCCCCAAAAGAAAGAAAAACTTGAAAATAGGGGTATGAAGCTCACCTTGGGGCTTGATTGGTTTTAAATAAAGATTTTTGGCCCCATTATGGCCCAAAAGTAGGTTTTCGGCCCAAAAGAACCAAGTTGAGAGGTTATCGGCTCATTAGGGCCCAACAAGAAAGTTTTGGTCCATTAAGAGGTTTGGACCGAGAAAGCTTGGGTTAATGCCCAAAGTTGAGTGAATATAGCTTATTGGGTTATGTTTTGGGGTTACACGAGGAAGTTTTGACTAGAAACACAATTTTGGATGTATAAATTCGTATTGTATTGAAATTAACTTATACTACACATAGTGTTACATAGTTACACCAAGGAACCATCTTGCACATGGATCGGAAACCTAGCCCTAAAATGCTAGTTGTGACATCATCCCCCGTTAGAGGGAATTTCGTCTTGATCCTCGCGCTCCCACGTGAACTCAGGTCCGCATTTTGCACTCCATCGAACCTTTACAATAGGAATGCGACTTTGTTTCGTACGCTTCACTTCCCTATCCATGATTTCGACTGGTTCCTCAATGAAGTGGAGATCCTCATTCACCTGAATCTCATAGAGTGGAACAACGAGGGTTTCATCCGATAAGCATTTCTTGAGGTTTGACATGTGAAAGACAGGGTGTACGTTGCTGAGCTCCGATGGTAGCTGCAACTTGTAGGCTACCGGACCGATCCTGGCAAGGATATCGAATGACCCGACGTATCGTGGGTTTAGCTTTCCCCGCTTTCCAAACCGTATCATCCCTTTCCAGGGAGAGAATTTTAGCAGCACACAATCCCCTACTTGGAACTCCAACGACTTTCGTCTTTCGTCTGCGTAGATCTTCTGTCGATCCCGAGATGCTTGGAGTCGTGCCCTGATTTGGACGATTTTCTCTGTTGTTTCCCGGATGATTTCAGGTCTTGTGAGTGTGTTGTTCGGTACCTGTCCCCTTGCCAACTGGGTGTCTCCTACCTCAGCCCAACAAAGAGGTGATCTACATTTCCGACCGTACAAGGCCTCAAAGGGAGCGACTTTAATGCTTGTGTGCTAGCTGTTGTTGTAGGAGAATTCGATTAGTGGCAAGTAGGTATCCCATGCCTTGCCAAAATATATCACCCAAGCTCGGAGCATATATTCTAGTGTTTGAATGGTTCGCTCACTTTGGCCGTCGGTCTGGGGGTGGTAGGCAGTACTCATATCAAGTTGGGTTCCCATTGCTTTCTAGAGTGACTACCAAAATCGTGAGGTGAATCTACTATCTCGGTCAGAGATAATAGACATCGGCACTCCATGAAGTCTCACCACCTCCTTTATGTAGATCCGTGTTAGCCTCTCCATTTTATATGTTTCTTTTATTGGTAGGAAATGGGCGGATTTAGTCAACCGATTGACAATCACTTAAATGGCATCCAGTCCGTCAGCCGATTTAGCCAATCTGGTTATAAAATCCATTGTTATTCCTTCCCATTTCCACTCGGTTATCAATGGCTTTTGTAATAATCCCGACGGCTTTTGATATTCTACCTTAACCTTTTCACAAGTCAGGCACTTTCTCACGTAGGTAGCACTCTCCACTTTCATGTTCGGCCAACAATATTGTTGTTTGATATCCAGGTACATCTTATCGGAACCCGGATGGACAGAGTATCGTGTCCTGTGCGCTTCATTCATGACTATATCTCTGAACCCTCCAAATTTTGGGATCCAGATCCGTTCCATGAGATAGTGTGCTCCGTCCTCCTTGATTGCGAGATTCTTGTCCATCCCACGTAAAGCTTCGCTTGCAGCGTTTTCCGGCTTCAAGGCTTCTAGTTGAGCCTCTTCGATTTGTGAAGACAAGTGGGAATGGACGGTCATTGTCAGTGTTTTTACTCGGTGGCCCGAGTATTCCTTTCTGCTTAAGGCATCGACCACCACGTTAGCCTTGCCGGGATGGTACTTGATCTCACATTCGTAGTCGTTGAGCAGCTCGACCCATCTTCGCTGCCTCATGTTTAATTCCTTTTGATTTAGAATGTGTTGGAGGCTTTTGTGGTCTGTGTCAATTATGCACTTAGTCCCGTAGAGATAGTGCCTCCAAATTTTCAAAGCAAAGACCACCGCTCCTAGCTCGAGGTCGTGGGTAGTGTAATTCACCTCGTGGTTTTTCAGTTGCCTGGACGTGTAAGCAATCACCTTTCGACGCTGCATTAGCACACAATCCAAACCTTGGTTGGAAGCGTCGCAATACACTACAAAATCTTTCGTTCCCTCTGGCAGAGTCAAGACCAGAGCACTGCAGAGGGCCTGCTTCAGAGTTTGGAAAGCAGCTTCTTGTTTTGCATCCCAGTTAAAGGGTACGCCTTTTTGGGTGAGAGCGGTGAGGGGATTGGCGATCTTGGAGAAATTCTGAATGAACCTTCAGTAATAACCAGCGAGGCCCAAGAATTTCCTGATCTCCGTTGGCGTCCTTGGGGTTGCCCAGCCCTCAATAGCTTTGATCTTAGAAGGGTCTACATGTATCCCTTATTTACTGACTACTTGTCCCAAGAAATCCACCCTGCGAATCCAGAACTCGCATTTAGAGAATTTTGCGTACAACTTCTCTGCCCTTAGAGTTTCCAAGACCTGCCTTAGATGTTGACTGTGCTCTTCTTTACTTCGTGAATAAACGAGTATGTCATCGATGAAGACGATTACAAAGTTGTCGAGGAATGGTCGACAGACTCGGTTCATGAGGTCCATAAATGTTGCGGGTGCATTCATTAGACCGAAGGGCATTACCACGAACTCGAAGTGTCCGTAGCGGGTTCGGAAGGCAGTTTTGGGGATATCTTCTTCTCGGACCTGTAGTTGGTGATATCCGGACCTTATATCTATCTTGGAAAAGTAGTTGGCTCCTTGGAGCTGGTCGAATAAATCATCAATCTGAGGGAGCGGGTATCGGTTCTTGATAGTGAGCTTGTTTAACTCCTGATAATCGATGCACATTCTGAAAGATCCATCCTTCTTCTTGACAAACAAGACCGAAGCTCCCCAGGGTGAGAAGCTTGGTCTTATAAATCCTTTGCCTAGGAGTTCTCTTAATTGGCTCGATAAATCCTGCATTTCCGCAGGGGCTAACCTATAAGGTGACTTGGCATTTGATGTGGCTCCAGGTATCAGGTCAATCCGAAATTCGACCTGTCTCTCGGGAGGTATCCCCGGGAGATCTTCTGGAAATACGTTTGGAAAGTCGCACACCTCCGGAATATCGTTGATGTTCTTTTCCCCTTTCTGTTTGTCCACCACGTGGGCTAGAAAGGCATGATTTTTCTTGTGCAGGCACTTTTGTGCCTTGATGCATGATATGAGACGAAGGTTTGCGCCAGGTTTATCGCCGTAAATAATTAATGTTTCGTTGGTGGGTAAATGAAGGCGAACGACCTTCTCGTGGCACATAATATCAGCATGGTGGGGGCTTAACCAGTCCATACCGATAATCACATCAAAACCTCAAATATTAACCGGCATCAGGTCGATTGAAAATGAGTGGTTATTCAGTGTTAGTGTGCATCCTACGTAAATGTCTTTGGTTGTTTCAGTCTTCCCATTAGCCATCTCCACCGTGAAGGCTTCGCTTAGCTTTTGGGGTTTTTGATTTAGTGGGTGTTTGAATTTATGACTTACGAAACTCCGCTCAGCCCCACTATCGAATGAAATGCATGCGTAAGTGTTGTTGAGGGGAAACGTACCAGTTACTACAACCGGATCTCGTACTGCTGCACCCTTCCCCAATTTTAGGAGCCTGCCGGATCCCCCGACACCCTGGTTGTTGGCTTTTGGACAATTCCACTTGAAATGGCCAGCCTCCCCACATCCGTACACACGTGCGGTTGGCCCCAACATTGTCGGGTTGATGGTTGTTTTGTTGTGGAGGCGCTCTGCAATACCGGACAGTGTGCCCTTTTCTATTGCAGTTAGTACATTGGAAGTCTTTGTATTCCCCGATATGATGGAAACTACACTTGTCACACTTTGGGTGGGAACCTGCATAGGGTCTTGCAGGTGCTGGGGTGGTTGTAGTGGTTGCAGTTGGGGTTTGTATGGCCTGAGTGGTAGCAGCGTGAACCGCTACCGTTTGCTGCTTCTTAGAAGAATCTGAAGCTTGTCCCCCTTTCCTTTTACTTCCCTTATGCCTCCTGTTTTTGTCTTCCTTCTTGGTCTCTGCATCTGAAGTCTTGGTGCACTTCTTTTTCCCATGATCATACAGCTTTTGCGCCAAGCGCTTTGCACTATCGAACGTTTCAGGGTTGGCAGCTATTACGTTTCCCTGATTTGGAGGAGTTAACCCCCAAATAAAGTGTTCGATTTTCTTGCCTTCAGACGTTATCATCCCTGGGCACAGAAGTGCCAGTTCACTGAACCTAGCGATATAGGCTTCAACATCGGAGTTTTGTACAGTAAGGTTCCAGAGTTCCTGTTCAAGCTTTTGTACTTCCCCGCGAGGGCAGTACTCAGCCAACATCATTATCTTGAGATCCTCCCAATACATAGCATTCGCAACTGGAGGAGTTAAGGCCTTGACATGGCCATTCCACCATGATAAAGCCCGATCAGCAAATGTACATGCAGCAAACCTCACCTTGCTTTCTTCCGGACAATCACAAATTTCAAAGATGGATTCAGTCTTCTCAAACCAGCGTGTTAAAGTTATCACTCCACCGGTTTCGTTGAAAGTTCTGGGTTTCGCATTGGTAAAATCTTTATAGGTGCAGGTTCTTGTAGGTCCTTGATTGACTCCATGATTGGAACTTCCCGTTCCCTGACCATTGCCACCCCCGTTGTTACCGTTGTGGATGTGAGCAAACGCTGCAATAACTGCAGCTGATACTGCTGCCTGGAATGCAGCAGGGTTTATCTCTGGTGGAGGCGGCGGTGGTGGAGGTGGGTTGTTGTTTCTACGAACGTACCTTCGAGGCATCTTCTGTCATGGAACAGAAGGATGATGATCACATAATAATTGTTTTTTTCCTTTATTGACTAGCGGTTGCGGTGATTTGATTTGTGCTTATAAGTGAAATCATACAATGTCAAGAAATAATGAAAATAGAAAACATAACAGATAACAACATCACAAATAAAACACACACTTGTTTCATTCCTGATAAAAGTTTAGTACATGTTACGTGAAAATTTGGCCTTTATAAGGCCTACAGTACTTGTGATAAAAGTCAAACAGCATAACAATCCCATCAAGTAGTGTAATCACTTAATCGAGGGGTTAACCCTACATACACAAAGTAAAAAGGAAAAGTAAATCACATCAGGAGCATATGGTGGGTAGGATGGGTCCTACCCACGACGGGAGGTCTTCGGTGGTGCTGATGACGAAGTGGATGCGCCCTGGAGCCTGGCCAACTGGCGCTCGGTGACACGCAGTTGGGCTTCGAGTGCGGCCTGCCTCTCTTGGTAGTCTCGCACTATCTCCTGGTTCCGTCTCTCTGCTCGATCCACCGCAGCTTTCATCGCCTCCATCTGAGCGGCAGTCGTCTGGGCCTGCTCCCCAATATCTCGGGTCTGCCGGACCATCACTGAAAGGGCTCGGTCGGCCGGCCCTCCATGTCGGAGATCGAAGAATCCCCGGTCCATGCCAAACTGTGGTCGCAGCCCCTGCTGTCTGCTCCACCTCCAGATCTCGTGGGCCCATGGTGGCATAGGGCCATTGGGGCCCATCCGTTCTGCTGGCACTCGTGCCATGTAAGGTGGATTGATGACTTTGGACTCCGCACCCGAGTCATCCTCCTCGATGTCCTCGTCACTAACATCCAGCTCTTCCTGCTCAAAGTCTACCTCGGGTGCTTCGGGTTCCACTTCCAACTCCTCTGGGTCTTCTTCCGGCTCTTCCTCAAGCCAACCCCCATTCCCCTGGTTGGGGAAGTAGGGATCTCAGAGAAGATGGAAACCGGCCATAGTGTCTGTACGAGAATATAAGCACAAAAAGGAGATATAAGAGAATATAATAAAGGTTTCACTTACTTTCAAAATACTCCTATAGTATTTTATTTGTTTATGTTTGATTCTTCAATCCTTTAGGTATTAGGTTGACAGGTTTCAGATTCGTTGTCCACCCCGATCACTCCCAAACACATGTTGGTCGTATTTTGAATAAATATAGTTGATCAGGCTATATTTATCCCAAATACGATTACATAACTGCCTGGGTTTAACCGCAATGTCCAACTCTTCTAAAAACTTTTAATTGTTTCTTATTTTTGTTCAGAGTGTTTTAGTCCCATTGTATTTATAGTGGCATGTCTTGTATGGTTAGATATGCTAGTTCACTATAAACAATGCTCTGATACCAATCTGTCACACCCCCGAACCGGGACGGCGGAAACATCCGGGGGCGGGTGACTTCATCTTGTAATGTCATAACAATGTATATAAATGAAACATAGCCATCATCATCTTCATCATACATTCAAGACTACAGCATACATGGTTTACACTATTGTGTTTGTTCATAAAAATTACATCCCAAAATTGTGTTTCTAGTCAAAACTTCCTCGTGTAAGCCCAAAACATAACCCAATAAGCTATATTCACTCAGCTTTGGGCATTAACCCAAGCTTTCTCGGTCCAAACCTATTAATGGACCAAAACTTTCTTATTGGGCCCTAATGGGCCGATAACCTCTCAACTTGGTTCTTTTGGGCCGAAATGGGGCCAAAAATGGGTTTTCGGCCTAAAAGAACCAAGTTGAGAGGTTATCGGTCCATTAGGGCCCAATAAGAAAGTTTTGGTCCATTAAGAGGTTTGGACCGAGAAAGTTTGGGTTAATGCCCAAAGCTGAGTGAATATAGCTTATTGGGTTATGTTTTGGGATTACACGAGGAAGTTTTGACTAGAAACACAATTTTGGATGCATAAATTCGTATTGTATTGAAATTAACTTATACTACACATAGTGTTACATAGTTACACCAAGGAACCATCTTGCACATGGATCGGAAACCTAGCCCTAAAATGCTAGTTGTGATACATGGTACTATCAAATAAAGTACATACCAATTATAGTTATGGGCTTAGACACCTAATCCAACACCAACAACTTAATGAGTTAAGCACTTAACCCTTATAGCCAAGCTTCCAAATTTTTAGATCTGGTATCTAGTAGCTTCATAATGGATAAAGTTTCCAACTTTATCCATTAGGATGGTCCAAACAACCAAGAATCTAAACTTTAAGTCTCAAGGGACTAATAATGCATCTTTCTCACTTAATCCATTAAGTACAAGTCTCCAACCTTCATATCTGAATCAACATGATGTTTAGACGGATAAAGTTTCCAACTTTATCCATAATAATGACATAAACATCCAAAATCTAAACTTTAATACACCAAAATGACCTAAAGGACCAAAATAACCTGCATGGTTTCATGGGAAGTCAAAAGTGATGGATTAAAGTGTCTAAGCTCATAACTAAATTTATATAAACTTGCAAATAGAAGCAAAGTCCTTTTTGGGTTGCCCTCAAAATTCTGCATTGATTTGAAGCTAAGGCTATAGATTCTCCAAGTGTTGTAGTGAACGTGTCAAAGTCATTCATCACGTAGGTTAGACGCTTGTCTTTCATGTTTTTAAACCTTCAAACAGATCTTGAAGAGTGTCCCATATCTTATTGGCTGATTTGCATAACTTGATGTGCTAAAAAAGAGATGGTGGAACACCAAACACCATTTAAAAAAAGGCTATTTGAAAGGCATGGAGCTTCTCAATGTCGTTGGCTGTTAGCGGTGCAGGTATGAGTTCGTCTTGACCCATGCGAGTAGCAACATCATCTCTAACCATTTTCCTAACCGGGACATGAGGACCTTCTTTCACAGATCTCCAATTTCTTCACCCTTTTATTTTCCAACCAAGAATCTCCCCATTCTAACTTTCCAATGATCATAATCTTCCACAACTAGCAATGGGGCTCTAGAAGGGAAACCCATGCTATTTGTGATTTGCATTGAATACATTTGTTGAGATTGATTAGGAGAAACCATTGTTGCGTGATATTTGAGAAAAAGTGTTATATAGAAGGACTTTTATCCTGAAACAGAAATGATTGAGATACCACAGTAATCTCAATGTACTATAATTTGCTCGTATGGATTCAAAGGACAACCACTTTGCCTCTAATACCAATTATGAGCTCAAGATGCACGATATCCAAGATATTTAGGACAATGTTTAGAAACTCAACCCTTGAGATAAACACAACAATGGAGGCTGATAATATTTCTAGTCAAGTCTGGATAAACCAGTCAAGCCTTGAAGATACGAAATCAAAGAGAGACGGCGGAACACCAAACACCATTTTAAAAAAGGCTATTTGAAAGGCATGGAACTTCTCGATGTCGTTGGTTGTTAGGGGTGCAGGTATGAGTTCGTCTTGACCCAGGCGAGTAGCAACATCATCTCTAACCATTTTCCTAACCCGGACATGAGGACCTTCTTTCACAGATCTCCATATTTCTTCACCTTTTTCTTTTCCAACCAAGAATCTCTCCATTCTAACTTTCCAATGATCATAATCTTCCACAACTAGCAATGGGGCTCTAGAAGGGAAACCCATGCTATTTGTGATTTGCATTGAATACATTTGTTGAGATTGATTAGGAGCAACCATTGTTGTGTGATATTTGAGAAAAAGTGTTATATAGAAGAACTTTTATCCTGAAACAGAAATGATTGAGATACCACAATAATCTCAATATACTATAATTTGCTCGTATGGATTCAAAGGACAACTATTTTGGCTCTAATACCAATTATGAGCTCAAGATGCACGATATCCAAGATATTTAGAACAATGTTTAAAAACTCAAACCTTAGGATAAACACGACAATGGAGGCTGATAATATTTCTAGTCAAGTCTGGATAAACCAGTCAAGCCTTGAAGATAAGAAATCAACAAAGTATTCAGTATAACAGAAGTTGTATTAAAAGTATGAGTATGAACAAAAACAAAGAGAATATGAGAAAATGATTCTTGATTTGATACTTTTGCGTATCGTAAATCACTGTGTGTCATGGTTTGCGTGTAACATCCGGATTCCCAGGTATCTTATTTTAAGTATTTATCTTGAATTTTAGGGAGGGACTCGGCGAGTAGGCGCTCAGACTCGCCGAGTAGGATCGCGGATTCTTGCCCGATTTAATGAAGGACTCGACGAGTCGATGCGTGGACTCGGCGAGTAGAAACCCTAAATCCCAGGGCCTGAGCCCTATTTAAAGGCCTTTATGGCCTCCATTTGCGGCTACCAGTCCAGAGAGAGATACCCTAGCAATTGTGAGCGAGTTGTGAGAGAGTTTGAGCCTTTTTGATCATTTTTGGTGTGATTTTGCAAAGGAGAAAGTGTTTCCAGCAAGGGGAGGTCAAGAAGATTGCATTTCAGTGGGTTTTCAGCTTGGATCTTCAAGTTTGAGGTAGCTATTCGATCCTATCCTCCTGTTTTGCTTAAAGGCATTGAATTTAGGGTTTTCTATGCTCTTTTGTGGCTTGTTTAGTTGTGTATAGTGTCCCATTGAGTGCTAAACTCTAGATCTGGACCTTTTGAGGTCCAGAGAGCCTGAACCATGCTGCTTTTTGTGGTTCTATGGAGGAAATGGACATAGGTGGCCATGTTAGAAGGGATTTCACCAAAATAAGCCTTGGGAGCATTGCATGTGTAGCAAGATTCGACCTTTACGTGCTTATTGGTCATGGGGAAGTCAGATCTATAGATTAGAGAAGCAGATCTGACCTCAGGAGGTCAGATGAGTGATGTCATGGGAGGAACTCGCCGAGTCCATAAGTGGACTCGCCGAGTCGAGTCGGGTTGCCCCGCGATTCGCGCCCCGTGATAACCCGTTGAGTGTAGAGTTGACTCAGAGAGTCGAGGGAGGACCAGGGACGAAGAGGATATGCATGTACTCGCCGAGTCACACGAGTGCACTCGACGAGTCCGGTCAATGTTGACCGTTGACTTTTGTTGACTTTTAGGGTTTAGTCAGTGTTTGGGCTTATGAGCCATTAGAGGGGTAGAATGGTCTTTTACCCTTCTTAAAGAACTTATAGAGAGGGGTTGGCCTAGCCTTTAGAAGTTGTATTAATTAGAGTAGTTATTTATGTGATTAGGCGAAGGCTAGTGCAGTATTTCAGAGTTCGAGGTTTACCGAGTTACCCGAGGTGAGTCTTCTCACTATACTTTACCTTGAGTGGTAAGTAGAGTTATGTGACCGAGTATCTTGTATGCTATGTATGTGATGTGTTGCACTGCATTATTTCTATGTGATTTATGCTGTGTGTATTCCAGAGTTTACAGAGTTAGGACCGGAAGGTCCACAGAGTTAGGACCAGAGGGTCCACAGAGTTAGGGCCAGTGGGCCCACAAAGTTATAGCCTCGAGTGGCTAATATGTGTTATGTGTGGTATTCTGGGTAACTCACTAAGCATTTATGCTGACAGTGTTGTGTTATGTGTTTCAGGTACTAGTGAGGATCGCGGGAAGGCGCCGACATGATCAGTACACACACGAGGAGTTTTTTTTATACATTATGATCTTGGGATGTGTTTCTATGGATTGATATGTGATACAATGAGATTTTTATAATATCTATGAATGAAAGTATGCTTTTAAAAATGTGAAAAATTGTTTGAAAAATTACGGTGTTACAAGTTGGTATCAGAGCCTTGGTTTGAGGGATTCGGATGCACCTTCGAGCGTATTTGAACTCAAACTGAGGATTTAAGGAATTTTTCGAAATAAAACAAAATTTTTCTAAAAGAGTAAAAGGATTTTGAAAAGAGCAGAGCAGAGCGGTGTGTACGATCAGCCAGCGCCCGAACGGTGATTTCCCAAAATACCCTTACATTATGTGTTATGAGATATTATGTGGTATGTTATGCATGCTAGAGTAGGCTAGGTATTCATGATTAGGACTAGAGTGGGCCTGATTTGGGATGCCTTAGCCTAGGAGTTATTGCTACTATGAGATACTTCGAGAGTAAGTAGGTAGCAGCGAGGAGCTTATGAGTGGTCTACCGGAGAGTAGCCTGAGTTTAGTGAGATATAGAGTACTTGTGATCTGGGATCCTAGGAGGAGGACTCGGGGTGAGTACCGATGCGCTGTGGAAGGTAGTATAAGGGCCCGTACTACTGGAAACACCGGATCGGTGAGCAGTCCAAGTAAGAATCCTTAGGGTACTAAAGAGCAAGTAGGGTTGGGTATCGAGTGCGAGTATACTCGAGTGAGTCTCTGATTTCTTTTATGTTGTATTTCAGAGACATCATGGTTGGGACGCGCCACCACCCAGGAGGCAGTGGTACCAGTGGTACCAACGATGAGGAGATCCGTAGGTTGATTCATGAGGAGGTGGCTGCTGCCATCCGAGCCGAGATACCAGAGATGTTTGGGTCTATCAAGACCACCCTGATCGAGACTTTTGACGAGCGTTACGCTGCTCTTACTGATGCTGTTGTTGCTGCAGCCACCGCAGCCATCGCTGCTGCGAGACCGCAGGGGGGTGACTCGTTGCTGTACCGAGAGTTCAGCAACACGAAGCCACCAGAGTTTGATGGGACGCAGGATCCGATCGCTGCGATGAGATGGATTTCTGATATTGAGGGATGCTTCTATACGTGTTCTTGTCCGGAGCATCGGAGAGTTCGGTTCGCGCTGAACCAGCTTCGTTTGGGAGCGAAGGACTGGTGGAAGTTTGTGACAGCGCACTACTATTCTGCAGAGCTTGCCGCGGTGACGTGGGAGAGGTTCACCGCTATGTTTCGTGATGAGTACGTTCCCCCGGTGGAAAGGGAACGTTTGGCCCAGGAGTTCTTGACCCTCAAGCAGGGTACCGAGTCTGTTACTGTGATCACCAGGATGTTCCATGAGAGGGCGATGTTCTGCCCTGAGCACGTGTCTTCCGAGCAGGCACGCATGAGTCGGTATTTGAGCATTTTGAGGAGAGACATCCGCGAGTTCGTGGCGAACTCGTCGTACCGGACATTTGCCGAGCTTCAGGCAAATGCTCGGAAGAGGGAGATAGAGCTGGAGACTCAGGCTAGGGAGGAGGCGGAGTCTCAGACGAGGGATCGGCGACCGGCACAGTCCCAGCCGGCAGCCAAGCGGGCCAAGCCCGCTGATTCGAGATCAGGGAACCAGAAGAGCCGCACTTGTGGCAAGTGCGGCAAGAGTCACGAGGGGGTTTGCAGAGCAGGGTCTTGCTACAAGTGTGGCAAGGAGGGGCACATGGCCAAGGATTGCCCCAAGGGATTTGCAGTTTGTTTTCACTGTAACCAAACCGGACACCGGAAGGCCGAGTGTCCGCAGTTGCAGGGATCTGCCCCTGCTGCCGTTCGAGCTGCAGAGAGTCGGCCAGTGAAGGCCGAGGCGCCGAAGGCACGAGGGAGAGCCTTCCAGTTGACAGCGGAGGAGGTCCGCGCAGCGCCAGATGTTGTGGCTGGTATGTATTCTTTCATCTATTTATTTTGAGTTTGTGGTGTTATGCTTATATCATGATATGCGTAGGTACATTTCTCGTGAGTTATGTACCTGCTTTGGTGTTATTTGACTCGGGTGCGAGTCGGTCTTTTGTGTCGTTAGCCTTTAGTCAGCACATCAGTATCTGTCGAGAGGTGTTGAGTCGACCTTTGTGAGTTTCCATAGCTGACGAGAGAGCGGTGTATGCCACTGATGTGATTTGAGGATGTGTACTCGAGATCTCCGGCGTTGAGTTTCCGATTGATTTGGTGCCGATTGCGATGGGAGATGTTTGTGTCATCGTGGGCATGGACTGGTTGAGCAGGTTTGGAGCGGTTATCGACTGCGAGTGACAGTTGGTGACCATACAAGACCCGAGTGGGGGAGTTCTTACGGTTTACGGCGAGGGTACCCGCTCCGGGTCAGCATTTTGTTCGGCCGCTAGAGCGAGGCAGAGCCTACAGTAGGGCTGTAGTGGGTTTTTGGCTTATGTGGTGGATACGAGAGTAGATGCAGAGAGACCGAGGTCGGTCGATGAGGTCCCGATAGTGCGTGAGTTCCCAGACGTTTTCCCCGAGGAGTTGTCGGGAGTGCCTCCCGAGAGGCAGGTAGAGTTCCGTATCGATTTGGTTCCGGGGGCAGCGCCTATCGCCAAGGCGCCCTATCGCCTTGCGCCACCAGAGATGCAGGAGTTATCCTCACAGATACAGGAGCTGCTGGGGAAGGGGTTTATTCGGCCGAGTAGCTCGCCGTGGGGAGCGCCGATCCTTTTTGTCAAGAAAAAGGATGGTTCACACCGGATGTGCATTGATTACCGGGAGTTGAACAAATTAACGGTCAAGAACCGTTACCCATTATTGAGGATCGACGATTTATTCGATCAGTTACAGGGAGCGTCTTGGTTCTCCAAGATTGACCTGAGGTCGGGATATCATCAGATGAGAGTGCGTGATGAGGATATCCAGAAGACGGCATTCAGGACTCGCTATGGGCATTACGAGTTCGTGGTGATGCCTTTCGGGATCACCAACGCACCGCCAGCGTTCATGGACCTCATGAACCGAGTATGCAGGCCGATGTTGGATCGTTCGGTGATCGTGTTCATCGATGACATATTGGTGTATTCGAGATCCAGAGAGCAGCATGAGGAGCATTTGAGGGAGATCCTCGGAGTTCTGAGATCGGAGAGGCTTTACGCCAAATTCTCCAAGTGCGATTTCTGGTTACGATAGGTCCAGTTCTTAGGACACCTCGTCAACCAGAATGGGATATTGGTCGATCCGGCCAAGATTGAGGCGGTGATGAGTTGGGAGGTGCCGAAATCCCCCACCGAGATCAGGAGTTTTCTGGGGTTGGCTGGCTACTATCGGAGATTTATTCAGGATTTCTCCAAGATTGTCGTTCCCCTCACTAGATTGACCCGGAAAGGCGCTGCTTTTGCTTGGGGTCCAGAGCAGCAGACCTCGTTTGAGACACTTCGCCAGAGGTTATGCGAAGCCCCGGTGTTAGCTCTTCCGGAGGGAATGGAGGATTTCGTAGTATATTGCGACGCGTCTATATCGGGGTTGGGTGCAGTGCTTATGCAGAGAGGGCACGTAATAACATACGCATCGAGGCAGTTGAAGCCTCATGAGACGAGGTATCCCACCCACGATTTGGAGTTGGGGGCGGTGGTGTTTGCCCTCAAGATATGGCGCCATTATTTGTATGGGGTTAGGTGTACCATATACACGGACCACAATAGTTTGAAGTATTTGATGGATCAGCCCAACCTGAATATGCGCCAGAGGAGATGGTTGGATGTGGTAAAGGATTACGATTGTGAGATCCTGTACCACCCGGGCAAAGCTAATGTTGTAGCTGATGCCCTGAGCCGTAGGGCGGAGAGTGCCCCGATTCGAGACACTTGTATGCGGCTGACAATGATGACTCCGGGGTTGGATACCATTCGGGAGGCCCAGACAGAGGCCGTGAGACCGGAGAACCGCAAGAGAGAGCGGGTGATTGGACAGGTACCTGAGTTCGTTACCGATAGCCGTGGGCTTATGACCTTTCAGGGTCGGATTTGGGTGTCGTATGCAGGCGGTTCGCGCACCACTTTGATGGAGGAGGCGCACCGATCGAGGTTCTCGATCCATCTCGGGGCCACTAAGATGTATTTGGATCTGAAGAAAGATTACTGGTAGCCCTGTATGAAGAGGGATGTAGCATGGTTTGTTGAGAGGTGCTTGACCTGTCGCAGGGTTAAAGCTGAGCACCTGCGTCCGCACGGCAAGTTGCAGCCACTCGAGATTCCCCAGTGGAAGTGGGAACAGATTTCCATGGATTTTATCACCAAATTGCCAAGGACCGCGAGGGGTGTCGATGCGATTTGGGTGATTGTCGACCGGCCGACGAAGAACGCTCACTTCCTTGCTATCAGTGAGAGCTCTTCTGCAGAGAGATTGGCAGAGTTGTATGTGCGGGAAGTGGTATCGCGACACGGTGTAACGATCTCGATTGTGTCAGACCGAGATGTGCGTTTCACTTCCAAGTTCTGGAAGAAGTTCCATGAGGAGTTGGGTACGAGGCTGCATTTCAGCACCGCTTATCACCCACAGACGGACGGTCAGAGCGAGCAGACGATTCAGACGCTCGAGGACATGCTCCGAGCATGTGTGTTGGACTTCGGGGGAAGTTGGGACACGTATATGCCGTTGGCTGAGTTTTCTTATAACAACAACCACCATTCGAGTATTGGTATGCCTCCCTTCGAGTTGTTATACGGGAGGAGATGTCGGACTCCCATTTGCTGGGGAGAGGTAGGACAGCGCGTGATGGGCAGTACTGAGATAGTGCTTTAGACGACCGAGCAGATACAACAGGTTAGACAGAGGTTGTTGACGGCTCAGAGTCGCCAGAAGAGTTATGCGGATAGGCGACGATCCGAGCTTGAGTTCCAGGTGGGAGACTTCGTACTCCTGAAAGTGTCTCCTTGGAAAGGAGTGATTCGATTCAGGAAGAGGGGCAAGCTGGGGCCCCGGTATATTGGGCCGTTCAGGGTGACCGCGAGGGTGGGCAGGGTAGCATATCGGTTGGAGCTACCTGCGGAGTTGAGCCAGATTCATGACACCTTCCACGTGTCTCAGTTGAGGAAGTGTATAGCCGACGAGTCGGTGGTGGTGCCACTGGAAGATATTCAGCTGAATGCGAACCTGAATTATGTTGAGAGGCCAGTTGCGATTGTGGATCGGAAGATCAAGGTTCTGAGGAACAAGGAGGTGCCCCTGGTGCAGGTCCAGTGGCAACATCGGAGAGGGTCCGAGCTGGAAGGCGCCGGCATGATCAGTACACACACGAGGAGTATTTTTATACATTATGATCTTGGGGATGTGTTTCTATGGATTGATATGTGATACAATGAGATTTTTATAATATCTATGAATGAAAGTATGCTTTTAAAAATGTGAAAAATTGTTTGAAAAATTACGGTGTTACATTGCGTGTCATTAAATGTCTATATTCTAGTTGGTACCAATCACATAATGATAAAATCGTACAAAAGCTAACTGCAGATCAACCACCTGACACATCGGTGTGGTTGAACTTTGTCTCCTACATGCGGTACTGTAGAGTAAGACAAATTACATCAAGACAAAAATGTTGGATTAAGGTGTCTAAGCTCATAACTAAATTAGTATATACTTGTAATTGGAAGCATAGTCCTTTTGGGTTGCCTTCATAACTAGAACTTCGTTAGAATGAAATTTGTAGAAAGAGAATAAACTTATTAGTTTATTATATGATTAATAAATTGTTTGTTAATATATATTATATGATTAATATATTAATTTGAAAATAGATAGTTGATTTGTTAATTTTATAATGTGATTAATAAATTAATATGTTATATGATTAATAAATTAATATGAAATCAATAAGACTTAATTAATTATTAATTAGAATTAATCTTGAATTAATTCAGGATTAATTGAAATTAATTAAAGGTGCAAGGGCTGAATTGTGATTGTTCATAGTTGAGCAATGAAAGGCAATTCTAGATGGTTCCACATGGTGGACGGTTTTTATAGAGCTTTTTGGGTTTTCGGAAACCTCCTGAAGATGATAAGGATAACTAACTTGAATAGTTATATCTAAATATTTTAGTATTCAAATTAGGGTTTATCCTTGAGATCCCCTAGCTATAAATATCTTCCCTTGGGCATCAAATTTCATGGTTCTCACTTCCAACAGGGTTATACATGAAATTTTCTTGCTCATCCTCTCTCTTCTGTTGTCTTCTAGTTCTAGGGTTTGGGTGTGATCCATTAGAGGTATCATCGTTTTTGTGCTAAGCTTTCCAATATCAATAACTACAAGGGATTGAAGTGATTTGTTCACTACACAAATCAAAAGGTATGTAACCCTAACTTGGTGTTTTGATTATATTAGGGTTCATGTTAGTTTTTTTGTTCAAAGTATGTTGTCTTTAAAGTGTTATGACATATATCATTTAGGTTGCATGTACCCTTATGTGTTAAGTGAAATTCCGCAAGCACATTGTTTTTGTAACCTATAAAACTCATCAAAAACAATACTAAACTACAATCATTCAGTCTTTGCTTCACTTCGGAAAGTCCACCAGCTCGGATAACTTCATTATCCCACATCACTCCACTCTACACTTCATCGAAAAAACAATTATATTGGAACTTGGAAATTCGGATTGCCAAAGGATCACTTGTTTTGAACAAACAGTAACTTTATTGCTTCAACTATTAGTTTCAATCATCGGTTATCTGATCGTTATCTGACTTGATCCCCAAGTCACGTAGTATAGACTATTGAAAACTTGACCGCTGACATTTAAACCTGCCGAAATCCTAATTTATCTTGAGAGCCTTTAGATCAACTTCTAAAAAAAAGTTGTCTAAATGATTTGCTAACTCATCTTATTTCAAATTTTTATTAAGTTAACACATATCAACCTAAACTCATATTTTTAGTTACCATTTACCAAGCCGCTCTATTTGTTCATTTTGTCAAATTTGTATTCTGACAAAGAGTTGTCTAAAATGATTTGCGAACTCATCTTATTTCAAATTTTATTAAGTTAAACACATATCAACCCAAAGTCATATTTTTAGTTACCATTTACCAAGCCGTTCTATTTGTCCATTTTGTCAAATTTGTGTTCTAACAAAAAGTTATCTAAAATGATTTGCTAACTCGTCTTATTTCATATTTTTAGTTACCATTTACCAAGCCGTTCTATTTGTCCATTTTGTCAAATTTGTGTTCTAACAAAAAGTTATCTAAAATGATTTGCTAACTCGTCTTATTTCAAATTTTTTATTAAGTTAACACATATCAACCCAAACTCATATTTTTAGTTACCATTTACCAAGCCGCTCTGTTTATCCATTTTGTCAAATTTGTGTTCAAACAAATACTATATATTAAAAAAACCCTACCATTTTATCCCTATTCAACTAAAGTTGGTTGCCCATTTGAGATTTGAGCATATATGAAAAGGTTCCCATTTGCACCCCAAATTGATGGAGGTAGGTCCCACAGAGTAACAAAGGAAACAACATAAAGTTATTGCTTGCTACAAACACAAACTAATGTGTGGTGTATCCCATTAAGTTATAGTGCACAGCTCTTTTATGAGGTTTCCGACATGCACCTACCCTTTATGGCTAAATTTGTGATTACGAACCAACAATCCCCCGACACACATATATTATCCCTCCCTCGACCCAAGTTGCCCTTGTAACTTGAACATGATGTGAAAGCGTTGTTTGTGTAGTATATAGCACATTAGCACCTCCTTTTTTAGTAATCTTAGTTATATATATATATATATATATATATATATATATATATATATATATATATATATATATATATATATAACCTTAAAAACTATTATGCTACAAACAAAATTTAATATATATAACCTCCTTTTTTAGTAATCTTAGTTATTAAAATTTAGTAATTTTTAGTAATCTTAATATATTAAAATTTAGTAATCTTTTTTAGTAAATATTAGTTACATTATGTTTAATATCAAAGTTTTAACGAAACACGCCAAAAATAAAGATCATCCTCTATAAGCCCTCTCTATATAACCTTAAAAACTATTATGCAATAATACAGAAGGAAGTCCTCTCCGAAGACCTTTTTTTCTCTACACTTCCATCCTATGTGAAGTCTCCTATGAAAATTAATATTAAATCCAAAAAAAAAAACATAAGTTGCTTCAAATAATATAAAAAAACTCCAAAATGAAGCTGAAGGAAGTAGAGCAATGTTAGAGTTATGTAATTAAGTAATTGTCAACAGTAAAGTAACAAGTTTTTCTGGGATAACATTTGATCTGCATGCTTTCTTGTTCGGGCAGCTTCTCTTTCTTGACCGGGTGCGGGTCTATAAGGATCGTAAGTACTGGATGCTTTGTTGCTAGTCTGATTCCATTTAATTTATGAGCAAAATGCAAGAAAGAGAATATGATACCTCAACGCAATCCAAATATCTCTTCTGGGGGGTAATCATAAGGAAAAATCTCCTCAAAGTCTTGTTTTGACTTTATTCCTCAATAGGATTAAGGGATGTCGGAGAAGCCCCTTGAGTAGGATTCTAAATGGCAACTCATCTGGTGGGTCGGGAGACTGTTTCATGTCTTCATAGATGTTCATAGCATCATCAGTAGATCCAAATCTGAAAAACCCACGAATCACTTCTATGTATGTTTGAGAATCATGATATAAATTAATTTCCTTTTTCATGCTTTCCCATAGCTTCATTGCCTCCTCCATTTTTTTAGATAAAGCAATAATCAAGTCTTTGTATAGATATACATCGGGCTCATACCAGTCTTGCTTTTGAATCACCCAAAACATCTGGAAATTCAATAAATAAATATTTGGAAAACAAACAAGACAACTAAAGGTCTGTGTTTGGTTATGGTATCATGAAATGGAATCACAAAGGAATGGGATGAACACCGTAGGAATCAGCAAGGTAATGGAATGGATTATTACATTCCATTGTCATGTTTGGTTGGCTTGAAGGAACATAATGAGTCATTCAAACAAGTTGTTTGTTACTTATAATTAGAAAACTACATAAAGCTAAATCGATAAATAAAGAAAAATATGTTGTTCAATAAAAATACACTTGTATCAAATATATATCATTAAATAAACTGTATATATACTGGTATTGGAAGTAACAATAATTTTTTTGTTGGAAATGGAGTTGGAAATGGTGTTGATTGTGTGATTGAATGCTAATGGTGATGTAGTGCAAGAAGAATAAGAAGAGATGTAGTGTTTCAAAATGGGTATTCTCATTATGTCATGATGGAGCAATGAGGAAACAGATAACCTTAGTTTTGACCTCAATGAACCAACACCTGCTGCCATTTGATCGCTGAGCAAACCAACACCTGCTGTCCAAAAGGCAATATTTCCCATCAGAATGTTATCTTATTTAAATTATACCAAAACAAGAAAAATATTGTTTTCAATCAAAATTATTCTGATCCTGTTCTTGTTTTACAAAAAGTAGACGCTATTTAATATAAAAAAGTAGACCTGCCATTGCTTAAAGAATAGATGTTATAAAGAACAGATGGATCGATTTTTATTTGTAAAATTAAGAAAGATCAAGATGCTGTACCTGAGTGAGGTGTGCACGCATAGTCGGAGATACTGTGTCCGTGTGTCTCTGACGGAGGGGGAGGAAAGGGATCGATGCTTCAAAAAGTTCAAATCTTCATTGTAGCAGGAACCTGGGGAGTTTGAGTTGGGATGAGCGAACTGATGAGAGAAAGTGTGACGCAATACTTTCAAGTTTCAGCCCTTGCCAAAAAGAAAGCCTTTAATCATTAGAATTTGCTTTCAAATATCCATATTTTAAGAACTAAAAATACCTTTTTTTATTAATAAGACGCAGACCCGAGTTCAGATACCCGACGGGTATCAAGCGGGTAATGTCTCTTGCATTGATGGCAAGCCATTAGCCAAAGCTAGTCTCCCCGGGAGTGTGGCTTGTTATTTCCAAGCTAAACAAAGATATGAAACATTGGGGAATTAACTTGGAAGACTTGTTTGTAAAGCGTTTTGGAGCGGGAAATAGAACCTACTTTGGGAAGGACAAATGGTGTGACGGTTTAGTGTTGAAAGATGTTTTTCCGGAACTTTATCGCATTGAAGTGCAGAAAAATTGCATGGTTAGTAACAAAATTCAAAACAGAGGTCTAGATGGAATTCATGGGCAGTGGTCAAGAAATCTAAGGAGAGGAAGAGAGGCAACAACTTTATCAGATTTAAACAACAAAGTTGTTGGTGTGGTGTTGACAAGCATAGATGATTCGTGGGTTTGGAAAGGTAACGAGACGGGTGGTTTTACAGTTCAAAATTTGCGGAACTTGATGGCTACTGCGGAAGAGGTCTCAAACTCGTTTCCTTTTCATTGGGAGGGTTGGGCTCCTCTAAAACTGAATTGTTTTGTTTGGCGTTTATGTTTAAATAGGATCCCAGTTGCCGATAACCTTCTTGTTAGAGGTGTGACTTTGCCATCGTATTTTTTCCCGCTCTGTGGTATTGAACAGGAAGATGTCGAGCATCTGTTTTTTAAGTGTAGTTTTGCAAAAAAGGTTTGGAGCTGGTTCTGTCACTGGTCGATGTTATTGAAATTTGCTCCTATGAACGTTTCTGACATGTTGGGGTTGTAAAGACATTGGTGTTGAATAAGAAAAGGAAGAGATTGTTATGGGCCCTCATATATTCGGTTTTATGGAGCATATGGAAGACTAGAAATGTTTTAATTTTCAAAAGGTTCAGGAGCAGCCCAATGAAGACAGCCGATGATATCCAGTTAATCTCTTTCAATTGGTTGAAATATAGAGGGAGGTTTAGTTCTTTAAATTGGTTTGACTGGTGTAATTCTTCTGTTTCCCTTGTTTGTATGTTGTAACTTGTCTAGCGTCTCGCTAATTTCGTTTTAATGTGATTCCGCTGTTCAAAAAAAAACTGAAATTGTTTATTGGTGGTTCCCACTTTTAGGAACAGGAACCGGAACCGGACCAGTGAACTTGGTTCCGGTTCCGGTTTCGAAACCCATACTTTTTATGTTGATTCGGTTCCAAAAGTGAGTATCAGCTACCCGTGCTCACCGTTGTAAAAGGTATAATTTATATATTAATGATTAAAATTTAAAACATATTTATTATTGGTTTTAGTAAAAGATTTGCCTTTGAAAATACTTTAAAGACTTATTTTATTTATTTATGTAAAGAGCATGGACTTATCCATCATGTCATTTCAAAGAATGGGAAAATGACTTATTAAGCTAATTAACTTTTCGGTATGTTCACATCTAGGTAACTATCTTTGTTTTGTACACATCTAAGTAACAAACTTGTTGGAAGTGTTCACATATGACCATTATGACTTGCTATAGCAGGTTAAATCCTAGATGTGAACACTTTCAACAAGTTCGTTACCTAGATGTATACAAAAAAAATAGTTACCCAAATATAAACCAAACGAAAAGTAAAAATAAATTACACAAATGGTCCTTATGGTTTGGGAGAATTTGTGTTTTTGGTCCCTAACTTAACTTTTTAACTCGGATGGTCCCTACTGTTTATTTGTGTTACGTGTTTGGTCTCTGTCTTACCTAAAAAGACTATTTTGCCCTTATTAATTTATTTTTTAATTAATTTTCTTATTTATGTATTTATTTTTTATATATTTAAAAAAATTAATAAACCACACATATCTGTATCTCCTCACCATAAACCTCAAACCTCAAACCACATTTGAGAAATTTAATTCGGATGGTCCCTACTGTTTATTTTTGTTGCGCGTTTGGTCCATGTCTTACCTAAAAAGACTATTGTGCCCTTATTAATTTATTTTTTAATTAATTTTCTTATTTATGTATTTATTTTTTATATATTTTAAAAAATTAATAGACCCCACATATCTGTATCTCCTCACCGTAAACCTGAAACCACATTTGAGAAATTTAATTTGGGTCTTACCGGTCACCATCTCATCTCTCATCCTCCCCAACTTCTATTTCTTTTCCATCTTTAGTAACATCGACGTCTTCACCGTCCTTCTTTTTTTGGTACTTCAACTCTGGCGAACCAACACCATAACCTACTGTCTCTTTATTTTTAGTGGGTTGTGGTGTTGATTCGACGGAATTGAAGGACCGAAAAAAAAAGGGATGATGAAGACGTCGATATCACTAAAGATGGAAAATAAATAAAAGTTGAGGATGATGAGAGATGGGATGGTGAGGAGATACAGATATGTGGGGTCTACTAATTTTTCTTAAATATATAAAGAATAAATACATAAACAAGAAAATTAATTAATAAGGGCATAATAGTGTTTTTAGGTAAGACAGAGACCAAGCTCGTAACAAAATTAAACAGTAGGGATCATCCGAGTTAAAAAACTAAATTAATTAAAAAATAAACAGTAGGGGTCATCCGAGGAGATACAAATATGTGGGGTCTATTAATTATTTTAAATATGTAAAAAATAAATACATAAAAAAGAAAATTAATTAAAAATAAATTAATAAGGACACAATAGTCTTTTTAGGTAAGACAATGACCAAACGCGCAACAAAAATAAACAGTAGAGACCATCCAAGTTAAAAAAATAAGTTAGGGACCAAAAACACAAATTCCCCCAAACCACAGGGACCATTCGTGTAATTTAATTTTACTTTTCGGTTTTGTTCATATTTGGGTAACTATTTTTTTTGTACACATTTAGGTAACGAACTTGTTGAAAATGTTCACATCTAGGATTTAACCTGTTATAGCAGGTCATAATGGTCATATGTGAACACTTCCAACAAGTTTGTTACCTAGATGTGTACAAAAAAAAGATAGTTACCCAGATGTGAACATACCGAAAAGTTAATTACCTTAATAAGTCATTTTCCCTCAAAGAATCTATTATCTAACCATGGTGGGATATATAATATTTTTCGGATGGACACTTCAAGATAAAAAAAATGTTAAAAATTCTTATATAAGGTGCTAAATATGTATATTTCATGAAGTTTTTTTTATCAACTTTACTAATTTCTTGAGATAATTCGGGGAATATGCCATAAAATAGCACCAATAGTCATGTATTTGTTCTTTTAAATCGTTAATATCTAACTTAACTTATCAATAGTTTTTATTCAATTTTATTATCATATTGACTTCGTCTTTTACCGGTGATAATTTGTTATGTAAACTCCATGTCACTGGTTATGTTCATGTAGTTGATGCTATAATAACACCAAAAAAATTCGTTACTCAATTAGATACAATTAAAAGCTTAATAACTTAAATAATAAATAAATTGTTATTGATTCATAATATTTTCTATTAAAATAAATAGTTGGTCAAAAAAATATTACATCTTTATCATAAAATAAAAATAAAAATTACTAGCTTGAAATTGACATAAGATGCAGAAAAAACTAACAAACATATGCACACATTGTCCGACTATGTTGTCATTTTAGAGTAAATTACTCGTTGAATGATAGCAAACATTTATCGGTTTGAGGAAAAGATGGCTATGTTTTTTATGATGATCGGTCGTAACCAACGTTACGTGATTATCAAACGGATATTTCAACACTCAAAGCAAACAATTCATAAATTTTTTCATGAAGTGTTTGACAAAATGATGTTTTTCGCAAAAAACGTTATAGTACCAACTTCTTTTAATCTGAATCTCAACATTCTGAGACATAATAAGAGGCTACGACGGGTTTTCAAATGAGCAGTTGGTACACTTGATGACATTTTGATACATGTTGTTGTCCCTGCTAAGAAACAAAAGTTATATAGAGATAGGGAAAAGACGATTATTACCAAAACGTATTGGCAGTTTATGACTTCAACATGATTTTTACTGTTCTTGTGGCTGGTTGGGAAGGGGTAGTACATGATTCTAGAATATTATCAGAAGCATTAACAAACCCACATGCACCATTCTTGTTTCCACCATTACATAAGTTTATGGTTATTTAAATAGTTTTATCTTATTTTGAAATTTGATTAATTTTTTTGCATTTTTACAGATAAATATTATCTTTGTGACACCGCATATGCACACACTCGAGGATTTATGACCCCGTATCGTAATGTGAGGTATTGGCTAGGAGATTTTCGTCATAACCAAGAATCACAGAGTCATCAAGCAAACACAGGCATGACTGACAATTGTCACGAAGTCAACCATCATACTACAACATAAACTAGTGGGCCGACATTGGTGCCTTCGACCCACATATACAATGAAGGAAGCTCACCTGATACTGAAGACAACTAAATCTCGCACCCGAACTGTCGGAATTGGACTCCGCCTAATAACACAATAGCTAACCCTAATTAATAATTAAGGTCCATTATTCAACTCGCGAGTCCAAGGCCCACAACTAAACCCCTTAAGGGAAAAAAGACCATTTTGCCCCTCCTATGGTCCAAAACCCTAAATCTTAACCAAAAGTCAATAAAAGTCAACTGCCCAGCGCGTATATTGGGCGTACTCTCTTCCTACGTGGGGCGTACTCCAAAAACCGGCGGGATCGGGGTCTCACCTGGCTACGTTGGGCGTAGCCAGAAGTATGTGGGGCGTACTTCGTCTGACCCCAAAAACCATACCAAAATGGTCTTTATCATTAAGACATGCATCCAAACACAGATCTGACCTTCTTAGAACGTCTTAATCCATAAAGTCTAAAACTTTAAGCCTTTGCATGGCTGAAAAGGGCTTGGACCTTAAAACTCTAACTTAATCCACACTCATCACCACCAAACTCTTGCATGGCTAGAAAGGGACCATCAAGCAACCATTTTTATGAATCTACAAGACCTAACATGCGTGAAAGGACAACTAATATGCTCTGGAGCGTCCCAAACTCATAAAGGACCAAACTTTGGGACAAAAAGCTCATAAAACACATCTATGGAGATAAAAAAGGAAACACATCAAGGTATAGACTTTATACCTTCAAAATATGCACAAGGAGGAGTGGTTTATGGATCTATAAGCTTGCAAGCAACACCTCTTTCTTCAATGGTATTATTCTTCAACAAATAAGCACCAAAAGTCACTAATAAGCTCCAAACTTTCACAAACAAGGCTTAAACTTGAGATTAGGGTTTTTGAGGGAAGGTGGCTGATAATGAATGTCCAAGGGAGGCATAAGGTGGTTTAAATAGGGGAGAAAACCCTTAAAATTAGGGTTTTGAGGCTGAGTTAGTACACCCGTCGTACCTCACGTACACCCAACGTACTAGCAGGGCTTCCGCGATCAGATCACATGAGTACGCTGCGCGTACCCACATGTACGCCCAGCGTACGAGATGAAAAGCGAAACTCAACTAAATGTGACCAAAATGTGCAAACTCAAATAGGTTAAGGGATAAAATGGAGATACCTGATAATTGGATGCTACACAAACAACACCTAAGTTAGTTATAAACATTTGGAAGAAAATAGGGCTTTAATATATATATATATATATATATATATATATATATATATATATATATATATATATATAAACTTGTATAGTACAAATTAGTGATGATGAAAGATGAAGGGTATGTAATGCATCATACCATGAGCAACTTAAGACATTGTTGGCACCGAAAACTTTGTGAACATAAGCAAACTTTTGGGGTTTGTGAAGGGAGAAATAGGATGAAAAGGGGGCATTCTTAAACACATATATGACATAAAAGCCTACACGCATTCGTAGATATCTCTTCTTGAATATCACGAACTTGAATACCCACAGTATCAATACATCGTTTAATATGAAATTTGTATATAGGTCCAAAACCCTTAATTTCTTTTAACTATCTGTCACTAAGTTAAATACCCATACTACCATAGTTTATTCAAAATGAGTAAAAGTTTTTCATGATAATCTAAAAATTATAAGTTTGTATGTTGTGTATATATGTGTACACATATGTTTGTTAGGTTATATTTTAATATTATGTCAGTTTCCAACCGGTAAAAGTTTCTTGATAATAAAGAGATAATCTTTTTATAGCCGATTGTTTGTCTATATGAAAAATGGCAACCAATAACATGTTTTTGCACTTTAAGTCGCTAAGCTTTTAATTTTATCAAATTGGCCAACAAGCTCCTTTTTGGTTTTATTATATCATTGATTACATGGATATAACATGTGACGTAGAGTCCATGTAGACAGGGAACAAGTAATCATCAGTAAAAGATGAAGTCGATGGTATAATCAAACCAAAAATATATCGTTGGTCAATCAGATACAATTAGAAGTTTAGTGACTTAGAGAGAATAAGATGTTACTGATGGCCATTTTATGATATTTTCTTGATAATTTGTCAGGTGAGTGGACAAATCATTTTCCAAGAACTTCGTTGGTTCATATATATATACAAATTTTATCATACATTGTCAAATGGTAGCAGTTGAGTTGTATATTAATCAAAACTTAAGACATGTTTGGGCCACTTGCAATAGTTTTGTTAGTATAGAGGCTCACTTTCTCAAGACGTAATCAACTCTACTATCTTGATTATACTATATTTAATACTATACAAACATCTTGGCGTTGTCCAAAATAATTTTATATAGTTAAAAGTTTGGCAAATATATATTGATAATAATAATGAGGTTAAGATTATCTATTAGATAATAATTGTTGTATTAAGTTGATATATAAAATTGTAGTTATTTTGAAACATATTAAAAGATAAAATATCTAATATAACCATATCATTTAATGGTCTCTACTTCAATATTTGCAAAGGATTGAACTTTCTGAGCTTTTCTAGCTTGTCTTTCCTTTTTGGTATCTGTGCATTTAACAACCCTAATACACACAAAATACGTAACAAAATCACAACTACACAAACCAACGGCAGTTATACAATCCAAATAGAAATACAAAGATCCTAAAGTCTTTTTTACCAATATGAGCAAAATACTTTAGTTTTTACTCATAATAGCAGCATACTTTCATTTCTCTATTAATAATGGCAATGTACTATAATCTAATTCGGGTGCTTCAACTACTAGTTTCAATAATCAGTTATCCGATCATTATCTGCCTTGATCCCCAAGCGACATAGTATAGACGATTGAAAACTTGATCGCTATCGTTTGAAGTTTGAACCCGCCAAAACCCGAATTTAGCTTGAGAGCCCTTAGATTAGCTTCTAAAAAATGGCGTCTAAAGTGATTTGATAGCTCATCTTATTTCAAAAATTCTACCAACGATATTATTTTCATAATAACTCATATGCTGAAGTTAACCCATATCAATCCAGACTTATATTTACTTGTTACCATTTTCTAAGCCGTTGGTGGATATGTCATTTGTCAAATTTGTTTTCTAACAAACACTGAAAAGACCACCATTTAATCCATATTTAAGTCGTTGCCCATTTGAAAAGGGTCCCGGTCCCATTTGCACCTACCTCATTTGATCCCAAACATGCCAAAAATAAAACAATTAAATACTAGTTATATTATATTATTATGTTTAATATGAAAGCTTTCACCAAACATGCCAAAAATAAGATCATCCTTTTCCTTTATAAAAACTATTATGCAATAACACAGAAGGAAGTCCTCTCCGAAGACCTTTTGTTTTTTCTCTTCATTTCCATCCTATGGAAATAAACATTAGATCCGAAATTGAAAGATAAATAAACAAACAAGTTGTTTGAAACAGCATAAATAGGCTACTTTTCCCTTGAAGCAAGTAGAGCAATGTTTAGTAAAATGTATACAGACAGTAACAAGTTTGATTCTGGGACAACATTTGAAAGATAACCAAAAGAAGAAACCTTTCTTTGCAACTTGCAATCAACGGTGTACTACAGAAGGGCCCACAAACGCATATCGAGAAGAAACAGCTCCACCAGATCTGCTGTATTCACCCTGACCAATGTTTTGTTGCTGCTCATTAACCGAATATAACCTTTCTACTCTATCAGATAAAAATGTTTCCTGACGAAATCGCCCCTCGCTGTTTTCCACACTGATGTTGTCATATTGGTAAGAGGTGGAAGGATGAGGTGGCGGAGGCAGATAACGTTCCACCAAACTAGAGGTTGGTTCACACAAATATGGTTCAGACTGATACAAACCAAGGAGGGCAGGGGCAGGGGGAGGATTGGAAATTTTATCTATTTTTGGCTTTGGAGTCTCATGTTGACGTTTAAGGCCGTATGTTCTATAGTCCTTTTCACTTAAAAAAAGGGTATTATCCTGATCGCCTCCAACTCCATAACTCCTACTATATTGTTGCCCGGGTAGGATCCTCCTGCCCGAATCATCTTCTCTTTCTTGACCGGTGGCTCTATTACTATATGGATCATACATAACTCCATAACCCCGATAATCATGTTCGGTCACCATATTTGGGTTTAGGAACTGCATGCTTTCTTGTTCAAGGATGACCGGATGATCATCTCGGGCAGCTTCTCTTTCTCTTTCTTGACCGGGACCGGGTCTATAAGGATCAGGTGGAGGAGCAGTGGTTAAGTTGTGGTGGTGGTGGTGGTGGTGCCTTTCGCCTCTAAGACCGTAACTTCTATACTCTTGTTCGGTCAATAAAAGCGGAGACTTTCTTTCTTGTATGACAAGAGGAGGTTTTTGTGGATTTGAATGTAACAATGGAGCTGGCTTGAATAAGTTTGTAAGTCTCTTTACCTAACACAAACCCCACCAAATTAGAAAAGCACATAACAGAGATAATGTGACAGAAATAAAATGGAAAAAAGAGACTCACTTGATCGATAGTTAACTCAGTCTTGAACTTGCGAGTTCTTTCATCATAACTCTCCCTAATAGCCTTCTTAAAAACACTCTCAGGTAGTGGAAGACAGTCTTTATAAACCTCAAAACGAACCTGTACCAGTTAAAATTTCATCAGTAAACAAAAATGAAGTGGGTAAGTTTTTTTTTTTTTTTTTTTTTTTTTTTTTAAATAGTAGAAGTGAAAAAGAACCTGAAGAGGAAAGGCCCCACCAAAAGCAGCTGGTTCAAGTTTCATGGCACCAGGTGAAGATGCAGTGTATATACCATATAAAAGCTTCACATCAAAATCAAAGAGAAACAGCTTCATACCAGGCTTGATCCCCATCACTAACTCTTTCTTGTGTGCTTGAACACCCATCACACGGTATCGATAACAATCTCCTTTTGTTTTTCCATTGCACATAAAGATAAATCCTCCAAGTTTTTTCGTGTCTTTATTTCTCTCATGATGAAACCCCTTTTTTGCACCTTCAGGTTTAGGGTTTTGGGAGTTTTGAGTTTCCTTGGTATTTTTTACTACTGGTTTAGATTCTTTATCAGGCGTCTTTTCAACATTTTCAGAGTTCTGTGCTTCCTTTGAACTAGAAGCAATAGGCTTCTCATCAGAGGCTTTATTCACAAATTTACCTTTATTCTTTTCAGAAGTTATAGTTTTCTTTTTCGAGGGTAACAAGGGTGAGCTAGATTCACCAAGTTTAGAGTTTTTATCAGAAGATTTCTTCACAATTTTGCTTTTAGCCTTCAAAGAATTTGGGGTTTTCTTTTTTATTGACAACGGTGAGCTGGATTCAATAGGTGCAGATTTTTCAGTTGAGAACTTCTTCACAAGTTTACGTCTGTGCTTAATAGACTTTTGGACTTTCTCTTTTGAGGTCAACAATGGTGAATTGCTTTCGTTCTTTTGAACGATATTATTTTCTGATGACATTGTCTTCCAGACAAAAGATCGCAGTTTATATATGAACTTTAAGGGGCCACAAAACTATTCACTAAGAAAGAATGTCATCAGCATAAAACAACAAGACATAAAGAAAGACAACCTGCAACAATGAAGATTCATCGAAATATATCAGTATATACAGAAGCAAAAGAAAAACAGAAACATACATAGAATTCCAATTTCTAACTGATGGCTAAGCAGATGCATATGCAGTTTGATGTACAGAAGGCAATTAATTTCTGATTGTTTGAAGCATAATGACGCACGTATATTGAACTTTTGATACGATTATATTTCTAATTGACTAATCTCATTGTTCCATTAATACACTCAAATGATAATCGAAAGGGTTGACTTCAAGTTGACTAGCTGCTTATCGGAAGAGTGGAGGCCACTAAAGTCTAGATGCACATACGTCCATCTCATGCTTAAAACTTGGAACTTGGAAGCAAAGCAATTGATTTCCCCCAAATTTTGATGTTAATTTCCTAGATTGTTCCGAATCGTAGGATATAATGCCAAAAGACTTACCAAGGATATGCATTCAGATGATCTGATGATCATATATTCCATATGCTAAAACTGCAAATAACTGTTTAGATCTTTCATCTTAAGCCTACGTTCTCTCTCACTTTAACGCGTACACCTCGTCCGTCATTCAGATCATTGCAGCAGTTCAGAAAGTTACATCTACTTTTTATATCTCAAATCACAACCAACAAAAAATTTAAACGAATTCTAGCGGTCAGGAGAAGCAAATAAGAACAGAAAAACGAAACGGAGAACGAAATTGACGCGCAAATTATCTAAATTTACACATAAAACACATAATCAAATGAAGTCACATGATAACACGAAGAATTTAAAACAAATCAGTAGCTAAAACCTAAAATCGCTAACCTCAAGAGGACTGCTGCAACAAGGACTAGAATCCGGCGATGATGAGGCCGATCGAGATTCGCGAAGACATTATGAACCAACGGGGTACCTTTTATATCTCCTGGTAAGGCTACCAGGTACCATTTTAGATTTTACCCTAAAGGTAGTTCTTATATATATATCCTGGTAAGGTACCTTTAACATTTTTACTGTCTCATTTTTCCTATTAATACCCTATCAGTCAAAAAAAAAAAAAATACTATTTTTTAGAACATGTTTTTTCTTATTGCATTAATCATCTCATGTTTAGAGTTATTATTATATATATTTTTAATTTATTACTTTTGATAAATAAAAATAGTATATAGATTGTTTGAAAAAAAAAGTAATAAAATTATCGTTTAAACAAGTTTATAATTTATTTTAATGAGTCTTTTAGTTATACCACATCATTATTGTTTGATGAAAACAAGACAGATTTATCCAAAATTCTTAATTGCTTGCCAAAAAATAGCCAAATTTTTTAAAAAATGACTCAAATAATCATTAAAATCACAGTTAGATCTTCATTAGTTGCGATTTCAGCATTTCTCTAATTTACACTTTTTGTCAACTTTAAACCTTTATATCTGCTCATACGAACTATACTGACCGGATTCTTTTTCATTATGTTTTTTGTA
Organism: Lactuca virosa; assembly: GCF_052849685.1. Classification (NCBI taxonomy): domain Eukaryota; kingdom Viridiplantae; phylum Streptophyta; class Magnoliopsida; order Asterales; family Asteraceae; genus Lactuca; species Lactuca virosa. The sequence continues at coordinate 92,808,068 of NC_136433.1, read as the reverse complement.
ACAAGGGTTTCAATTGATAGTATTAAAATTGATATTTGAAAGCCCCCCTTCAAAGCTTCAAAGTAGGCATTGACACTACTAATTCATTTTTCTCATACTTTGACATTTTTACTTAGTTTTATGAGTTTATAGAAACTTTTCCTAACTTTAAACGTTCACAAAATTTTCATATGAACACAGATTAAGTTGATTCTTCTATATACATATTTCTTATTATGTCGACTGTGACATCCCCATTTTCACGGCCAGAAAATACCGATTTGTTTATGTTTTATTTTGAAAATCAGAGTATCTTTTTAAGAAATGTGTTGCGGAATTTGTTCCAAGAAAAACATGATAAATAGATTATCAAATCATTTCCGAAGAAATGTATATCATTCATTTTCAAAACATTGGGATGTCATCGTCAATACAGAAACATAAGCATAAACAGAACTTACATTCATTTACACTAGTGATCTACATCTCTTTTAAATCTCTCAGTGTAAAGTAGCTTCATATCGACACTTGTGATACAAATAAGCTTGAGTGGGTCAGGTTGGGAAACCTGGTGAGTACATAGGGTTTTCAACCCACAATAATATAATTATTATGTTTAAACATCAAACAATCAACCCAATTACCCATCCCCATTATCTTCTTTACTCTTAAGGGTCTACCCTAAGAATCAATTATTTCTCATTCATTTATTCCTAAGGATTATCCTAAGGAATAGGCACGAAATCCATTGTTGCCAGGGTTTACTCAACAGGCACTAAATCCATAGTTGCCAAGGTTTGCTCATCAGGCACTAAATCCATAGCTGCCAGGGTTATCTCGTTTATCGACAGTATCGTTTCCGAGAATCCACTCGCAATACATGTCAATGGGTTTTTAGAGTACAGCTGGTGAATACACAGTTCAAATAACACCTACAGGTTGCGAGCCTGCTAGTGTTCCATTGGACTGTCTAGAATAGTCTGTGGTTGTCATCCATACTCTGCTAGATGACGGGGCCAACACTTGGGTAAAAAGGCTTCTCTCATGGTTCACCTCTCACCCTTATCTCATGGTCTATATCACCTCTCATCATTTTGTTTTTGTCACACAGCAACTATTTCATCTACCCATGTTTTACCCAACACATTTTGTAGATATAAAATACATATACAGTTTAAATCATTTAAAACATGTATAAAAATCTTTCACCCAGCATAGACGGCAAGTATACAGATAATATGCACATGTAGCACGTAATTTATATAAAATACTTCATATATATGTGTAAGATGAGAGTAACTATGCACTCACTTAAAAAGGTGGTGATTCCGAACTCAGACAGCGCTTCGTTGTCTCAAAACAATTTTCCCTTGACAAAACCTAGTATCAATACCACTAGGGTTTAGTCTAACGTTAACCGCGACTAATTAATAGTCTAGCTATTATTACTATTATATAAGCGTTAAACAACAATCTATATAACTCATAATAATAGCCCAAATAATTATTTTAAGGTCCTAATAATGTTACTATAATTAACTAGAAGCTATATTAAAAATAGCGTAGGCGTAGCTCACTTACAGCAGGTTTTATAGAAAACCGGGCTTTGCTTGGAGCAGCGTTTCCGAACCGAAAGACCCTTTTTCTCGGGACCCCGGGAGCCTCGGGGCTTCCTTCAGGTGCTAGGGGGTTTACCTAGGCTTAGGGGGGGTTAGGAACCTTAGAGAGTGAAAGAAACTAGAGAGAGAAGTGAGAAAGGTGCAAGAAAGTCGGCAGCCCTCGCAGCCCTTTTATAGGCGCCAGCCTTGGACGTACGTTGGGCGTAGTCCTTGGCTACGCGGGGCGTAGTTCGGATAAGGGTGCCAGGTGGTGCTCTTCGGATGGGGCTACGTGTTCACTTCTCGGACCACACAAGACCGAAGTACGCTGGGCGTACCCAGTTTCGGACGCAAGGCGTAATGCGAGGCGACGTGTCATCCATCCGAAGCGAGGCGTGATCAGCAAGCGACGGCCTAGATCATGTCACGTCATCAATTTCGCATCAGTCTCGCAATTTTCCATTCCGACTTCTAAAAATCATAACTTTCATATACGAGCTCCGTTTTCGACGTTTTTTATATCCACGCATAGGCGGGAACGTACTCTACAACTTTGGTTTAGACTCCGTCGGCTAATTTTGAATTTATTTTAAAAGTTATATTTTTAACAGGCCGGGACAAGATTGGTTCGTTAAATATTCATAACTTCTTCATCCGACGTCCGTTTTCGTCTGTTTTTTTATCGTCACGCTACTATTAACGAGATCTTCGATTCTCGTTTAGGTTGTGTCGGCTAAAAACCGCTCGATCTAATATTCGAACTTCGAGCTGTACACTGCTAAGCCGAAACTTTGAAAAATCATAACTTCCTCATACGAAGTCAGATTTGGGCGTTCTTTTTATGGACGCTCTCGGTTTAACATATTCTACGACTTTCGTTTAGATCATTAAGTCTAAAAATCGCTCTATCGTAAATTCACTATTTACGCTTCCCGGTGTCGTGTTGGTTCCGTCGCGAAACTTCGACGGGTCATAACTTCTTCGTTATAACTCGGATTTCGGCGTTCTTTATATGTACGGAACCCTTGAGACATATTCTACACCTTGGTTAAGATTATTTATTCTAAATAATCTTTTGTCGAAAATTCGTTTTCGACCCCTATTATCTCTAAATTGACTAGCCCGGATCTACGGGCGTTACATCGACCACAAAATTCATTTAAAAAACTATTGAAATAGTCCCCATATCTCAGGTTATAAAGCTTCACAATAGGCTACTTAGTGATTTTTTGAAATTTCCAAATATCGTTATTTTTCACATAAGCTTCATGAAAATCTCTCAATTAATTTCAAACCACGCATATACTATTATTAATAACAACTTATACAATTCTATCCATGGTTCGTTTTTTTAATGTAAGCCCTTAAACTTATTTTTCTTTTTCAAGATTTTGAATGAGTTTTATGCATACACCAAGTGAAGATCATATGAATGCTAATTGGTCAGAGATAGAACAGATGGTAAGACTACATCAGGATAATTCAATTTCGTAGAGGGTAATTTTCTCACATTAAGAAGTAAGATGTAACGTCCGTTTTCTGGATAAGTTATTAATAAGCAATGTTATGGAAATGAGAAAATGGTGTTGGACTGAAAGTGAAAAGAGTGGTACGTCTATGGAATAACGTGGTGCATCATCCAAGTGGAAAAGCGTATGCGCGTCTATGAAAAAGCATGGTTCTTCGTTGCAACAACTCAAAACCCTATGTCTCAGGTTCTAGACCCTTTTTATACTTTTAGGGCTTGTCACTCTCCTCAACCTCCACCCCCAGAAGAGAAACCATAGCCTCCTTCCTCCCCTTCCTTGTGTTCTTGAGCTTTTTTTTTGTGATTCTTGGTAAAGATTGAAGCATTTGGTGTATTGTAAAGCTCGTTATAGTAGAAGATTCCACCGTTTAGACCAACTGCAAGCTTTATAAGTCTCAAAGTTTTCTGCTTTATGTTGTTCATGCTTAGATCCATGAATTGGATGAGTTTTGGCCTTTTTAGTGTTCATTTTATTGATGTTCTTGAAGTTTGGAGAACTCCATAACATTATGATTTTCCTTGGATAGTTTTTGGACATTTTTGGGTCATTTGAGTGCATTAAAGAACTATCTTTAAGCCATGCATAAGGTTTTGATTATTTTAGACCCTTTTTTTGTTAGGGTTTAGTATGTTGTTTGATTGAGCCATGGATCTAGATAAAATTGGGAACTTTATCCATTAAGACTCTTGTTTGATTTAGACATGAGAGTATGAGCCTTGGTCTTAAATGATTAAGCACTTTATTCCCATAAAATATGGTGCACGATCCCATAGACGCAACACATCGAGGGGCAGATTCATTACTGTTTTGTTTCTTAGTGGATGCAACGCGTCATGTGTTGGGCGTGGCGATTTTGGCCGCTGATCGTTGACTTTGACTAGTTGACCGTTAACCTTTTGACCAATTTGATTTTTAGTGGTGGTTAGACTAAGGTTGTACCTCTTCTTGGTTCTAGGTGGTTCATGATAGTTATTTATCCATCAGAGGCTTGTATGACTACAGTTGCTAGCATCGGGTGAGTTTTCTCACTAGATTATTATTGGAATAAGTGTCCAAGGTCATAACTAATTGGTCAAGGTCATGACTAAATTGATATAACTTTATGGAATAAAATTAAGGTCCTTTTTGGGTTGCCTTAATAACCATAAATAGCAAGAATTGATATTAAGAGAGATATAAAATGATTTGTTAATATATTATATGATTAATATTAATTAGAAATAGTTAATAATTAATTTTGAATGAAGTAGAAATAGATGGAATTCATTAACTATTAATCAAAATTAATCTAAAATTAATTCGGGATTAATTACAATTAATTAAAGGCGTAAGGGGTGAATTGTAATTGTTTAATAGTTGAACAAAATGAACAATTCTAGAACCTCCTATAGGTGGGACTGTTTTAAGGGAGCTTCTAGGATTTCTAGAATCCTCCTTGTTGTTGATAAGGAAAAATTTTGAACTAGGATTAAATCTAATATTTAATTGTTCAAATCTGGATTTATCTGCAAGTCACCTAGACTATAAATAGGACCCTTGGGTCACCGAAATTTGTGGTCAATACCTTCTATGATGAGAAATATTTTCTTCTCATCATCTCTCCTTTCTCCTCTTCAAGTTCTAGTGTTCTAGGGTTTTGGGTGTGAGCCATAAGAGGCGTTCACAATATTGGCGCTTGCTTTCCATGGAATTTTGAAGATCAAAGGAGTTTAACATACTTTATTATGTTAAAGGTATGTATTCTTACTAGTAATTTCGATTATTATAGGCTAAAAGTTTTGGTTCATAAAGTATGTTGCTATTAATAGTGAAAAACCATAGATTTTTTAGGCTGCATGTACGCATAAGTGTTATGTGAAATTCCGCAAGTACATTGTTATTGTAACCTAAAAACCCCAACAATTATGTGTGACATTATATGTCATTGATTTTTAGGTGGTCTGTATGACTTTTATAGGAAATACTATAATAATGACCCAAAATTTTCTCATCTAGTTATCTAGGGATTATTGGAGTTTTCTAAGCAAATGCGGAATTATAAATCATAAAAACACTTTACATCCCAGGGTATAATTGGGTTTACAATAAAAAATAACTAAAATATAAACAACAAGGGACTATCAAAATTAAAACTACTTCTAGTCCAAGTTTTTGTGCTCCTACCTCCTCTCATACAACGACTATTGCATGCACTTTCAAAACATGGAAGAATCTACAACATCATACCACAGTTCTAATGAGTTATACTTTAATCTATTTTCATGTATTTATACTATATTAATCTATTTTTTCTTCCATTTCTCTTACTCTATCTCACGTCAAGCTTTCTCATATCATTCCTTCTTCTCATCTCATCTTTTTCCTTTCGTTCCGATCTATTTCATATCACAATATTGTCCGTTTTGGGCTCCCTGCACGAAAACTTCCCAGGGGGTCTGTAACGCCCGTAGATCCGGGCTAGTCAATCTAGAGATAATAGGGGTCGAAAACGACTTTTCGACAAAAGATTATTTAGAATAAATAATCTTAGCCAAGTTGTAGAATATGTCTCAAGGTTTCCTTACATATAAAGAACGCCGAAATCCGAGTTATAACGAAGAAGTTATGACCCGTCGAAGCTTCGCGACGGAACCGACACAATATCGGGAAGCGTAAATAGTGAATTTACGATAGAGCGACTTTCAGCCTTAGCGATCTAAATGAAAGTCGTAGAATACGTTAAACCAAGAGCGTCCATAAAAAGAACGCCCAAATCTGACTTCGTATGAGGAAGTTATGATTTTTCGAAGTTTCGGCGTAGCAGTGTACAACCCGAAATTCGAATATAAGATCGAGCGGTTTTTAGCCGGAACAACCTAAACGAGAATCGAAGATCTCGTTAATAGTAGCGTAACGATAAAAGACAGACGAAAACGGACATCGGATGAAGAAGTTATGAATTTTTAACGGACCAACCCTGTCCCGGCCAATTAAAAATATAACTTTTAAAATAGAATCAAAATTAGCCGACAAAGTCTAAACGAAAGTTGTAGAGTACATTCCCGCCTTCGCGTGGATATAAAGAACGTCAAAAACGGACCTCGTATGCAAAAGTTATGATTTTTAGAAGTCGGAGTAGAAAATCACGAAATCTGATGCGAGATAGATGACGTGGCTCGATCTGAGCCGTCCGATAAAGGCCAGCCTCGCATCCGATGAACGCCACGTCGCTTCGCACTACGCCCCGCGTACGAGGTCCGGTACGCCCCGCGTACCTTCGGTCTTATCCGGGTCCTGTCCGAGTGCGAGCCAGCTGGAACACACCTGACAACCCTATCCAAGACTACGCCCAGCGTAGCTGCTGGACGCGCAGCGTAGTCCGAGGCTGCTGGAGGCTATAAATAGCATGCGAGCCTTTCCGAAATTTTCACACCTTTCTTCATTTCTTCTCACACTACTTTCTCTCTCTAGGGTTTTGAACCCTCCCTAAAGTCTAGGTGAATCCCTAGCACCCGAAGGAAGCCCCGAGACTCCCGGAGTCCCGAGAAAAAAGGGGTCTTTCGGTTTCGGAAATGCTGCTCCAAACGAAGCCCGGTTTTCTGTAAAACCCGCTGTTTTGTCGAGGGAAATTGTTTTAAGAGTAACGAATTGTTGTCCGAGTGCCGAGTCACCACCTTAACAAGTGAGTGCATAGTTACTTTCATCTTACACATAGATATGAAGTATTTTATATAAACTACGTGCTATGTGTGCATATTATCTGTATACTTGCTATCTATGCTGGATGAACGATTTTATACAAGTTTTATATGATTTAAACTGTATATGTATTTATATCTACATAATATGTTGGGTAAAACATGGGTAGATGAAATATGAGTTGGATGATGAGTTAAGAGGTGATATAGACCATGAGGTAAGGGTGAAAGGTGGACGATGTGAGAAGCCTTGTTCCCAAATGCTGGCCCCGTCATCTAGCAGAGTATGGATGACAACCACGGACTATTCTAGACAGTCCAGTGGAACACTAGCAGGCTCGCAACCTGTAGGTGTTGTGAACGATGTGTTCACCCGGTGTACTCTAAACCCTGGCGATCATGCAGACTTGGTGCCTAAGCCTTGGCGATCATGCAGACTTGGTGCCAAAACCCTGGCGACTATGCGGACTTAGTGCCTATTGTATAAACCATGGAGACTATGCAAACTTAGTGCCTAGAACCCTGGCGACTATGCCGACTTAGTGCCTGTTGTATAAATCCTGGCGACTATGCAGACTTAGTGCCTAAACCCCGGTGATGATGGACTTCGTGCCGATTCCTTAGGATGATCCTTAGGAATGAATGAACAAGAAATATTTGATTCTTAGGGTAGATCCTTAAGAGTAAAGAAGATAATGGGGATGGGTAATTGGGTTGATTGTTTGATGATTAAACATAATAATTATATTATTGCGGGTTGAAAACCCTATGTACTCACCAGGTTTCCCAACCTGACCCACTCAAGCTTATTTGTATCACATGTGTAGATATGAAGCTACTTTACACTGAGAGATTTAAAAGAGATGTAGATCACTAGTGTAAATGAATGTAAGTTCTATTTATGCTTATGTTTCTGTATTGACGATGACGTCCCAATGTTTTGAAAATGAATGAAATACATTTCTTCAGAAATGCTTTGATAACATATTTATCATGTTTTTCTGGGAACAAATTCCGCAACATTTTTATTAAAAGAGGTACTCTGATTTTTATAAAGCATAAACAAAATCGGTCTTTTATGGCCGTGAAAATGGGGATGTCACAGTTGGTATCAGAGCATTAGTTTAAGCGAACTAGGAATTTGTAGGATTTCTACACTTAAACTTAGAATGCTAAGCGATGATTGTGAGGTGTGAGCACTAGCTTATTTTAGGAATTATGCCTAAAATGCTTTTATGTGCTAAATGCTTTGTGCCTGATATGTTGTTATTTGTTCGGATCTATGGTCTGTTGCCGACCGGATCTGAAAACCTTATGTGTTTAGGATTCTAAACGTACGACTACGATATTAGAACTAACATGTAAACATTTCGGAGTGATAAGGACGGTTTAAACGACTATCCTAAATAAAGATCTAAATTCACCTTATTTGGTGTATAGATCAAGATGGCAAGAACCCGCAGTGGAGCTGGGAATGCAAATGGGAATAGGAATCAACCCCCAGTGATTCAAAAAATACCTGTTGTAGTAGAAGTTGCCCCGAGCCAATCACCATGGCTGGAGTACAAGCCATGATTCGGGCTATGTTAGCGGAACAAAGGGAAGAAATGAGACAGATGATGAATAGGGACGAACCTACCGTGCCCAAGCTGAGTCCCGAGCAATCGGAGGAAGGGAACTATAGCCGCCATATGAGTCAAGCTGGGACTCAAGGAGAACGAAGGAATGACCTGGAGAGGGGAAACGACAAGGATGGGCGGATGTATAAGAATTTATTGGGTGCCAAGCCACCAAGTCTTTCTGGAAGCCCGAAGCCGGTTGAGATTATGGACTGGATCTCCGAAATGGAGATGGTGTTTGAGAGCTGTGACTGTAGCGACAAGCAAAAGACCGTCTTTGCAGTCAGACAACTAAAGACTGGAGTGCTAAGTTGTGGAAGTTGTTGGCAGATACAATGCCACGAGGAGAAGCCATGCGAATGTCTTGGGAAGCATTCATGGAGCAGTTGAAAATGCAATACTGCTTAGAGATAGATCCGATAGACCTAAACAACGAATTTCAGAACCTGAAGAAGGTAATGATGAGTGTGGATGAGTATGCCACCGCATTCACCGAGAGGATGAAGCTATTCCCTTATTTGGTGCCTACTGAACTCTCCAAGATCGATAGGTTTGCTAACGGTCTGCCCACAAACTTTGGCCCAACAGTCAAAATGGCAACTACCTTGAAAACAGCCGTTAGAGCAGCTAGGAATGTTGAGACCCAGATTAGGGAAAAAGGTCTGGAGAGAGCTGAAGTTGGCGAGGAAAGGAAGTACGAAGGATCTTTGAAATCCAACAAAGAAAGGAAATTCTCGAAGACTGAAGGAGGAGGAGGAGGAGGTGAAGCTAAGTAGTGCGAGAAGTGTAAAAAGAAACACTTCAGGAAATGTAGCGAGGAGGTGACTTGCTACAAATGTGGAAAGACAGGGCATTACGCCAGCAAGTGTACATCCAACAAAAGGGTGTGCTACAGATGTAACAAATAGGGGCATGTTTCTAAAGACTGCCCGAAGAAAAACGAGGCACCAAGGCCAGAAACGCCACCAAGGCCAAGGGCATTCCACATGATCCTCGATGAAGCAGACAACAACGCGAGGAATCAAGGATAAGGAATTCATACCCGAAGATCGAGTTATGAAGTAGCCAAGGGGATAGAATCATACGATGTAGCCTATTAGAGGCATAGACTAGGGTGAACTTGAACACCTGTGTAATAGTTTCAAGAAATAATAAAGCCTTCGTTTTGCTATCTGATGTGTTAAGTTGTTATGTGATTTTCTTGTATGGTGACTTGGAAAACTGCGAGACAATACTTGGGACGAGTATGAGTAGGTGTGAATGGTAGTAGAGGCCTATACTACCGGAAGCACAGGACTCACACTTGGATCAGGGAAATTCACAAGGTTACCAAGGAGCTAGTAATTGACTTCGTTTTATTCGAGTATGTCGTTACCATTGTTTCGGTAATGATTGAGAAGATGATTATTATTCCGACCCGAGAGGTCATATCATATCGAGTCCGACTAAGATGAATATGTTACGTGGTTCAGAGAGCCAAGTTTGATGTAGCATCCGACTTAAGCCAGAAGATTGAAGATAGTCAAAGCGATCGTGATCGTTGTTAAAGTAAGAAACTTATAGTTCGAAGTGCTACGTACTAGGACGTGATTAAATCACATAAGAATATGAAGGAAGGTATAGTCTGTTCTGTAATTTGACTATAAGACACCTGAGTATAAGTGTTGCAACATACAACGAGAGGTCGTTAGAACAAGGCACGTCAATCTATTATAGAAATCAAAGAATTTATTCTTAAGTTTTTCAAGAAGAAGAAGTGGTCTCCAATAAGAATCGAGATTGTGACTTGAAGGTCATAATTTGGAGTCAAATGAGAGATAGGGAACAGGTGCAAGATCGAGCACCGCCTGTAGTCGAGGAGTCTAAGAGTTAGATACTCGTTCGAAGAAACATCAAAGTTATGGTTATCACTTAGGATGAAGAGATAACGGATGGAGTCATCATGTGAGCCCTGTTTCGTTGATGATTCCGGGACGTAATCATCCTAAGGGGAAGATAATTGTAACGCCTGTAGATCCGGGCTAGTCAATCTAGAGATAATAGGGGTCGAAAACGACTTTTCGACAAAAGATTATTTAGAATAAATAATCTTAGCCAAGTTGTAGAATATGTCTCAAGGTTTCCTTACATATAAAGAACGCCGAAATCCGAGTTATAACGAAGAAGTTATGACCCGTCGAAGCTTCGCGACGGAACCGACTCAATATCGGGAAGCGTAAATAGTGAATTTACGATAGAGCGACTTTCAGCCTTAGCGATCTAAATGAAAGTCGTAGAATACGTTAAACCGAGAGCGTCCATAAAAAGAACGCCCAAATCTGACTTCGTATGAGGAAGTTATGATTTTTCGAAGTTTCGGCGTAGCAGTGTACAACCCGAAATTCGAATATAAGATCGAGCGGTTTTTAGCCAGAACAACCTAAACGAGAATCGAAGATCTCGTTAATAGTAGCGTAACGATAAAAGACAGACGAAAACGGACATCGGATGAAGAAGTTATGAATTTTTAACGGACCAACCCTGTCCCGGCCTGTTAAAAATATAACTTTTAAAATAGAATCAAAATTAGCCGACAAAGTCTAAACGAAAGTTGTAGAGTACATTCCCGCCTTCGCGTGGATATAAAGAACGTCAAAAACGGACCTCGTATGCAAAAGTTATGATTTTTAGAAGTCGGAGTAGAAAATCACGAAATCTGATGCGAGATAGATGACGTGGCTCGATCTGAGCCGTCCGTTAAAGGCCAGCCTCGCATCCGATGAACGCCACGTCGCTTCGCACTACGCCCCACGTACGAGGTCCGGTACGCCCCGCGTACCTTTGGTCTTATCCGAGTCCTGTCCGAGTGCGAGCCAGCTGGAACACGCCTGACAACCCTATCCAAGACTACGCCCAGCGTAGCTGCTAGACGCGCAGCGTAGTCCGAGGCTGCTGGAGGCTATAAATAGCATGCGAGCCTTTCCGAAATTTTCACACCTTTCTTCATTTCTTCTCACACTACTTTCTCTCTCTAGGGTTTTGAACCCTCCCTAAAGTCTAGGTGAATCCCTAGCACCCGAAGGAAGCCCCGAGACTCCCGGAGTCCCGAGAAAAAAGGGGTCTTTCGGTTTCGGAAATGCTGCTCCAAACGAAGCCCGGTTTTCTGTAAAACCCGCTGTTTTGTCGAGGGAAATTGTTTTAAGAGTAACGAATTGTTGTCCGAGTGCCGAGTCACCACCTTAACAAGTGAGTGCATAGTTACTTTCATCTTACACATAGATATGAAGTATTTTATATAAACTACGTGCTATGTGTGCATATTATCTGTATACTTGCTATCTATGCTGGATGAACGATTTTATACAAGTTTTATATGATTTAAACTGTATATGTATTTATATCTACATAATATGTTGGGTAAAACATGGGTAGATGAAATATGAGTTGGATGATGAGTTGAGAGGTGATATAGACCATGAGGTAAGGGTGAGAGGTGGACGATGTGAGAAGCCTTGTTCCCAAATGCTGGCCCCGTCATCTAGCAGAGTATGGATGACAACCACGGACTATTCTAGACAGTCCAGTGGAACACTAGCAGGCTCGCAACCTGTAGGTATTGTGAACGATGTGTTCACCCGGTGTACTCTAAACCCTGGCGATCATGCAGACTTGGTGCCTAAACCTTGGCGATCATGCAGACTTGGTGCCAAAACCCTGGCGACTATGCGGACTTAGTGCCTATTGTATAAACCCTGGAGACTATGCAAACTTAGTGCCTAGAACCCTGGCGACTATGCCGACTTAGTGCCTGTTGTATAAATCCTGGCGACTATGCAGACTTAGTGCCTAAACCCCGGTGATGATGGACTTCGTGCCGATTCCTTAGGATGATCCTTAGGAATGAATGAACAAGAAATATTTGATTCTTAAGGTAGATCCTTAAGAGTAAAGAAGATAATGGGGATGGGTAATTGGGTTGATTGTTTGATGATTAAACATAATAATTATATTATTGCGGGTTGAAAACCCTATGTACTCACCAGGTTTCCCAACCTGACCCACTCAAGCTTATTTGTATCACATGTGTCGATATGAAGCTACTTTACACTGAGAGATTTAAAAGAGATGTAGATCACTAGTGTAAATGAATGTAAGTTCTATTTATGCTTATGTTTCTGTATTGACGATGACGTCCCAATGTTTTGAAAATGAATGAAATACATTTCTTTAGAAATGCTTTGATAACATATTTATCATGTTTTTCTGGGAACAAATTCCGCAACATTTTTATTAAAAGAGGTACTCTGATTTTTATAAAGCATAAACAAAATCGGTCTTTTCTGGCCGTGAAAATGGGGATGTCACAGTTGGTATCAGAGCATTAGTTTAAGCGAACTAGGAATTTGTAGGATTTCTACACTTAAACTTAGAATGCTAAGCGATGATTGTGAGGTGTGAGCACTAGCTTATTTTAGGAATTATGCCTAAAATGCTTTTATGTGCTAAATGCTTTGTGCCTGATATGTTGTTATTTGTTCGGATCTATGGTCTGTTGCCAACCGGATCTGAAAACCTTATGTGTTTAGGATTCTAAACGTACGACTACGATATTAGAACTAACATGTAAACATTTCGGAGTGATAAGGACGGTTTAAACGATTATCCTAAATAAAGATCTAAATTCACCTTATTCGGTGTATAGATCAAGATGGCAAGAACCCGCAGTGGAGCTGGGAATGCAAATGGGAATAGGAATCAACCCCCAGTGATTCAAAAAATACCTGTTGTAGTAGAAGTTGCCCCGAGCCAATCACCATGGCTGGAGTACAAGCCATGATTCGGGCTATGTTAGCGGAACAAAGGGAATAAATGAGACAGATGATGAATAGGGACGAACCTACCGTGCCCAAGCTGAGTCCCGAGCAATCGGAGGAAGGGAACTATAGCCGCCATATGAGTCAAGCTGGGACTCAAGGAGAACGAAGGAATGACCTGGAGAGGGGAAACGACAAGGATGGGCGGATGTATAAGAATTTATTGGGTGCCAAGCCACCAAGTCTTTCTGGAAGCCCGAAGCCGGTTGAGATTATGGACTGGATCTCCGAAATGGAGATGGTGTTTGAGAGCTGTGACTGTAGCGACAAGCAAAAGACCGTCTTTGCAGTCAGACAACTAAAGACTGGAGTGCTAAGTTGTGGAAGTTGTTGGCAGATACAATGCCACGAGGAGAAGCCATGCGAATGTCTTGGGAAGCATTCATGGAGCAGTTGAAAATGCAATACTGCTCAGAGATAGATCTGATAGACCTAAACAACGAATTTCAGAACCTGAAGAAGGTAATGATGAGTGTGGATGAGTATGCCACCGCATTCACCGAGAGGATGAAGCTATTCCCTTATTTGGTGCCTACTGAACTCTCCAAGATCGATAGGTTTGCTAACGGTCTGCCCACAGACTTTGGCCCAACAGTCAAAATGGCAACTACCTTGAAAACAGCCGTTAGAGCAGCTAGGAATGTTGAGACCCAGATTAGGGAAAAAGGTCTGGAGAGAGCTGAAGTTGGCGAGGAAAGGAAGTACGAAGGATCTTCGAAATCCAACAAAGAAAGGAAATTCTCGAAGACTGAAGGAGGAGGAGGAGGAGGTGAAGCTAAGTAGTGCGAGAAGTGTAAAAAGAAACACTTCGGGAAATGTAGCGAGGAGGTGACTTGCTACAAATGTGGAAAGACAGGGCATTACGCCAACAAGTGTACATCCAACAAAAGGGTGTGCTACAGATGTAACAAATAGGGGCATGTTTCTAAAGACTGCCCGAAGAAAAACGAGGCACCAAGGCCAGAAACGCCACCAAGGCCAAGGGCATTCCACATGATCCTCGATGAAGCAGACAACAACGCGAGGAATCAAGGATAAGGAATTCATACCCGAAGATCGAGTTATGAAGTAGCCAAGGGGATAGAATCATACGATGTAGCCTATTAGAGGCATAGACTAGGGTGAACTTGAACACCTGTGTAATAGTTTCAAGAAATAATAAAGCCTTCGTTTTGCTATCTGATGTGTTAAGTTGTTATGTGATTTTCTTGTATGGTGACTTGGAAAACTGCGAGACAATACTTGGGACGAGTATGAGTAGGTGTGAATGGTAGTAGAGGCCTATACTACCGGAAGCACAGGACTCACACTTGGATCAGGGAAAGTCACAAGGTTACCAAGGAGCTAGTAATTGACTTCGTTTTATTCGAGTATGTCGTTACCATTGTTTCGGTAATGATTGAGAAGATGATTATTATTCCGACCCGAGAGGTCATATCATATCGAGTCCGACTAAGATGAATATGTTACGTGGTTCAGAGAGCCAAGTTTGATGTAGCATCCGACTTAAGCCAGAAGATTGAAGATAGTCAAAGCGATCGTGATCGTTGTTAAAGTAAGAAACTTATAGTTCGAAGTGCTATGTACTAGGACGTGATTAAATCACATAAGAATATGAAGGAAGGTATAGTCTGTTCTGTAATTTGACTATAAGACACCTGAGTATAAGTGTTGCAACATACAACGAGAGGTCGTTAGAACAAGGCACGTCAATCTATTATAGAAATCAAAGAATTTATTCTTAAGTTTTTCAAGAAGAAGAAGTGGTCTCCAATAAGAATCGAGATTGTGACTTGAAGGTCATAATTTGGAGTCAAATGAGAGATAGGGAACAGGTGCAAGATCGAGCACCGCCTGTAGTCGAGGAGTCTAAGAGTTAGATACTCGTTCGAAGAAACATCAAAGTTATGGTTATCACTTAGGATGAAGAGATAACGGATGGAGTCATCATGTGAGCCCTGTTTCGTTGATGATTCCGGGACGTAATCATCCTAAGGGGAAGATAATTGTAACGCCCGTAGATCCGGGCTAGTCAATCTAGAGATAATAGGGGTCGAAAACGACTTTTCGACAAAAGATTATTTAGAATAAATAATCTTAGCCAAGTTGTAGAATATGTCTCAAGGTTTCCTTACATATAAAGAACGCCGAAATCCGAGTTATAACGAAGAAGTTATGACCCGTCGAAGCTTCGCGACGGAACCGACACAATATCGGGAAGCGTAAATAGTGAATTTACGATAGAGCGACTTTCAGCCTTAGCGATCTAAATGAAAGTCGTAGAATACGTTAAACCGAGAGTGTCCATAAAAAGAACGCCCAAATCTGACTTCGTATGAGGAAGTTATGATTTTTCGAAGTTTCGGCGTAGCAGTGTACAACCCGAAATTCGAATATAAGATCGAGCGGTTTTTAGCCGGAACAACCTAAACGAGAATCGAAGATCTCGTTAATAGTAGCGTAACGATAAAAGACAGACGAAAACGGACATCGGATGAAGAAGTTATGAATTTTTAACGGACCAACCCTGTCCCGGCCTGTTAAAAATATAACTTTTAAAATAGAGTCAAAATTAGCCGACAAAGTCTAAACGAAAGTTGTAGAGTACATTCCCGCCTTCGCGTGGATATAAAGAACGTCAAAAACGGACCTCGTATGCAAAAGTTATGATTTTTAGAAGTCGGAGTAGAAAATCACGAAATCTGATGCGAGAAAGATGACGTGGCTCGATCTGAGCCGTCCGATGAAGGCCAGCCTCGCATCCGATGAACGCCAGGTCGCTTCGCACTACGCCCCGCGTACGAGGTCCGGTACGCCCCGCATACCTTCGGTCTTATCCGGGTCCTGTCCGAGTGCGAGCCAGCTGGAACACACCTGACAACCCTATCCAAGACTACGCCCAGCGTAGCTGCTGGACGCGCAGCGTAGTCCGAGGCTGCTGGAGGCTATAAATAGCATGCAAGCCTTTCCGAAATTTTCACACCTTTCTTCATTTCTTCTCACACTACTTTCTCTCTCTAGGGTTTTGAACCCTCCCTAAAGTCTAGGTGAATCCCTAGCACCCGAAGGAAGCCCCGAGACTCCCAGAGTCCCGAGAAAAAAGGGGTCTTTCGGTTTCGGAAATGCTGCTCCAAACGAAGCCCGGTTTTCTGTAAAACCCGCTGTTTTGTCGAGGGAAATTGTTTTAAGAGTAACGAATTGTTGTCCGAGTGCCGAGTCACCACCTTAACAAGTGAGTGCATAGTTACTTTCATCTTACACATAGATATGAAGTATTTTATATAAACTACGTGCTATGTGTGCATATTATCTGTATACTTGCTATCTATGCTGGATGAACGATTTTATACAAGTTTTATATGATTTAAACTGTATATGTATTTATATCTACATAATATGTTGGGTAAAACATGGGTAGATGAAATATGAGTTGGATGATGAGTTGAGAGGTGATATAGACCATGAGGTAAGGGTGAGAGGTGGACGATGTGAGAAGCCTTGTTCCCAAATGCTGGCCCCGTCATCTAGCAGAGTATGGATGACAACCACAGACTATTCTAGACAGTCCAGTGGAACACTAGCAGGCTCGCAACCTGTAGGTGTTGTGAACGATGTGTTCACCCGGTGTACTCTAAACCCTGGCGATCATGCAGACTTGGTGCCTAAACCTTGGCGATCATGCAGACTTGGTGCCAAAACCCTGGCGACTATGCGGACTTAGTGCCTATTGTATAAACCCTGGAGACTATGCAAACTTAGTGCCTAGAACCCTGGCGACTATGCCGACTTAGTGCCTGTTGTATAAATCCTGGCGACTATGCAGACTTAGTGCCTAAACCCCGGTGATGATGGACTTCGTGCCGATTCCTTAGGATGATCCTTAGGAATGAATGAACAAGAAATATTTGATTCTTAGGGTAGATCCTTAAGAGTAAAGAAGATAATGGGGATGGGTAATTGGGTTGATTGTTTGATGATTAAACATAATAATTATATTATTGCGGGTTGAAAACCCTATGTACTCACCAGGTTTCCCAACCTGACCCACTCAAGCTTATTTGTATCACATGTGTCGATATGAAGCTACTTTACACTGAGAGATTTAAAAGAGATGTAGATCACTAGTGTAAATGAATGTAAGTTCTATTTATGCTTATGTTTCTGTATTGACGATGACGTCCCAATGTTTTGAAAATGAATGAAATACATTTCTTCAGAAATGCTTTGATAACATATTTATCATGTTTTTCTGGGAACAAATTCCGCAACATTTTTATTAAAAGAGGTACTCTGATTTTTATAAAGCATAAACAAAATCGGTCTTTTATGGCCGTGAAAATGGGGATGTCACAGTTGGTATCAGAGCATTAGTTTAAGCGAACTAGGAATTTGTAGGATTTCTACACTTAAACTTAGAATGCTAAGCGATGATTGTGAGGTGTGAGCACTAGCTTATTTTAGGAATTATGCCTAAAATGCTTTTATGTGCTAAATGCTTTGTGCCTGATATGTTGTTATTTGTTCGGATCTATGGTCTGTTGCCGACCGGATCTGAAAACCTTATGTGTTTAGGATTCTAAACGTACGACTACGATATTAGAACTAACATGTAAACATTTCGGAGTGATAAGGACGGTTTAAACGACTATCCTAAATAAAGATCTAAATTCACCTTATTCGGTGTATAGATCAAGATGGCAAGAACCCGCAGTGGAGCTGGGAATGCAAATGGGAATAGGAATCAACCCCCAGTGATTCAAAAAATACCTGTTGTAGTAGAAGTTGCCCCGAGCCAATCACCATGGCTGGAGTACAAGCCATGATTCGGGCTATGTTAGCGGAACAAAGGGAATAAATGAGACAGATGATGAATAGGGACGAACCTACCGTGCCCAAGCTGAGTCCCGAGCAATCGGAGGAAGGGAACTATAGCCGCCATATGAGTCAAGCTGGGACTCAAGGAGAACGAAGGAATGACCTGGAGAGGGGAAACGACAAGGATGGGCGGATGTATAAGAATTTATTGGGTGTCAAGCCACCAAGTCTTTCTGGAAGCCCGAAGCCGGTTGAGATTATGGACTGGATCTCCGAAATGGAGATGGTGTTTGAGAGCTGTGACTGTAGCGACAAGCAAAAGACCGTCTTTGCAGTCAGACAACTAAAGACTGGAGTGCTAAGTTGTGGAAGTTGTTGGCAGATACAATGCCACGAGGAGAAGCCATGCGAATGTCTTGGGAAGCATTCATGGAGCAGTTGAAAATGCAATACTGCTCAGAGATAGATCTGATAGACCTAAACAATGAATTTCAGAACCTGAAGAAGGTAATGATGAGTGTGGATGAGTATGCCACCGCATTCATCGAGAGGATGAAGCTATTCCCTTATTTGGTGCCTACTGAACTCTCCAAGATCGATAGGTTTGCTAACGGTCTGCCCACAGACTTTGGCCCAACAGTCAAAATGGCAACTACCTTGAAAACAGTCGTTAGAGCAGCTAGGAATGTTGAGACCCAGATTAGGGAAAAAGGTCTGGAGAGAGCTGAAGTTGGCGAGGAAAGGAAGTACGAAGGATCTTCGAAATCCAACAAAGAAAGGAAATTCTCGAAGACTGAAGGAGGAGGAGGAGGAGGTGAAGCTAAGTAGTGCGAGAAGTGTAAAAAGAAACACTTCGGGAAATGTAGCGAGGAGGTGACTTGCTATAAATGTGGAAAGACAGGGCATTACGCCAGCAAGTGTACATCCAACAAAAGGGTGTGCTACAGATGTAACAAATAGGGGCATGTTTCTAAAGACTGCCCGAAGAAAAACGAGGCACCAAGGCCAGAAACGCCACCAAGGCCAAGGGCATTCCACATGATCCTCGATGAAGCAGACAACAACGCGAGGAATCAAGGATAAGGAATTCATACCCGAAGATCGAGTTATGAAGTAGCCAAGGGGATAGAATCATACGATGTAGCCTATTAGAGGCATAGACTAGGGTGAACTTGAACACCTGTGTAATAGTTTCAAGAAATAATAAAGCCTTCGTTTTGCTATCTGATGTGTTAAGTTGTTATGTGATTTTCTTGTATGGTGACTTGGAAAACTGCGAGACAATACTTGGGACGAGTATGAGTAGGTGTGAATGGTAGTAGAGGCCTATACTACCGGAAGCACAGGACTCACACTTGGATCAGGGAAAGTCACAAGGTTACCAAGGAGCTAGTAATTGACTTCGTTTTATTCGAGTATGTCGTTACCATTGTTTCGGTAATGATTGAGAAGATGATTATTATTCCGACCCGAGAGGTCATATCATATCGAGTCCGACTAAGATGAATATGTTACGTGGTTCAGAGAGCCAAGTTTGATGTAGCATCCGACTTAAGCCAGAAGATTGAAGATAGTCAAAGCGATCGTGATCGTTGTTAAAGTAAGAAACTTATAGTTCGAAGTGCTATGTACTAGGACGTGATTAAATCACATAAGAATATGAAGGAAGGTATAGTCTGTTCTGTAATTTGACTATAAGACACCTGAGTATAAGTGTTGCAACATACAACGAGAGGTCGTTAGAACAAGGCACGTCAATCTATTATAGAAATCAAAGAATTTATTCTTAAGTTTTTCAAGAAGAAGAAGTGGTCTCCAGTAAGAATCGAGATTGTGACTTGAAGGTCATAATTTGGAGTCAAATGAGAGATAGGGAACAGGTGCAAGATCGAGCACCGCCTGTAGTCGAGGAGTCTAAGAGTTAGATACTCGTTCGAAGAAACATCAAAGTTATGGTTATCACTTAGGATGAAGAGATAACGGATGGAGTCATCATGTGATCCCTGTTTCGTTGATGATTCCGGGACGTAATCATCCTAAGGGGAAGATAATTGTAACGCCCGTAGATCCGGGCTAGTCAATCTAGAGATAATAGGGGTCGAAAACGACTTTTCGACAAAATATTATTTAGAATAAATAATCTTAGCCAAGTTGTAGAATATGTCTCAAGGTTTCCTTACATATAAAGAACGCCGAAATCCGAGTTATAACGAAGAAGTTATGACCCGTCGAAGCTTCGCGACGGAACCGACACAATATCGGGAAGCGTAAATAGTGAATTTACGATAGAGCGACTTTCAGCCTTAGCGATCTAAATGAAAGTCGTAGAATACGTTAAACCGAGAGCGTCCATAAAAAGAACGCCCAAATCTGACTTCGTATGAGGAAGTTATGATTTTTCGAAGTTTCGGCGTAGCAGTGTACAACCCGAAATTCGAATATAAGATCGAGCGGTTTTTAGCCGGAACAACCTAAACGAGAATCGAAGATCTCGTTAATAGTAGCGTAACGATAAAAGACAGACGAAAACGGACATCGGATGAAGAAGTTATGAATTTTTAACGGACCAACCCTGTCCCGGCCAATTAAAAATATAACTTTTAAAATAGAGTCAAAATTAGCCGACAAAGTCTAAACGAAAGTTGTAGAGTACATTCCCGCCTTCGCGTGGATATAAAGAACGTCAAAAACGGATCTCGTATGCAAAAGTTATGATTTTTAGAAGTCGGAGTAGAAAATCACGAAATCTGATGCGAGATAGATGACATGGCTCGATCTGAGCCGTCCGATAAAGGCCAGCCTCGCATCCGATGAACGCCACGTCGCTTCGCACTACGCCCCGCGTACGAGGTCCGGTACGCCCCGCGTACCTTCGGTCTTATCCGGGTCCTGTCCGAGTGCGAGCCAGCTGGAACACACCTGACAACCCTATCCAAGACTACGCCCAGCGTAGCTGCTGGACGCGCAGCGTAGTCCGAGGCTGCTGGAGGCTATAAATAGCATGCGAGCCTTTCCGAAATTTTCACACCTTTCTTCATTTCTTCTCACACTACTTTCTCTCTCTAGGGTTTTGAACCCTCCCTAAAGTCTAGGTGAATCCCTAGCACCCGAAGGAAGCCCCGAGACTCCCGGAGTCCCGAGAAAAAAGGGGTCTTTCGGTTTCGGAAATGCTGCTCCAAACGAAGCCCGGTTTTCTGTAAAACCCGCTGTTTTGTCGAGGGAAATTGTTTTAAGAGTAACGAATTGTTGTCCGAGTGCCGAGTCACCACCTTAACAAGTGAGTGCATAGTTACTTTCATCTTACACATAGATATGAAGTATTTTATATAAACTACGTGCTATGTGTGCATATTATCTGTATACTTGCTATCTATGCTGGATGAACGATTTTATACAAGTTTTATATGATTTAAACTGTATATGTATTTATATCTACATAATATGTTGGGTAAAACATGGGTAGATGAAATATGAGTTGGATGATGAGTTGAGAGGTGATATAGACCATGAGGTAAGGGTGAGAGGTGGACGATGTGAGAAGCCTTGTTCCCAAATGCTGGCCCCGTCATCTAGCAGAGTATGGATGACAACCACGGACTATTCTAGACAGTCCAGTGGAACACTAGCAGGCTCGCAACCTGTAGGTGTTGTGAACGATGTGTTCACCCGGTGTACTCTAAACCCTGGCGATCATGCAGACTTGGTGCCTAAACCTTGGCGATCATGCAGACTTGGTGCCAAAACCCTGGCGACTATGCGGACTTAGTGCCTATTGTATAAACCCTGGAGACTATGCAAACTTAGTGCCTAGAACCCTGGCGACTATGCCGACTTAGTGCCTGTTGTATAAATCCTGGCGACTATGCAGACTTAGTGCCTAAACCCCGGTGATGATGGACTTCTGCCGATTCCTTAGGATGATCCTTAGGAATGAATGAACAAGAAATATTTGATTCTTAGGGTAGATCCTTAAGAGTAAAGAAGATAATGGGGATGGGTAATTGGGTTGATTGTTTGATGATTAAACATAATAATTATATTATTGCGGGTTGAAAACCCTATGTACTCACCAGGTTTCCCAACCTGACCCACTCAAGCTTATTTGTATCACATGTGTCGATATGAAGCTACTTTACACTGAGAGATTTAAAAGAGATGTAGATCACTAGTGTAAATGAATGTAAGTTCTGTTTATGCTTATGTTTCTGTATTGAAGATGACATCCCAATGTTTTGAAAATGAATGAAATACATTTCTTTAGAAATGCTTTGATAACATATTTATCATGTTTTTCTGGGAACAAATTCCGCAACATTTTTATTAAAAGAGGTACTCTGATTTTTATAAAGCATAAACAAAATCGGTCTTTTCTGGCCGTGAAAATGGGTATGTCACAGTTGGTATCAGAGCATTATTTTAAGCGAACTAGGAATTTGTAGGATTTCTAGACTTAAACTTAGAATGCTAAGCGATGATTGTGAGGTGTGAGCACTAGCTTTTTTTAGGAATTATGCCTAAAATGCTTTTATGTGCTAAATGCTTTGTGCCTGATATGTTGTTATTTGTTCGGATCTATGGTCTGTTGCCGACCGGATCTGGAAACCTTATATGTTTAGGATTCTAAACGTACGACTACGATATTAGAACTAACATGTAAACATTTCGGAGTGATAAGGACGGTTTAAACGACTATCCTAAATAAAGATCTAAATTCACCTTATTCGGTGTATAGATCAAGATGGCAAGAACCCGCAGTGGAGCTGGGAATGCAAATGGGAATAGGAATCAACCCCCAGTGATTCAAAAAATACCTGTTGTAGTAGAAGTTGCCCCGAGCCAATCACCATGGCTGGAGTACAAGCCATGATTCGGGCTATGTTAGCGGAACAAAGGGAAGAAATGAGACAGATGATGAATAGGGACGAACCTACCGTGCCCAAGCTGAGTCCCGAGCAATCAGAGGAAGGGAACTATAGCCGCCATATGAGTCAAGCTGGGACTCAAGGAGAACGAAGGAATGACCTGGAGAGGGGAAACGACAAGGATGGGCGGATGTATAAGAATTTATTGGGTGCCAAGCCACCAAGTCTTTCTGGAAGCCCGAAGCCGGTTGAGATTATGGACTGGATCTCCGAAATGGAGATGGTGTTTGAGAGCTATGACTGTAGTGACAAGCAAAAGACCTTCTTTGCAGTCAGACAACTAAAGACTGGAGTGCTAAGTTGGTGGAAGTTGTTGGCAGATATAATGCCACGAGGAGAAGCCATGCGAATGTCTTGGGAAGCATTCATGGAGCAGTTGAAAATGCAATACTGCTCAGAGATAGATCTGATAGACCTAAACAACGAATTTCAGAACCTGAAGAAGGGAAAGATGAGTGTGGATGAGTATGCGACCGCATTCACCGAGAGGATGAAGCTATTCCCCTATTTGGTGCCTACTGAACTCTCCAAGATCGATAGGTTTGCTAACGGTTTGCCCACAGACTTTGGCCCAACAGTCAAAATGGCAACTACCTTGAAAACAGCCATTAGAGCAGCTAGGAATGTTGAGACCCAAATTAGGGAAAAAGGTCTGGAGAGAGCTGAAGTTGGCGAGAAAAGGAAGTACGAAGGATCTTCGAAGTCCAACAAAGAAAGGAAATTCTCAAAGACTGAAGGAGGAGGAGGAGGTGAAGCTAAGTGGTGCGAGAAGTGTAAAAAGAAACACTTCGGGAAATGTAGCAAGGAGGTGACTTGCTACAAATGTGGAAAGACAGGGCATTACGCCAGCAAGTGTACATCCAACAAAAGGGTGTGCTACAGATGTAACTGTTGGGTTTTGAGCATTCTAACACTTCCTAAGTGTACATGCAACCCTAATAAACCTTGGATCTATGTTTGTCTAAGGTACATGCAAAATATTATTTTCCAAGGTTTATAACCTATCTAGCATGGCATGGGGTACTTTTAAACATAAAAGAACTAGATGAATTACATACCTTTTATTGATTGTTGATTCCTTTGAGTTTGAGAGCCAAGCACCAATAATGTGAATGCCTCAAATGGAAATCACAAATCACCACAAACTTGGAAAATGTATGAGAGAGTATACTAACTCTTAGATTTCAGCCACCACTATTACACACACCCTAGGGGGTTTTTCATGCAACATAAGCTTGTTTATATAGTGTGCATGGTTAGGGTGAAACCCTAATAACCCATGTCTTTTCCTCTTCCAAGGATCCATGGGTTAAAAGCTCCATGGATCATCCATGGACTTCCATATAAGCTTAGCCCATTAACAAATGAGCATTAGCCCACACCATATAAATACAATAGCCCATGATTTAATTAGTCTTCCTTTTAATCACTAAATCAATTCATAATTAATTCAAGATTAAAACTAATTAAATAACATGACTTTATATTAATATATTATAACTTATAATATATTAATAAATCGTAAGTATACAATTCTCATAAAATTATCCATAAACAGTTTGGGTGAAGTGCAACCCAAATGGATCATGCCGGGTCGGGTCAAGTATATACCAAATAAGTTATGGACTTAGACACCTTATCCAACAGTCTCCCACTTGGATAAGTCTAATAACTGTATTTGCGTATGTTACTTCAGGAACCAACCAGCAATCGTAGCTCTCGAAAACTCTGTTGAACTATGAAGCGCCATTTTAGATAAGTGATCATATAATCCTCTGTTCTCATGATATCAGCCGGACAAATACATGGAACAACGTCGTACTTATTGTCCAGCAGTTTGTTTCCCGATTTCCGATTTGTTTGACAAAGAACTAAATTGAACACATCAATTAGGTTCTGACCGGGCCCGGTACATAGGTCAAAACAAAATCATCGAGGGGCCCAGATATTGCTTCTAATCCTCCAAGGACTAGAAGGAACAGATAAAACTTCGACTCATATACTTGTTTCTACTACTTGTTGAATTATACACAAAGGCACGTTTTATAACATCAAGTTACTGATGCGTTTACGTGCAATCAATGCACAACCAACTCATAGGTAACAACTCGTATCTCTAGGTTTGAAGAGTTATATGATATTACCGTCTCACGATCACTCGAGATAAATTCCATGAAGTGATACAAGTGAGCGTGGGTTAATTCCAATACTCATAACTTATGAGTACTCATGAATGTTGTAGCAACCATTGCTATGTCTAAACACGTTTAGCCATCTACAAACTCGATTCATGACAGTCTTAATTCATACCTACTTCCAACATATGAACGACTGTGGAGTGTTTAAATAACTTAGTCATTCGGAAAGAATAACCTAGCTATTCTGGAAGTCAAAACATGCAAAGTGAAACACAATAATAATCGAATCCAATATGGTCTCAGAACCCTTTTGAATATAAATAAAACCACCTTTTATTTATCACCATATTGATTACACATTATTCATTGTATAATGTTTCAAATAATCAACTTAATACTTGAATAAAAACAACAGTTGTCCCATGCTCCTAGCATGTACACTTTGTTTTTCTAAACAATAGTTATGCCATACTCCAAGTATGCACACTATGTTTGTGTATGATCTTTACTTTGTGAAATAGATCATTTGAACATGATTCCAATGATGCTCATTTCACAATCCCAAATCCTTATTGTAAATGTAAAAATTCCTAATTCCTACCATTTACCAAAAAAAAACTGTTAGATTTTAAACTTTTATGCAATGTTCCTCTTGTAATGATTATGCACAAAGTCACAAAACTTGTCAACAGTCATTACAGAGTATTCCAAAGGAGATCAACTCTATGGAAACGAAGTCTCATATTCAAAGTACATTGCTTTGAACATCCTTCTTGCACTAAGGTTTTCTAATCTTACACAGATTGAATAACTTCCACCTATGGAGAAATTTCCATAGTCCCATTTTGACTATCACTTCCGAACAAGAGTTACCTCTTTTCAGAATATGTCAATATGGTCCTTTCCAACAATTTATATCCTACTTCCAACTGTCCTCGAGCAACCAATATTTGGAGAACCTTAGATTGTACACGACAATTGCTTAATCACTTTAGTCATATCCAATTCTAGACTTTTCCCTTCTTAATGCCCTAAGCATTTGGAAAATTTAGAAAGGATAAATATTATAGCACATGAAATCGATCCTATATCCGAAGCATATGGGACACGATTCATGATGTCTCACATAAAGACATGATACTAGACCAGTCTTTTGCTACAATAAGGATGAATATTATAGCACATGAAATCGATCCTATATCCGAAGTATATGGAACACGATTCATGATGTCTCACATAAAGACATGATACTAGACCAGTCTTTTGCTACAATATTTTTTATTTGCCACGTTTTCAAAATTTAACTATGAAGAGGGATGCCGTAATCATAATCGAATTTTGATAACGCAATATATATAGAATTTCTTTAAGTTGAACCATTCCAACATAAAATACATATATATATCCTTGACTAAAGATGACTAAAAACTCAATCTAAGCTTTTAGAATTGAAATGAAGTATAATTTCCTCTCCCTTAATTATAGCAAAACAACTTTTCAACCCCTACAACTTTACGAATTGAAACTTTTGGTTTTCTATAATTAACATTGCTAACTTGCAACACTAAACATAATAATCATGCTCCCACTAACATGATGATTATCAGCATAACACTTATGCTCCCACTAGCTCTGACATATTTCCAGAAATCAGTTGGACTCCTGAAATTTAGATTCGTACACCCTTTCTTAGATAGCTCACATGTGTGTCTAAACAATTTCCAGAACTATGAAAAGGGATGCCGTAATCATAATCTTAATTGTTTAGACCTTTGCCATTTCTCACAAGTCCATGTTAGTGTGCCGGTTAACCACACACGCTCCACTAACGACTTTGAGAATGCAAACATCACAATTACTATCTACTTAAAATCTTCTTAGTGAAAGCATTTCCTCACCATCATTTTCATGAATCGGAGAGAAACCTTATGACACTTAGATTTTATAGTGTATGAGTTTCTATCCATGTGAATTTGTCAAAACCATAATCACAAGACAAGGTTAGTGACAAATTACCCTTACATGGATTGAACTTGTTCAATCTTAATTTCTTGTCACCTGGTAGCACAAGGCCCACCAATGCTTCCAAGCTGTTATGCACACAGTTTAGAACTAACAAAACTCATATGCATAGTCAACTTAATAGGAACAGACACAGAAACAAGAATTATGTCAACTTAATAGGTTGCAAACCTTAAGTCGTGTGCTAGTGATAAAACTCAGGTTTTACTCTTGATTAAATCTTGAAATCCTTTCAGGATCTTTAAGACTCCCACTGTCCTCTCGACATATAAGTTTCCCTAGTCAAGAACCATTCCTTGACAAAACAAATATTCAAGGGATAGTGCGGATTCTTATCAAGATAAACACTTCACACAATTGGTCTTATTTGGTCTTTGTCTTATCCAAGACATCACAACTTACCAATTTCAAATGTACAGGAGTAGAAAACATTTTACACTACATTTGATAAGTGTTTTAAACCTTACTTTATGTCACTCAATGTTACAATCTTGGAGTATTACTCTAAGAATTGTTTTTGAAACGAAGTATGATTCATCTTCTTGATTTTTAACCAATCCAACAATTCATGACTCCTCTTCTTAGTCATAACAATGCACTAAGATGTCCTTAGAGTATGAATTTGTGATATGGTTTCATAATCATTAAGATGATCATAAAACATGATACTAAAGTACTCTCCTATCTTTTCAGATTTGAGAAACTTCTATCTTTCTGCCTAATTTGATTCTTCTCATCCATTCTGCCATACATTGAAACCTTTCCAATGTCACAGAATTATACTTAACATTATAAGTATAACCATATTTACTAATCTTTAGTAAATCACGACGAATCGATCTTTGTGGTGGACCTTGACCAGCACACACCCAGTGTACCTAATTCCTTAGTCCTTCAATTGACTCACATATGCATGTGATCAATGAATTAGTCTCAATTTTACAAAGATGAAAATTCTCATTCATCATACAATACAACTTGTATGATTCCAAGTTTCTGTCCAACTGAAGCTTGGATGATGAGAACCTTTCCTCATTTGGTAAATTCAGACACTACCACAAATGAGAGAATCAAACTCATATTTCCATTATTGCTAGAAACATACATACATCAATTTTCCATAAATGCCATTGTAAGGGGATATAATATAAAATAAACTAAACAAAACTTTTATTTCTTTATAAAATGCGGAAAAATATTCCTTACAATGCATCTTCAAATGAAAACTATGATATTACATATTTCCTAGCAATCTATCATAACTTTTAAGTAGTAGCTCAAAAATCCGATCCTCGAACCATGCGATAGAAATCCATCTTTGTGATCAGATTCAGCACACTCTTATTTTAACCTTCCTTTTGCTCGATCCTGCTAAACATCAAGATGCAACCTAGTCACATCATGTAATAAGAATCAACAATTAGGAATTTTAACAAAGTTAGATAGTGGACTTACCTGAAGCCTGAGTCAAACATTTTGTCTCTACTTGCTTTCAAACATTTCAGGTATTCAGGGCAGCTTCGCTTCCAATGTCCCTTCTCATGACAATAAAAACATATAGACTCTTTGGGAATGGTACATGAGACAATCACAGACTTAGCCTTTCCCTTTACCTTTTGGTCAACCGGGTTGACCAAGGCCGATCCCTTTTCATTGGGAAGAGAAAGCTTTTCTGGACTTCCAATGTTACCATTGTCCATGTCCATGGAAGTTTAAGAATTAGACCTTCCATCAATATTTGCTTGACCATTGCGCCAAATCATTGCTGATTCAGCAGCAACAAGCAAATAAGAAAGATCTATTAGGGTTATGTCAGGATCTGTCATATGGTAGTCTTTAATAAACTCACCATACGACTCAGGAAGTGACTGAAGAACCCAGTCAACAACGAACTTCCTTGAAATAACAGCACCCAACATTCTCAACCTGTCAATGTGTGACTTCATTCCTAAGACATGAGTGCACACAGGTCTTCCATCTTTATGTTTCGTTTCTAGTAGAGCTTGAGTGAGCTTGAACCTTTCAAGTCTTCGGGCTTGTGGGCCAGGGAGAATAAATGGAGGAGGTGGAGGGAGTGAAGCATGATGTTGAGGGACATCATCTTCAAGAGGAAAGCTTGTTCCAAGCGATTTGGGAAGATCATAGTTGTCTGAACCAGACATCTACAATGGGAGAAAATCAAGTTAGTTGATTCAAGTCCTTAATATAACACCCAATATGAAATATTAAGGCTAGGACCCAACACAATATTTTATAACTTGGAAGAGGGATGCCGTAATCCAAGCTATAAAATATTTGAAGGTAGGCGAATGACGATTCACCAATTTCCACCATGAAAAACGAAATAATTTATTAGGTTTTAATTGGATTTGAAACTCCTAGATCTTTTGAGATTCATTGAACTTTTCAATGGCATGTTTCAATCTCGATTGTGCCCTCTCAAGTTTTGTGACTGGGATGCCGAGGATCACAAGACAAGGTGTGAATAACCATGCAAACTCACTAGGTACCCTTAATATTATCACCTAATCGATGTGTCGGTTAACCACACACGCTCCACCGATCTATGATAAACATTAAGTCACCCTTCGTGATCCTTACTAGTCCAAGTTAGTGTGCCGGTTAACCACACACGCTCCACCAACGACTTGGTAAGGTACAAAGTGTGAATTCCATGGACTAGCACCAAGTTCACATTTTTCCTAAAGTAACTAAGATTGGGAATTAAAATATTTAGTTACTTTATAATAATCATTATACTTTTAATGAGGATTTAAAGTCATTGTCCTACCCGTTCGGCTAACGACCCTCCACCGATCAAGGAAGCGGTGGGTGAGAGTGGACACCCATTAAGCTGCCATTTTATAGGCAACAACCTTATACCCCCCTTATAGACCGGCTTCGTGAATGAGGCCTACTAACGGTAGAACGACTTATTCTTATACATATATATAATAATTAACCATTAATGTTATAAATAGTATAAGTGTTGAATTTTAACTATTAAAACTCTAAGGGTTGGAATTAAAGTTTATTAAAGTGTGTGTAACTTTACAAATTCCAAAACTTGAGGACAAGTTTTTAAACTATTCAAAACTTTTCATTTCATAACTTATGAATTAAAGGTTCATAAAAATGAAGACTCTTCATTTTTATGTAACTTATGTGTTTAAATGTGTCTTTAAAAGAAGTGACCTTTGGATATCCATAACTTGAGGACAAATTATGGACTCCATTAAAACACATAAATGATCAAGAATTAATCCTAAACAATTCAGCAAATAATTCCTATCATCTTCTAAATTCATAAGAACATGAACATGATCATCAAAGTTTCAAGAATTATATGAACACATACAAAGCATGAAATTTTGATATAAGCTATTGTAAATGGATTAAAACAACCATTACACCAACTAAAACAAGTTTTAAAACACCAAAACAGTTTAGGGTAATGTTTCTAGTCCATTTCCAGCAGCAAAAGTCGAAAATCTGCATTCTGAGGCTCCTACTCGCCGAGTGCACGAACCTACTCGGCGAGTAGGATGAGTTTACACATGAACTCGGCGAGTCCCCCCATGGACTCGGCGAGTTCATCAGTCAGACAGCAAAAAATCGACTTTTTATCACTATTTTGCATCAAATATAAAAAAAACAAGCATATGCTCTGATACCACTGTTGGGTTTTGAGCATTCTAACACTTCCTAAGTGTACATGCAACCCTAATAAACCTTGGATCTATGTTTGTCTAAGGTACATGCAAAATATTATTTTCCAAGGTTTATAACCTATCTAGCATGGCATGGGGTACTTTTAAACATAAAAGAACTAGATGAATTACATACCTTTTGTTGATTGTTGATTCCTTGGAGTTTGAGAGCCAAGCACCAGAAATGTGAATGCCTCAAATGGAAATCACAAATCACCACAAACTTGGAAAATGTATGAGAGAGTATACTAACTCTTAGATTTTAGCCACCACTATTACACACACCCTAGGGGGTTTTTCATGCAACATAAGCTTGTTTATATAGTGTGCATGGTTAGGGTGAAACCCTAATAACCCATGTCTTTTCCTCTTCCAAGGATTTATGGGTTAAAAGCTCCATGGATCATCCATGGACTTCCATATAAGCTTAGCCCATTAACAAATGAGCATTAGCCCACACCATATAAATACAATAGCCCATGATTTAATTAGTCTTCCTTTTAATCACTAAATCAATTCATAATTAATTCAAGATTAAAACTAATTAAATAACATGACTTTATATTAATATATTATAACTTATAATATATTAATAAATCGTAAGTATACAATTCTCATAAAATTATCCATAAACAGTTTGGGTGAAGTGCAACCCAAATGGACCATGTCGGGTCGGGTCAAGTATATACCAAATAAGTTATGGACTTAGACACCTTATCCAATAGTAACAAAGAGGGGCATGTTTCTAAAGACTGCCCGAAGAAAAACGAGGCAGCAAGGCCAGAAACGCCACCAAGGCCAATGACATTCCACATGATCCTCGATGAAGCAGACAACAACGCGAGGAATCAAGGATAAGGAATTCATACCCGAAGATCGAGTTATGAAGTAGCCAAGGGGATAGAATCATACGATGTAGCCTATTAGAGGCATAGACTAGGGTGAACTTGAACACCTATGTAATAGCTTCAAGAAATAATAAAGCCTTCGTTTTGCTATCTGATGTGTTAAGTTGTTATGTGATTTTCTTGTATGGTGACTGTTGGATATAGTGTCTAAGTCCATAACTATATTTCGTATGTACTTGACCCGACCCGGCATGGTCCATTTGGGTTGCACTTCACCCGAACAATTTATGGATAATCGTTTGAGAATAGTATAAGTTATGATTTATTAATATATTATAAGTCCTAATATATTAATATAAAATCATATTATTTAATTAGTATTGACCTATAATTAATCTAGAATTAATTTAGAGATCAAAAGTATGACTAATTAAATATGGGCTCTTGTATTTATATAGTGTGGGCTAATGATTATTTGGAATGGGCTAGGCTTGCATGGAAAGTCCATGGATACTCCATGGAGCTTTAACCCATGGATCTCATGGAAATGAAAAGACATGGGTATTAGGGTTTACATGAATGTAACCCTAATCCACCACACTATATAAAGGAGGTTTTGGTTCTTGAAATCATATGAGTTGTGGTGAGTAAAGTAAGAGGGCCGATTTCAAGAAGGTGATTACTATTCTTTCAAAGTTCCAAGTTTGTGGTGATTTGTGATTTCCATTTGAGGCATCCACACTATTGGTGCTAGGCTCTAAAACTCCAAGCAATCAACTACAACTACAAGGTAAGTAATTCTACTAGCTTTATTTGATTCAAGTTCCCCATGTCATGCTAGATAGGATAAGAACCATAGAAAAATAATTATTTGCATGTATCATAGTCAAACATAGATCCAAGGTTTCTAGGGTTGCATGTACACCATAAGAGTGTTAGAATGCTCTGAAAACCCATCAGTGGTATCAGAGCCAGGTTTGTTTATTTGATACTTGATGCAAAAAAAAAAAACTTGAAAATCGAAGTTTTGTTCAAAAGCTCGTATCAAAATTTCAAGTTTTGTATATGTACTTACGATTCTTGAAATTTTTGATATGAACATTCATAAACATATGAGTTTAGAAGATCATAGAAATTATGTGCTAATAATTGCTTAGATTAATTCTTGATCTTTATGTGTTTTAATGGAGTCCATAACTAGTTCTTAAGTTATGGATAACCAAAAGTCACATTTATAAATAACCATTAAAAGAACACATAGGTTACAAAAAATGAAGAGTCTTCATTTTTAATAACCATTAACTCATAAGTTATGAGAAATGAAAAGTTTTGAAAGTTTACAAAACTTGCCCTCAAGTTTTGGAACATGTAAAGTCATATTAAAAACTTTAGTTCCAACCCCTAGAATTTTAAAAGTTAAAATTCAACCCTTATACTTTATAATATTATAAGTTTAATAATATTTATATATGTATAAGATCAAGTCGTCTTACCGCTAGTACGCCTCATTCACGAAGCCGGTCTATAAGTGGGGTATAAGGTTGTTGCCTATAAAATGGCAACTTAATGGGTGTCCACTCTCACCCACTGCTTCCTTGATCGGTGGAGGGTCGTTAGCCGAACGGGTAGGACAAGGACTTATAAATTCTCATTAAAAGTATAATGATAATACTAAAGTAACTAAACTTTATTGAATTCTCAATCTTAGTTATTTTAGGAAAATGTGAATAAGGTGCTAATCCATGAAATTACACTTTACACTTTGTTTAAGTCGTTAGTGGAGCGTGTGTGGTTAACCGACACACTAACTTGAACTTAACAAGGTAGGTAAAGGGTGACTTAATGTTTATCATAGTATCGATGGAGCGTGTGTGGTTAACCGGCACATCGATTGAGGGGTAATACATTAAGGGTACCAAGTAATTTACATGGTTACTTCACACCTTGTTTTGTGATCCTCGGCATCCCAGTCACAAAACTTGAAGGGCACACTCGAGATTGAAACATGCCATTGAAGAAAGTTCAATGAATCTCAAAGAATCTAGGAGTTTCTAAACCAATTAAAACCTAATTAAATATTTCGTTTTTCATGGTGGAAATTGGTGAATCGTCATTCACCTACCTTCAAATATCTTATAGCTTATATTATGGCATCCCTCTTCTAAGTTATAAAATATTGTGTTGGGTCCTAGCCTTAATATTACATTTGGGTGTTTTGTTAAGGACTATCTCTATATCTAATCTAATATATTCCCTCTTCTTTTCAGATGTCTTCCAATAACAATGCTTTTGGCTCAAACCCTACTAGCTCCTTCTCTCTCATGAATCTTTGTGGGAGAGTCATCTTTGATGGGTCCAACTTTACAGATTGGATCAGAAACATCAGGATGGTCACTCGGTATGAGAACAAAGAATATGTTCTCGACAAGGAGCTGAAGGTACCCGAGCCAACTTCTACTCCTGAAGAGCTTGCTGAATATGAGGTACATGAAAGAGATGCTACAAAAGTGGCATGCATCATGATGGCCACCATGACAGCCGAGCTCCAAAAGTCCTATGAGGACTATTATCCTTTTGAGATGCACCAGGACTTGATGGACCGCTACCATCAAAGTGCTCGTCAAGAGCGATATGAAATAATCTCCTCCATGATAACAACCCGAATGAAGGATGGTGAACCCATCACGGGCCACATGCAGAAAATGCAAAGGTATGTGGAACGTTTACTGAAGCTGAATGTGAACTTCCCTGAGGAGTTAGCAATAGACATCATTTTGCACTCCTTGCCATCGTGTTATGATCAATTCCGCATGACATATCACATGAACAAGGAAGAAGTCACCCTCACCAAACTTCAAGGACGCTTGAAGACCGCCGAAAGTGGTCTAAAGGGTAAGTCGGTTGTTACTACTCCTACTCCTACTCCAACTGCGGCCAATGTCTTGGCAATCGGGCATGGCAAAGGGAAGAATAGAAAGAACCCTTCTAAGGGTACCAAGGGTAAGACCCTTGAAGGCTCCTCTTCAAGCAAAACCAAGAAAGGTTTTGTCACTCCTTCTGCTAACCCTAATGAGGCTGAATGCTTCTATTGCCATGAAAAGTCGCACTGGAAGCGAAACTGCCCAAAGTACCAGCAAGATTTGAAGGATGGGAAAGTAAAACCCAACCATGCAGGTATATACACTATATTGTCTAATAACTCACCTCATTCTAAGTCTTGGGTCCTTGATACAGGTTGTGGTATTCACATATGTTGTGATTTGCAGGGACTAAAAAGAAGTGAGAATGTGGAGCAGGGAAAGATAAACTTGATCATGGGAAACAGGAAAGCTTCACCTGTCACCAAGATAGGAGTTTATTCCTTAGTGCTAAATAGTGGGTTTACATTAGATTTGAATAAATGTTATTATTCGCCAGAAATGGCAAGAAATGTTATTTCCTTTCATGCATTGTATAAACAAGGTTTTACCTTTTATTTTGATAATAATAATGGTAGTATTGATGCTTTCTTTATAATGTTCTGTATTTTAAAGCATTACCTTGTGATGGCGTGTATGAAACTGTATCTGTTGTAGATAATCTAGGAAATAATGTATTGTGTATTAACTCTTCCACTAGCTTAGATAAAGCATCCTTATAGCATTGTCGTCTTGGACATGTAAGCAAGAAACGCATAGGCCAACTCCAAAAGGATGGAGTCTTGGAGTCATTTGACCTAAAGTCAGATGATAGTTGTGAATCTTGTTTGCTTGGTAAAATGACAAAGTCACCTTTTACTGGCACTTGTGCTAGGGGTGAAGGTTTGTTGGACCTCATACACACGGATGTGTGTGGACCCTTCAAAACCGCCACAAGAGATGCTAATCGGTTCTATGTGACTTTTATTGATGATTTTAGTAGATATGGATATGTCTACCTAATTAAGCATAAGTCAGAAACCTTTGAGAAATTCAAAGAGTTTAAGCAAGAAGTGGAGAATCAGTTGGGCAGGAAGATTAAGATGCTTCGATCCGATCGTGGTGGTGAGTATCTTACAGAGTTCCTTGACTATCTTAAGGAATGTGGGATTATCTCACAATTGACACCTCCTAGGACACCACAGTTGAATGGTGTAGCTAAGAGGCGCAATCGGACCTTGTTGGACATGGTTCGTTCCATGATGAGTCGAGCTTCGCTACCAATCTCATTTTGGGGGTATGCCTTAGAGACTGCCGCCCATATCCTTAATCTAGTCCCTACAAAGAAGGTTGCCAAAACACCTCACGAGGTGTGGACTGGAAAAGTTCCCAATCTAGACCACATCAAGATTTGGGCTTGCGAGGCTTTTGTGAGACGCGAGACTCACGATAAGCTCGAACCCCGAAGAGAAAGGTGTATTTTCATCGGCTACCCACATAAATCCTTTGGTTACATCTTCTACAGACCCAGTGATAATGTGGTCTTTGTAGCAAGAAGAGGATTCTTTCGAGAGAGAGAATTCATGAGCCAAGGAGACAGTGGGAGGCAAATTGACCTTGAGGAAATTCAAGAGTCAAGTGGTGAAGGAACCCCAAACCCTAGCCCTCAACCTGAGGAGGAAACTCCTGTTGAGCCGACTGAAGAATCTATACCTCTGAGGCGTTCCACCAGAGTTAGGAATGCACTTGAGCATTATTATGGTTTTCATATTACTGCAGAAGGTGAGACACTTATCAGTGATAACACACTGGTAAATCTGGATGAGCCTAACAGCTACACGGAAGCCATGGCAGGCCCTGAGGCTGCTAAATGGAAAGAGGCTATGGATAGCGAGATACAGTCCATGTATGACAATCAAGTTTGGAACTTGGTTGACAATGTACCTGATCGTAAGATAGTTGGGTGCAAATGGATCTTCAAGAAGAAGACCGACATGGATGGTAATGTACACACTTATAAGGCACGACTGGTTGCAAAGGGTTATTCTCAAACTCCGAGAGTTGATTATGATGAGACCTTTTCACCAGTGGCCAAGATTAAGTCTATTAGGGTTCTGTTAGCCATTGCTGCATTTCATGATTATGAAATATGGCAAATGGATGTCAAAACCGCTTTCCTTAATGGAAAGTTGGCTGAAGATGTTTACATGGTTCAGCCAGAGGGTATTGTCAGTACAGAGTACCCCAGTAGAGTGTGTAAGCTCGAGAAATCCATTTATGGATTAAAACAGGCACCTCGCAGATGGAATCTTTGCTTTGATGAGAAAATCAAAGAATTTGGCTTTTCAAGGAGTGAAGATGAATCTTGTGTCTATATCAAGGCTAGTGGGAGTATAGTCAGCTTTTTGGTACTGTATGTGGATGACATACTACTCATAGGAAATGACATCCCAACCCTGCAGAAAGTAAAGTCCTGGCTTGGGAAGTGTTTCGCTATGAAGGACCTTGGAGAAGCTGCCTATATCCTAGGGATAAGGATTTTGAGAAACAGGAGTAAAAGACTAATTGGACTTAGTTAAAGCACCTATGTAGACAAAGTGTTGAAAAGGTTCAACATGCATAACTCCAAGAAAAGAGAGTTACCCATACAGAGTAACGCCAGATTGAGTAAGACACAGAGCCCTAGTACTGAGGCTGAGATAGCAGAAATGAGTCGAATACCTTATGCTTCAGCTGTAGGATCGATCATGTATGCTATGACGTGTACTCGACCTGATGTAGCCTTTGCTTTGAGCATGGTTAGCAGGTATCAGGGGAACCCTGGCAAGGCACACTGGACTGCGGTAAAGAATATCCTCAAGTACCTACGGAGGACTAAGGACTAGGTCCTTACCCTCGGTGGCAGTGAGGACTTGAGAGTTGTAGGGTACAGTGATGCTAGCTTTCAGACTGACAGGGATAATTTCCGCTCTCAGTCGGGCTGGGTCTTTACTCTAAACGGAGGGGCAATTACTTGGAAAAGTTCCAAGCAGGAGACAGTGGCTGATTCCACTTGTGAATCAGAGTATATAGCAGCAAGCGAGGCAGCAAAGGAGGCTAAATGGCTAAAGAACTTCATCGGAGACCTTGGAGTTATACCAGCTATAAAGGAGCCAATGGAGATTTTCTGTGACAGCAATAGTGAGGTTGCCTTAGCCAAGGAACCAAGAGATCATGGGAGATCCAGACACATTGACAGAAAATATCACTTCATTAGACATCGAATAGAAGAAGGAATCCTCGTGGCAAAGAGGGTATCATCGGATGAGAACCCAGCAGATCCCCTCACGAAGGGACTGACTCGGGCTAAGCATCTCCAGCATGCTCGGAGCATAGGGCTGAAGGATGATATTAGTTTTAGTAGTTAGATAATCTTGAAATTTGTAAAATGTAATTGACATTTGATGATAAATAAAAGCTGTTATTTATGAGTAAAGTGTTGCTATCTCTTGTCAATCGTTTACTATTATTTCTTTTTGCATGTTTTGACTTCCAGAATAATTATGTTATGGTTTATATCATATTATTCAAACTCTCCACAGTCGGTCATATGTTGGAAGTAGATATGAATCAAGACTGTCATGGGTTGGCTTGTAGAGGTCTAAGATGTTAGACAAAGCGGGGCTACAACACTCATGAGTGCTCATAAGTTCTGAGTATTGGATTCAACCCACGCTCACTTGTATCACTTCATGGAATTTATCTCGAGTGATCGTGAGACGGTAATATCATATAAGTCTTCAAACCTAGAGATATGATTTGTTGCCTATGAGTTGGTTATGCATTGATTGCACGAAAACGCATTGGTAACTCGATGTTATAAACCGTGCTTTTGTGTGTAATTCAACAAGTAGTAGAGCAAACATATGAGTCGAAGTTTATCTGTTCCTTCTAGGATTAGAAGCGATATCTGGGCCCCTCGATGATTTTGTTTTGACCTATGTACCGGGCCCGGTCAGAACTAAATTGATGTGTTCAGTTAAGTTCTATGTCAAACAAATCGGAAATCGGGAAACAAATGCTGGACAATAAGCAAGACCATGTTCCATGTATTTGTCCGGCTGATATCTAGAACAGAGGATTATATGATCACTTATCTAAAATGGCGCTTCATAGTTCAACAGAGTTTAAAGAACTACGATTGCTGATCGGTTCCTGAAGTCATACTTGCAACTATAGTTATTAGACTTATCCAAGTGGGAGACTATTGGATATAGTGTCTAAGTCCATAACTATATTTGGTATGTACTTGACCCGACCCGGCATGGTCCATTTGGGTTGCACTTCACCCGAACAATTTATGGATAATCGTTTGAGAATAGTATAAGTTATGATTTATTAATATATTATAAGTCCTAATATATTAATATAAAATCATATTATTTAATTAGTATTGACCTATAATTAATCTAGAATTAATTTAGAGATCAAAAGTATGACTAATTAAATATGGGCTCTTGTATTTATATAGTGTGGGCTAATGATTATTTGGAATGGGCTAGGCTTGCATGGAAAGTCCATGGATACTCCATGGAGCTTTAACCCATGGATCTCATGGAAATGAAAAGACATGGGTATTAGGGTTTACATGAATGTAACCCTAATCCACCACACTATATAAAGGAGGCTTTGGTTCTTGAAATCATATGAGTTGTGGTGAGTAAAGTAAGAGGGCCGATTTCAAGAAGGTGATTACTATTCTCTCAAAGTTCCAAGTTTGTGGTGATTTGTGATTTCCATTTGAGGCATCCACACTATTGGTGCTAGGCTCTAAAACTCCAAGCAATCAACTACAACTACAAGGTAAGTAATTCTACTAGCTTTATTTGATTCAAGTTCCCCATGCCATGTTAGATAGGATAAGAACCTTGGAAAAATAATTATTTGCATGTATCATAGTCAAACATAGATCCAAGGTTTCTAGGGTTGCATGTACACCATAGGAGTGTTAGAATGCTCTGAAAACCTATCAGTGACTTGGAAAACTGCGACACAATACTTGGGACGAGTATGAGTAGGTGTGAATGGTAGTAGAGGCCTATACTACCGGAAGCACAGGACTCACACTTGGATCAGGGAAAGTCACAAGGTTACCAAGGAGCTGGTAATTGACTTCGTTTTATTCGAGTATGTCGTTACCATTGTTTCGGTAGTGATTGAGAAGATGATTATTATTCCGACCCGAGAGGTCATATCATATCGAGTCCGAATAAGATGAGTATGTTACGTGGTTCAGAGAGCCAAGTTTGATGTAAAATCCGACTTAAGCCAGAAGATTGAAGATAGTCAAAGCGATTGTGATCGTTGTTAAAGTAAGAAACTTATAGTTAGAAATGCTACGTACTAGGACGTGATTAAATCACATAAGAACATGAAGGAAGGTATAGTCTGTTCTGTAATTTGACTCTAATAGACCTGAGTCTAAGTGTTGCAACATACGACGAGAGGTCGTTAGAACGAGGCACGTCAATCTATTATAGAAATCAAAGAATTTATTCTTAAGTTTGTCAAGAAGAAGAAGGAGTCTCCAGTAAGAATCGAGATTGTGACTTGAAGGTCATAATTTGGAGTCAAATGAGAGATAGGGAACAGGTGCAAGATCGAGCACCGCCTGTAGTCGAGGAGTCTAAGAGTTAGATACTCGTTCGAAGAAACATCAAAGTTATGGTTATCACTTAGGATGAAGAGATAACGGATGGAGTCATCATGTGAGCCCTGTTTCGTTGATGATTCCGGGACGTAATCATCCTAAGGGGAAGATAATTGTAACGCCCGTAGATCCGGGCTAGTCAATCTAGAGATAATAGGGGTCGAAAACGACTTTTCGACAAAAGATTATTTAGAATAAATAATCTTAGCCAAGTTGTAGAATATGTCTCAAGGTTTCCGTACATATAAAGAACGCCGAAATTCTAATTATAAGGAAGAAGTTATGACCCGTCGAAGTTTCGCGACGGAACCGACACAATATCGGGAAGCGTAAATAGTGATTTTACGATAGAGCGACTTTTAGCCTTAGCGATCTAAACGAAAGTCGTAGAATACGTTAAACCGAGAGCGTCCATAAAAAGAACGCCCAAATCTGACTTCGTATGAGGAAGTTATGATTTTTCGAAGTTTCGGCGTAGCAGTGTACAACCCGAAATTCGAATATAAGATCGAGCGGTTTTTAACCGGAACAACCTGTCTCGTTAATAGTAGCGTAACGATAAAAGACAGACGAAAACGGACATCGGATGAAGAAGTTATGAATTTTTAACGGACCAACCGTGTCCCGGCCTGTTAAAAATATAACTTTTAAAATAGATTCAAAATTAGCCGACGAAGTCTAAACGAAAGTTGTAGAGTACATTCCCGCCTTCGCGTGGATATAAAGAACGTCAAAAACGGACCTCGTATGCAAAAGTTATGATTTTTAGAAGTCGGAGTAGAAAATCACGAAATCTGATGCGAGATAGATGACGTGGCTCGATCTGAGCCGTCCGATGAAGGCCAGCCACGCATCCGATGAACGCCACGTCGCTTCGCACTACGCCCCACGTACGAGGTCCGATACGCCCCGCATACCTTCGGTCTTATCCGGGTCCTGTCCGAGTGCGAGCCAGCTGGAACACACCTGACAACCCTATCCGAGACTACGCCCAGCGTAGCTGCTGGACGCGCAACGTAGTCCGAGGATGCTGGAGGCTATAAATAGCATGCGAGCCTTTCCGAAATTTTCACACCTTTCTTCATTTCTTCTCACACTACTTTCTCTCTCTAGGGTTTTGAACCCTCCCTAAAGTCTAGGTGAATCCCTAGCACCCGAAGGAAGCCCCGAGACTCCCGGAGTCCCGAGAAAAAGGGGTCTTTCGGTTTCGGAAATGCTGCTCCAAACGAAGCCCGGTTTTCTGTAAAACCCGCTGTTTTGTCGAGGGAAATTGTTTTAAGAGTAACAAATTGATGTCCGAGTGCCGAGTCACCACCTTAACAAGTGAGTGCATAGTTACTTTCATCTTACACACAGATATGAAGTATTTTATGTAAACTACGTGCTATGTGTGCATATTATCTGTATACTTGCTATCTATGCTGGATGAACGATTTTATACAAGTTTTATATGATTTAAACTGTATATGTATTTATATCTACATAATATGTTGGGTAAAACATGGGTAGATGAAATATGAGTTGGATGATGAGTTGAGAGGTGATATAGACCATGAGGTAAGGGTGAGAGGTGGACGATGTGAGAAGCCTTGTTCCCAAATGCTGGCCCCGTCATCTAGCAGAGTATGGATGACAACCACGGACTATTCTAGACAGTCCAGTGGAACACTAGCAGGCTCGCAACCTGTAGGTGTTGTGAACGATGTGTTCACCCGGTGTACTCTAAACCATGGCGATCATGCAGACTTGGTGCCTAAACCTTGGCGATCATGCAGACTTGGTGCCAAAACCCTAGCGACTATGCGGACTTAGTGCCTATTGTATAAACCCTGGAGACTATGCAAACTTAGTG
Organism: Lactuca virosa; assembly: GCF_052849685.1. NCBI lineage: Eukaryota > Viridiplantae > Streptophyta > Magnoliopsida > Asterales > Asteraceae > Lactuca > Lactuca virosa. Next base: position 92,765,920 of record NC_136433.1, on the reverse strand, counting down.
CCTAGAACCCTGGCGACTATGCCGACTTAGTGCCTGTTGTATAAATCCTGGCGACTATGCAGACTTAGTGCCTAAACCCCGGTGATGATGGACTTCGTGCCGATTCCTTAGGATGATCCTTAGGAATGAATGAACGAGAAATATTTGATTCTTAGGGTAGATCCTTAAGAGTAAAGAAGATAATGGGGATGGGTAATTGGGTTGATTGTTTGATGATTAAACATAATAATTATATTATTGCGGGTTGAAAACCCTATGTACTCACCAGGTTTCCCAACCTGACCCACTCAAGCTTATTTGTATCACATGTGTCGATATGAAGCTACTTTACACTGAGAGATTTAAAAGAGATGTAGATCACTAGTATAAATGAATGTAAGTTCTGTTTATGCTTATGTTTCTGTATTGACGATGACATCCCAATGTTTTGAAAATGAATGAAATACATTTCTTCAGAAATGCTTTGATAACGTATTTATCATGTTTTTCTGGGAACAAATTCCGCAACATTTTTATTAAAAGAGGTACTCTGATTTTTATAAAGCATAAACAAAATCGGTCTTTTCTGGCCGTGAAAATGGGGATGTCACAAGGTCACCCATCCCTGAATTGCTCTCGCCTGGACACGTTTAACTACAGAGTTCTTATAGGATTTGATGTCATCACGACTTTAAAACGCGTTGTGACAAAAAAGGTATCAACACCCCTTATAAGGAAATGTCTCGTTCTCCTTCCAAGTCAATGTGGGATCTGGTGTAACCCACCTTCACCCCCCCCCCCATTATAGGGTTCGACGTTTCCATCGAACACATCGACCCGTGCCCTGACTCTGATACCATTTGTAACATCCCTCATTGGAACGTATCACAATATTGTCCGCTTTGGGCTCCTGGCACGAAAACTTCGTACAGTGATGTTGTCCATAGATCAAATTATTTTACAGTATTGACGCTTATGACCTCCCCCTTTTTATGCCCTACGATAATGGTTCCTCTGACATTATGAACTTTACCACAATGATGTTGTCCATAGATCAAATTATTTCGTGGATTGGATTTAACTTGACTGTCTATGGCTCCATTGTGTGTGCTCGGGGTAGAAGTTTTGTATAAATGTATCTCCATGCTATGAAATATTTTGATTTAAGTTCTTTTCTTTATAATAAGTGGAATAAAATAACTCGGTTGAAGCGTAATGATCATACATTTGTAATGCATTGTCTGTCCCGTAATGGGTCTCATTCTTCCAACCTTTCCCCAAAGTCGATGACTATTATCGCGATTATCTTGACACTAAAGAAGATTTCGACCCAATGCTTTATTTTTATCCTAGTTGATCCTGATTCGACATTAAAAGTATATTAATTTTTCCCCAATAACTGAATACTTTTGTCTGTAAATATTGCATACCTTATTCCATCCATAAATCGATTTGATTCCCTATGAGTTTTAGTCTCAATAAGACTACTAATTCTTACTGTTCATATAGTATGATATGAATATACCACATCAATTCGTTATGTATGGATGGTGAGATTTCATTGATATTAAGCTAATTCCAGTAGACTTATTAGATGGTCCCATTGGCATGCATCCAGTAGGACTAGAACCTACGAATTCGCCAATTATGAGTTGGGTGCTTTAACCATTTAGCCATGGATGCTTAGCGGGTCATAGTGAATGACCAGATTCCAATTCAAATGGAATCTTTCAACTAAAGCAATGAGATGCTTAAATGGAATTCTTTTAGTTCTAATAAATCAGGAGGAATTTAATGACATGACATGAATTTAAGACCTGGATTTTAGAATTGAGAGAGATCAAGAATTCTCACTATTTCTTAGATTCCTAGACCCAATTCAATTCAGTGGGATCTTTCATTCACATTTTTGCTACCAAGAACGTTTTATAAAACTTTTTGACTCCTGAATTTGGAGTATCCTACTTTCACACAATTCACAGGGTTCAACAAGCAATCGATATTTCATGATTAAGGGTGTAACACTCTTTAGAGTAGCGGTCCTTATATATCGTATTAACAATCGAAATATGGTCGAAAAAAAATCTCTATTTGATAGGGCTTCTTCCTATACCAATGAATTCCATTGGACCCATAAATGATGCATTGGAAGAATCCGTTGGGTCTTCCAATATCAATAGGTTGATTGTTTCGCTCCTGTATCTTCTAAAAGGAAAAAAGATCTACGAGAGTTCTTTCCTAAATCCAAAAGAGAGTACTTGGGCTCTCCAAATCACTAAAAAGTATAGCAAGCCTAAATCTAACTAGGGTTCGCGGTGGTGGAAGGACTGGATTGGAAAAAAGAGGGGTTCTAGTTGTAAGATATCTAATGGAACTTGGAATTGAGATCTTATTCAAAGAGAAAGATCTTAAATATCTGGACTTTTTCTTTGTATATTATAGGGATGATCCGATCCGCAAGGACCATGATTGGTATTTGTTTGATCGTATTTTTAATTTCTTTTTATGTGTTTTTTATTTCAGTTAATAAAAAATTATTTTTTTTATCTAAATTAAATGGTTTAAATAAAAAAATATGGCATGGCAAAACATTCTCTTGGCGTGGCAAAGAAGTAGGATTCGTGTGATAAAAATAAAATTACGCAAATGTAGAAGGAAAAAGGGAGTGAGAAAAGTTGCATCGCTCCATTTAATCTAAGAAAATAATAACGTATAAACAACCAAAAGGGAAATTTGGTACTTGATTGTTTTATTTACAAACCTATTTTATAAGGTCCGTATCTATCCATCCTATTAGGTTGTAAACGAATCAAACGTTAAACGCACCATTCGTGAATCATTCCATTAAAAGTTCGTTTATGTCCGGACATAAACTATCTGAAAGAACGTGAACAAGATTTTTTGTTCGTTTAGTTAAATGAACAAACATCAATAATGGTCTTGTTTGTTTAATTATGTTCATGACCGTTCATTTATGTTCATTTAGCATACTATATAATATAATATTATACAACAGATGAGAGTAAAGTGACGTTTAAAGAGTTCATCAAGTTTAGCAATTAGAGATTTGGTAAATATTATTATGATTAAAATATTTGTAGTGTTAATGCCATATTTTACAATTCCTTATTTGAATGTTTATGTTCATTTATGTTTGTTCATTTATCATTTAACGAACATAAATAAACAAACATGAACAATGTAATTTATAAAACTGATGAACATAAACAAGAAATTCCGTTCATTTATCCGTTCATGTTCGTTTAACTTAAATGAACGAACATAAACAAGCTATTGTTCATGTTCATTCAGTTTGTTTACAACCTGAATCCTATCGATGGAAATCATTTTGTATCTTTTACAAGGTCAATGTAATCTTCATATAGTCGAACCATTACACCATTAAAGGGAAAGCTATTTTTCAAGGGAAAATGAGTTATAAGGGTAATAAAGTATTAGAATTGTAGAAAAAGATACCATTAAACTTTTTTTTTGTATACATATTGTCAACGAACTATAACGTTTGTATACGTATGACCATTAAAATTTACCTTTGTTCAAAAAATATCATTACGTTATCGATAAAGTAGGTCACCAACCACGTGGCATGTCATGTGGCTGCTGATATGAATTTTAATGTTTATTATGTACACATTATACCATTAAACTTTTTTTTTCATATACATTATACCATTAATCTTTTTTATACACATTTTACCATTAAACTTTTTTGTACACATTTTACCATTAATCTTATATAATTTATTCAAAAAAATATCATTTCAAAAAATACAGATTATTAACTAAAATGGGTTCTCCATCGTCCATTGCGGCTCCTCGATTTTGTAAGGTTTGGGGAAGAAGGTTTGCTTTTGACGATGATACTAAGCACTCCCTTTTATAATTGCATCATACATTTTTTTTGGTCATACCTTGATTAAAACCCATAAGGTTTGAACTTAAGACTTCCTTTTGGAGTGCCCAAACCTTACCTAGCGAGCCACCAAGATGACAATTTAATATTATTATATAAGTATAAAGTATTTTTATAAGTAAGCACAAAGTATTTCAATATATAAATACGTATTTTTACTTACAAATAAAACATATTAACAATAAATATTTGTTTTTATGTATAAATAGATATTTCAATGTATAAATACAAATTCTGACATTTAAAAACCATATGTTGTCCATGTAGTATATATTATTATATGTAAATGTATAAATACATAAATATTCAATTATCCATTATTTTAGCTAAATTTAGTACATTTAAATGTATAAATATATAAATACTCAATATTAGATTTTGAATTCCCCCTTTTTTTTATAGTGGTTGATGATTAGAAAAGTGCATTGAAAATATGTCGTTTACCGATAGGAACATGATTTATAAGGGTAAGTTTATTAAACTTCAGCTAAAATAGTAAATAAGTAAGTATTTCTTGGGTATTTTAGAGGGAAGTCTCAAGTTCAAACTTTATGAGTTTTAATCGAGATATGACCAACATAAATGTATGATGCATTTGTAAAAAAAAAACGAACCCTCTCTCCCAAACCTAGGGGGTCACAATGGGTGATGGAAAACTCATTTTTATGTAATAATATGTATTTATTTAAATGATATTTTTTTTTGAATAAATTATATAAGATTAATGATAAAATGTGTACAAAAATATTTAATGGTAAAATGCGTAAAATAAAATTAATGGTATAATGTGTACATAATATACAGTAAAATCCGCGTTAGCAGCCACGTGACTAGTAACCTACTATTACCGATAACATAATGATATTTTGCTAAACAAATGTGAAGTTTAATAGTTATACGTGTACAAACACTATAGTTGTTTGGCGATATGTGTACAAAAAAATTCAATGGTATTTTTGGTACAATTCTGATACTTTGTTATCCTTACAAGTCATTTTTTTTCACTTTTTTCCTATTAAAGTAATCATCCATCACCAGCACAATGAATCAGCAAGACAGCATTCGTGATTCGTGATCAAAACAAAAGCATTGATAATGTATTCACTTTATACAAAAGTGGCCAAATCATATTCATAGTGAACTGAAAAAAAAAAAAAAAAAAAGAACAAGTACAAAACTGTTTATTTAAGCGCTTGTTTGATATTCTAAATATTGATTAAAAAATATTACTTAAAGTCACAACCTCCGATAAACGGTTCAAACCGTTGAAGCACTTGCACTCCATTATTAACTCAAAAGCTAAGCTATATATACAATAACAATATACAATAATTCCAATTTCCAATTACTTCAACAATAATAATAATAATAATAATAATAATAATAATAATAATAATAATAATAATAATAATAGACCAAGTACTTGCAATTCACAAATCATCTTCTTATCTGAATCCCTTCTCTTTTTCAAGATTTATGGAATTTCTCATCTGCCAAATGTATTTGTGACAACTCTTCCGCCAACGGGTGGTTTTGATTTTTGATAAAAATATATATTATATATGGTGAGGAGGGTTGAATGGTCAAAATTGTTCTAATACAACCTTGCGCATGAAATCCTCAGGTGCTGTAGCAACATAAAAAACAAATTTTAAATAACATTTATTCATATCTCAAGATTCTCTTGTACCAAATACTTTCTTATTTACTCGTGGAAGTAAGTATATATTTCTTCCAAGAAATGAACACAATACTTTCTAATTTCAATTTAACTTAACTAACATTGATATGGCATAGAAACTAAAATGTTGCAAATCTAAAGCTGATAAAAGATGAATACCTAATCCATTGGTGAACAATCTGAACTGGCCAAGAGCTTGTCTGATGAACATCTCAACACCACTCACTACTGTAACTCCCACCTCTACAGCCTCTTGCAATAGCCGTGTGTTTCTAGGTGTATAAACCGCATCAAATACAAGATCATATGATCTCAAATTCTCCTGATCATGTCAAAAACATTTTAATTCATAATCCCATTTTCATAAATGCAAAAACAAGAAGCATAGCATCCATATTCCATATTCCATATTGATAAAAAGACAGAACCTTGGAAACTGGTGTTAGGTGTACATCTGGTTCCATGCCAATAGCAGAACAATTTGCAAGAATCATTCCATTTTCAGGGCAATATGCATCCAATTGTTCGATAGGCAAAGCCTCCCCTGAAACTGCTCGTGCAAGAGACTCTGCTCTCTCTGTTTTAGGAATTTTATAAAGTCAACAGAAGAGATTTATAACATTAAGATTAAAAAAAAAAAAAAACACATCTTTTAAAGTTTAATTACCAAAGTTTCGGTTAAAAATCACAACTCGTGCTCCTTTGCTTTTGGCACCAAATGCTAATGCTCTTCCAGCACCTCCTGCTCCAACTAATACAAACAATCTTCCAGCAATTGGGGACACATTTGCTACATCCCCATTTGAAACCTGTCTTTCTGTTCATCAATAAACATGAATTACTGATTCAAAAATAATAAAATATATGATCATTGCATAAGTTATAATGCTAATGCTACCAACCTCGCAGTGCATCTTCTATTGCAGTAATGCAAGCATCACAATCTGTGTTGTAACCAATGAGCTTTCCATCAGTGGGCCGCCTAACAATGGTGTTTACAGCTCCAATTGACTGATAATCAGAAAAAGAATGTGTAGAATCAGCTTTAACCTTTTCATATTTTAATTGCAGATAAATGCCTTAATTTCACTTAGATTATGTTATTCTTAGTTCTTAGTTTCTTACCTTAGCAAGGGAGTCAACTTCATCACAGCATGCTACTGCTGATTCCTTATGTGGTAGACCAATACTATTCGTTCCATCAAAGAGAATACATGAATGAATGCATTAGAAAGACCTAATCAATAACAGTGTTATATTTTTAACTGATCAACTTTGAAAGCTACTTTTGTGTTTAGATCAAGTACCTGAAACCAGCAAAGTCGGTACATGAAAAAACTCTGAGAAACTCCTTGATGTTATCAACCAGGAGGGGGACATAAATTCCATTATAATTGCAGTATCTGAAAGCTGGATTATGCAGCAGAGGACCTTTGCTGTGACCTACTGGATTTGAGACAACACCAAATACTTTTGTATCTATATCCACATTATCGAGTTTATAAACGTTCTTGATGCTGAGAAGAGGTGGCAAGCCAGGTATAGATTTGTCTCCTAATGAACCATAAACCATGAAGGCACCATATTTTGGGCCCAACAATTGGCTGATAAGACCTCTATCTCCAACAGCTCTTACAATCACAGGGACCTACACATTCCATGCAAAGTCTAGGGTTTTACAAGTATTGGAAAGAAGCAAAGCTGTAAATTTTGCGAGAAGGCGAGTTCATACATGGGAATGAGTGAGGACATGAAAGACTGGTGCTACATCAGTAATATAAGCCACCTCTGTCACAACTTTGATTATATCTGCTCCAGTAGATTGGAGGCATACGAGCAAATTGCCTAATTTTTCTTTGCAACGAAATCCGCTTTTCACGTGGCTTGATACAATTATCTTACTATTCTCTCGTTTTTGCATAAGTTCATCAATAACATCGAAAGCCAGCTGAAATTACCACAAATGAAGAGCATCGCATCACAACTTAACCAAACCCCTTACGAAAAGCTGTTCATTCTAAGGAGCCTCCAGGCAGAATTCACTAGAATGCGCTTTCTGAAATTTGGGGAAATCAACGATGACTTTAAAAACGATAACTGGAACTACCTCAAAGTCGATCTCGACGAATTCGACATCCAACTCGATGGCGAGTCTCAACACTTGTAAACATTTGTTCTTCGAATCTCCTTTGTATGAGTTTTTCTGCGAATTTAACCTGTAAATTATGAACAAACTTGTCGGTTCATCAAGTAGAGTATAGTATTATTTCTATTTTCAACGTCTGGTTTTGTTTGGACAAGGCCCATTACGACTATGAACTCAGATGGGCCCAAAGCCCATATAATGCTTCGCCTCTATTATTAACAAACAAATCAAAGCTATCCATATTAATTTATTATTAACAAAAGAAAAATCATTTAAAGTGAAAACTTTATAAAGTAAAGAAAATATTGTATTTTTAAACTAAATTCATTTTAATACTATTGTATCTTTTATTTTTATTGGACAATATTGAAAAAAGGAACAAAATTATTCTAAATATGGCCAGTTATTTGATACAGACTCTTGTTATGAGATTTTGCCACCTACTTCTTCAACATGAGAATAACGTTTCTTCTAATCACCAAAAAGATACATAAAACATATTTGAATTTTTAAATATCAAAGCTTACAATTCTACTCTAATATTCTACTCTAATAAATGAAGATTTTTTTGTCACATGTCACACTCTCGTTCAATTTGCCAAATGTCATTTTGTGGTTATTTTTGAATTAATTGTTTTTCCACATGTCATTTTATAGGTTTTTCTATGTTAATAAATTTCACATAATAGTTTAATGTAATAATTACAATAAATGTTGTAATAAATGAATATCAATTTCATTAATGGACTTACCTTCTTATTTCAAAATTTCCAAATTAAAGCTCATTAGTTTATTTTGTTTATTTATTTAAATTTAAAAGATAAAAAAACAATTTTAATAATTCATTATTTTTCTTATTTTCTTATAAATCCAAAGTTCTTAAATATTTAAACATTTATATTTAATTTTTTTTAATTTAATACATGAGTCTTACACTTAGTTTATATTATAACCAAGATTTTTTTGTTGAGAGAATAAAGAGATCTGCATTGCTGTTAATATGAGTTCATAAATATATTCAATTTGGACTTCGATGTAGTTGAAACTTAAAACTTAAAAGGATGATGGCTTTAATTTATATATTATAATGAAAAACCATTGTAATTAGATATAACAATTTCAACTTAGTTATTTAAATATTGGTCGATTTAAATACTATGCATTCAAAATTAGAAACCTCTTAAATTATTTTATTAGAAAAGTTTTAACATTATTCTACAGGTGGTATAATGTATTTCCATTAAACATATTTTTACACGAAATTATTAAAAGAATATAATCTTCTATCTTTTTTAATATAAACTCCACCACCAAAATTAATGACCATTAAAGACAAGGAACGAGATTGACATGGCCACAGAATTAATGTGTCCCAACTTCTGCCACTGCCACTGCCACACCCATGTAACATTAATGGAAGTGGTGAATTGATTCGATATCATACTTTCATTGATGGTGATATATTATTATCTGATCCACTAGGTTTATGAAATAAAAATCTATCATCATATATTTATTTAAATCGAACATATATTTCTTCTTACAAAAAGTCAATATAGCTTAAAACTTCAAATAAACAAAGGTACGAACAAGTGACTCAATGTATGATACCACATGCTAAAACTATGTCTTAATGTTTTCTTTTCACCTAAAAGGATCCCGACATGGTGCGGTAAATATTAATTATATTCTTTTTGTTAGTTGTATAACTTGTTGTCTGTTATCTTTTATCACGATGTAATTTATATACAAAATTTAGCTTGAAACTGATTGATTCCGGGTATATATTCACAAAAATGACCTATGATTTTTAAAAATATAGAAAAATGGACTAATTTTTAGGCATTTGCAAAAATAACCACACTTTCCGATATAGGCATTTCAGATTTCCATAAATATATAATGTGTATTTTTTTCTAAATTGCACAATTGTCTTTCAAAAACTCTACCAAATTTCAAAATGTCTAATACCCTAATTTATCTGTCAGATGTCACATTTTATGCTATTGTACCGTATTTACTCTAGTTTGCTATGTTTTTTTTTTCTTGTTAGATTTAAGTAATAACAAAAAAAATTTCCTAGAAATTTGGGATTTATTCATTGGATTTTAGATTTGTACTTGAAATTCCGAAATACATTTTTTTCTATCCAAATCCTAATCCAAAATATAAGGCTGAAAATAAGACTTTGAAATGTACTTTTTTTTTGCCAGAAAAAAGTACTCTTAGTATGACATAATGTTAGCTCGAAGTGTCCATATTTTAGACATGATGGTTATTTTAATAAAACAAAAAAAAAATAGTAAGATTATTTCCTCATATTCCAAGACTCCAAAACAGTATTTTTAGAACATCCCTTGGTTCAGGGTTCTTGATATTGCAGTAGTTGGTTTAAAAACATTTGAGATATTTATAACTCTTCTTATACTTATATCTTATTTTTAGATATTTATTTATTAAGTTACTAAGAAGAAGAATAGTCATGGATGACATAGCCACCTACCAACCACTTGTGGCGTCCAGTTTCCATGTGCATCTGTACCTGGACTCTCGTCTTCTTCGCCGACCTTTCTATTATTTTACAAATATAACCCCACCATCACCATATTTTGTCTTGCTCTCGTCAACTTTATGGACCAAATTTGACCAAAACTCACAGGGGCAAATTTGGAATTGATGTGAAAAAGTTAAAACTGACTCAAGAATACAACACCCAGTGTGTGGATGATGGAAACAGACCAACCGATGTAAAATTACCAAACCGACCTTCTAAAATTTCCCAATGATTTGCCTAACTGGTGAAAGAAAAGGTGCTTTGCTTTTTTCTGCGCAATGTAGCACAATTGAAAACACAAGGAAACTAGTCCTAAACCTTTCGTTTCTCTTATTATTTTGATTGAGCTAAAGATTTAAGGGCAAAAGAGTAACATAAAAATTTCAACTTGATTGAGTTCAAGATTTAAGGATGTGATGTCGACGAAATGGGATCGGCGTAAGGGCAAAATAGTAATAAAGCATACAACTTGATATAGTAAATGACGATTTTGGGTTTCTTTTTTTCTTATTTTCTGATTAAGACATGAGATTGGTGCAAGGGCAAAAAAGGGTAAAATATACTAAAGAGAAGGTTACGAAAGTGTAAATAAAAGAAAGACGAGGGTACCTGAAAGAAACAATTGCAGGGAGAGTTCTTTGTTTGAGAAGATGCTCGACTTCAGAAAGATGGAAGGGAGACATGGAATCTATACAAAGCTCAACAAGATCTGCACCTTCTTCTTTAGCTTTCTCCATTGATTTCACCATTTCATCTCTGGTTTCACTTACTATTGTGGTGCATACTAGCAACTTGTTCCTGAAACCCATCTTTCTGAATGTGTGTGTGTGTAGAAGAGGAAGAATTTTAGTTGAAATTGGAAGGCTTGAAATTGAGTAATAAATGGCGAATGGCAGCTAAGCTACCTACCCACTAATGTGTGATGATATATGATATGAGAAATGAGATGATGGATTGCTGTTCCGTTTTGGGTTCTTAATATTTTTGGCCCATTGGAGAACGATGAGAATCTGAATGTCTATCTTACCACAACGTGTTTATTCACTTTCACAACAATTGTTTATAAAATACTATTATCTACAACCTGCATTTAATCATTTAAAGTTAGTAAAGTTGTTGCTACCAAAATTAATTTTTGTTGGATAAAATCAACTTAAAAAGGCTCTCTCTAGTCTCTAATAGTTAATCCACTATCTTTTTGGGATCAACTTTTTATTTATCTTACTTAACAAAAATATCTAGTTATGTTTTTATATCTTTTTAAAAGTTTTTCTAAAATAACAACTCTTTATATTTAGGTGGTGTCAACTTTTTATAATATTGTTTATGAACAAATTGAAATTTATTAAAGAAATGGAATTTGTCATGAATTGAAATCTAATTTTATATTCTAGGTTTGTAGACGTATAAAATCAATTTGATTTCAAAAATATACAAAGATATATTATATAAACTATAAAAATAATAAATGGTAGTGGTGTTTTTTTTTTTTTTTTTTTTTTTTTTTTTTTTTTTTTTTTGGAAAGTGAACTTTCATAACGAGGGTTTTCGGACCAGCTTTCACGCACCGACTAATCCCCTGTTGCGAACATGAGACTATGTCTCATGCCCTGGAGTCACTGGCTCACTGCAGACGAACCTCCATGGTCACAAAAGTTGAGTAGTGTCAGGATTTGAACATTGATCAATAGGTTATCCACTGTATATTTCACATGTCTTATCAAGTCACCACAACCAAAGTGGTTATAAATGATAGTGATGTTTGTGGTGGCGGTGGGTGGTGGTAGAGGTGGTGGTGACGCTAGAGTTGGCAGTGGTGTGGTGGTATGTGTGGTCTCGGGTAACGATGGCAGAGGCCTAGAGGGTGACATTGATGGAATAAACTTTCCCTTCCTTAATAGAAATTTCATCTCATTTAAGATTTTAATTATTTTTCAAAAATTAAAACAAACATGAAAATATGATGAAATTAGACTCCACCTAATTTCATAGAATTTGAGCAAACCAACCAGTCCCTTAGATTATTTATCTAAAAATGTTTTATCAAATCTTTTATTTTTAAGCTCTAAGATATTTAAAATATAAATGGTTTTTTTTTTTTTTTTTTTCAGGAAGAGACTTAAGCAAATAACCAATATAAAGTATTTATTATGTCAAATCTTTAATTGGAAAGTGTAAAAGATGATATAGGATTAATGTTAATATATTTTGGGGTATTACCATAAAGGCTACAAGTTTTACACTCCGATTCTAAATTAGCCCTAAATGGATTTTTTGTTTCTAATTGCCCATTATGTATGCGTTGACTTTTGCCTCAAGACCTGGTTTCACCGGTTTCACCAGGTTACCCCTTTACAAATAAGGGTTTTGAACGTTAGAAATCAAAATCTCATCTCCGACTTCTTCCTCCACGCAACAAAATCAACTGACTCTTTCTTCTTCTTCATGTCAAGTTCTTCTACAGGTTCTAAAACTATTGCTTCATCATGGCAAAATCCTCATGGCGATTTTAGGAACAGAACAACCCCATGGTTTTGTATCGATGTGGTGTTAAAGCTAGCTTATCAATTTCCTAGACAGAAAAGAATCCTAGAAGGAAATTTAGGGGATGCCCCAACTACAAGGTATGTTCTTCACTCTTGGGTTCAGTATAATGTTTTCCTATAGGACTAAGGGCAAAATCGTCAAAACATTATGCAGAATCCTTTAAGATACTGTAAGTTCTTCAGGTGGGTGGACCCACGTTTGCCTAATCAAGATTACAAAAACCTGATGTTTCAAATGCATTTAGCTCTGGTTAGTATGGTTGATGGCAATGTCAGCTGGAACTGGTGAATCAAGATCAAAATAAGAGGTTGATATTGATGATGAAGCTTGTATTGATCATGGTCATGTTATTTTCGGTGATGTTGGTAATTGGGATTGTACTATTGGTGAAGGTCTAGGAAGTTAGAAGTTTAGTTTGTTAAGTTTAGTCTTTTGGAAAGTTTTCGGTTGGGTGAAAGATGTATTAGATCATTCTTTTGGAAATTTGGTGTTATAGTCCTATGGGACAGTTGTAATAGGATGTGAAATACATTTTGAAGGTTGTAATATAAAGTCATATGGGACAGTTAATATGAAAAGCATTAACAAGAAATTCACAATGTATTACACGCTGCAAAATGGAATTATACTTACTACAAACAATAATCTTTATAAACAACATAGATAAATACATACATGGAGGGTTGTAACAACCAGAACCAAACTTCCAATTTTACAACAATGTTTACAAGCCATCATTGTTCAAAAATCCTATCTAATAATATGTTATCAGTAAATTGGAAGCTTGTTACCAAAATATGATTTCACAAAAAAGGTCTACCAAAAGATTTCTGCCCAATTAACCCCCCATCCATAACAGCATCACTCCAATGTAATTGTTGTCTCAGATGTTGAACCACCTCCATCTGGATCATGCTCTGTATTTTTCAGATTGAGCTTGATAATTCTTTTTGAGGGCTTCTTTTTCTTACCAATGGATATTGTGTTTCTTCAATGTTCTCTTCATCAACTATATTCTTAACCAATATTTCCTTCTTCTCTTTTGTCAACTGTGAATAATAAATTAACATGTTGTAAGCTGAATATCCATATCTTGTCTCAAAGATAGCCCCTCCACTTGGTATTACTTTCTAGTACCTAAAAAATTTAGTGTAAGTAATTATTAATGCAAAGCTCTAGGATTAAGATCAAAAGTAAAATGTGCAAATCTCATATGTTTTCCAAACTCCTTAAGTTTCTCTATGATGTTTGGGCCATCGTCACCTCTCCATTAGGAAACCATAGAAGCTTGATGATAAAACCTATTCATCAAGTAAATCCTGGTTTCCTCAAGCATTGTTAGCAGTGGTTTTTTCCTCATATGAATGATCATCGAATTAAAGCACTTTGATATGTCATTCTCTACTGCCTCACAAGCATATATATGAGAGAAAAATGCCATACACCAAGAATGTAGGTTATTTGACATCAGCTAGTCATAGCCACTTGGAGTTATGTGTTTGATTTTATCCATTGTATCCATAAAGTCCCCCCTCCACAATACTTTTGGCATCTTCCCAAAACAGATTCTCCAGCTCTAATCCAATGTATCTCTTCCTGAAGTTTACAAAGATATACCTTGTAACGTCCCGAAAATTCAAGGTAAAACTTTCATTTTTAAAACAACCAAAAACCAACATTTATTCATTTCAACCAAAAGAAAATCAGAGTATGATAATGTATCTTCAAACATCAATGATAAATCAAAAGATAATGCAAAATAAAACTTTAGGGTGTGCAATGCGATCATGCCGAGCTCTTCCCTTTTGAACCGGAAGTACCTGAAACATTTAACACAAAACCATAAGCACAAAGCTTAGTGAGTTTCCCCCAGAATACCACATAACAAACAAGAACGGGCCTAACCCAACATACATGATTCAGGACCAGCCCACGTATTCGAGCCCATCCCATATAATCGGGCCCAACCCATCATACATACTGTAAAATTCGGATCCCGAGGTACTTCAAATTTCAAAATTATAAGTATTTAGGGTTGCCACGACGTGGGGGAAAGCGTCACGACGTGGCGCTTCAAGAAATATCATGATCTTATTTAAGGCTGCCACGGCATGGCAACCTATGGCCACGGTGTGGCAACAGTTTAATGATAAACCCTAATATCTAGGGTTTGCACCCTATTTAAGGGAATGTGATGGCTAAGGTTGCTCACCCTCAGACTCCATCACACTCTCTCAGCCTCCAAGCAAACCCTAACCTCCATTTTTGCTCTCTAAGTTTTTTGTGTTGATTTTGGGGATTTGAAGAAGAAGAATGTGACTTCTAGACTTAGATTCAGCAAGCAACTCTTATCATCATCTTGTTGTGTATCTCTGGACTCTTGTAAGTCCCCAAGTTCCAAGCTTTTTGGTTTATTTTGCGTAGATCTAGGTTTTTGTAACGCCCGTAGATCAGGGCTAGTCAATTTAAGGACTATGAGCGTCAAAAATGACTTTTGTTGGAAGATTATTTAGAAGGAGTAATCTTAAACAAAGTTGTAGTATATGTTACCAGGATTCTGTACATATAAATAACGCTGAAATCCGAGTTATAATGAAGAAGTTATGACCTGTCGAAGTTTCACGACAGAACCGGCACGACACCTACATGTAATGGCATAGGAGTATAAGTTGGTTGACTTGACGAGAGATTTTGGATTTTAGACCAGTAGTTGTAAATAACTGATGTAAGGTTAAATCGTACTGTTTATGCTTTTTGGTCTGTATCGGAACATGACATCCCGAGGTTTTATTATTTAATGAAAAGTACATTCTCTTTGAGAAATGTTTTAATAAAATCTTATCATATTTTGTTTGGGAACAAATTCCGCAATAGTTTTCTTTAAAAGATTACTCTGATTTTAAAACAAAGCATAAACAAATCGGTCTTTTCTGGCCGTGAAATTGGGGATGTCACAGTTGGTATCAGAGCATTAGTTTAAGCGAACTAGGAATTTGTAGGAAATTTCCAGACTTAAACTTAGAATGCTAAGTGATGATTGTGAGATGAGTGTCTACCATATTTTAGACACGAGCACTAGTATATTTTAGGAAAGATGCCTAAAATGCTTTTATGTGCTAAATGTTATATGTTTACCATATATTAAATTGTTTTTCGGATCTATGGTCTGTTGCCGACCGGATCTGGAACCCTTATGTGTTTAGGATTCTAAGCGTACGACTACGATATTAGAACTAGCATGTAAACGTTTCAGAGTGATAAGGATGATTTGAATATCTATCGTGAAAGAGGATCTAAATTCACCTTATTCGGTGTATAGATCAAAAATGAAAAGAACCAGAAGTGGAGCTGGAAACATGAACGAAAACAGGAATCAACCACCTGTGATTGAGCAAGTAGTTGTTGCAGCAGCAGCACCTGAGCCGATAAAAATGGCTGGAGTACAATTGATGATTCAAACGATGTTGGATTGTCAGATGGAAGAAACTAGACGCCTGCTTCGGCAGAATCGTGAAGAACTTTCAATACAAGTTGAAGAGCCCAAAGTGAATGGAGGCCAGTCGGGAGGAGGGAACTACAGTGGGACTGTTGGTCGATCTGATCTGCCAGTGATTAGGAGAAACAACCAAGACGATGGGGTCGAAAGAAATGGATGCAAGTACAAAGATTTTCTAACTTGCAAGCCATCGACTTTCACGGGAAAAGAAAACCCAATTGGAGTTATGGATTGGATATCGGAGATGGAATTGGCGTTCATAACATGTGGTTGCAAGGGCAAGCTACAAACCACATATGCAGTGCATCAGTTCAGAGGCAACGCTGTTCGCTGGTGGAACACTCTGGGGAAAACCATAAGCCCCAACGAGCCACTGCAACTGACTTGGACAGAATTCTTGGTGCAATTCAAACGAAAGTTCTACTCGGCCCAAGATCTGCTAGAACTAGAGAACCAATTCCTGACATTAAAGAAGGACAACATGTCCATTGATGAATACACCAATGCCTTCACAGATAAGATGGAGTTTGCTCTGCGCATTGTCCCAGACGAGCTGGCGAAGATAGATAGATATGCAAAGGGACTACCATGGGAGTACACAGTGCCAGTACGCCAGACGCCTACCCTTGAGGCGGCCATCTGGGTTGCTAAGTCTGTCGAAGAAATGATCAAGGGCAGAACCGCCAACAAGGTTGAAGTTGGTGAGAAAAAAAAGTTTAAGGGATCCCCAAGATCCGACGAGAAGAGAAAATTCTCAAAGTCTGGTTCGAAAAAGTTCGAAGGAGGAAGAGATGAAGCAAGATGGTGTGATAAGTTCAAAAAGAAACATTTGGGAAGATGTGGCGAGGAGGTAACATGTTTCAAGTGTGGAAAGTCTGGGCACTACGCCAATGAGTATGCATCTGGTAAGAAAGTATGTTATGAGTGTAACGAAAAAGGGCATATCTCGATCAATTTCCCAAAGAAGAAAGAACCAGCAAAGCCAAAGGCATTCTACATGATCCTTGACGAAGCAGATGTCAATACGAGAAATCAAGGATGAAAAAAAAACTTTGTATTAAGCTATGGCTAGTATCTGGAAGTGTAGCCTATTAGCGGCATAGTGTAGGGTGAGCTTGAACCTTTTTGTAATCGTTTCAAGATATAATATAAACCCTGCTTTTGATATCTATGTGATATTTATGGTTTTGATATCTATATGATATTTATGGTTTTGATATCTATGTGATATTTATGGTTTGGATGTCTATGTGATATCTATGGTGTTAATATCTGATGTGTTGGATGATTGTGTGATTTTTGTTGTTGTATGGTGACTTGGTTTAACTGCGAGACAATACTTGGGACGAGTATGAGTAGGTGTGAATGGTAGTAGAGGCCTATACTACCGGAAGCACAGGACTCACACTTGGATCAGGGAAAGTCACAAGGTTACCAAGAAGCTAGTGATTGGTCTCGTTTTATTCAAGTATGTCGTTACCATCGTTTCGGTAATGACTAAAGAGATGATTGTTATTCCAACCCTAGTGGTCATCTCAAATTGAGTCCGACTATGATGAGTTTGTTACGTGGTTCATAGAACCAAGTTCGATGTAACATCTGACTGAGGTCAGAAGATTGAAATCAATGCGACCGATAGCATCGCGCTCGTTGATAAAGAAGTTTGTAGCTAGAGATGCTACATACTAAAATATGATTATATCACATTAGAATATGAGGGAAGGTATATTCCATTCTGGAATTTGACTCTAAGAGACTTGAGTCTAAACGTTGCTTCATACGATGAGAGGTCGTTAGAACATGACCCATCGGTCTGTTACAATAGATAAAGGAGAGTACTTATCCTAAGAAGAAGAAGGAGTCCCCAATAAGGATTTATTTTGTAACTCGAAGGTTACGATTGAAAGTCCAACATAGTACGAAGAGCAGATGTAGGATTGAGCACTACCTGCTATCGAGAAGTCCAAAAGTTAGATACTCTTTCGAGGAAACATAGAAGTTACGGTTATTACCTAGGATGAAGTGATAACATATGGAATCATTATACAAGTCCTATTTCGTTGATGATTCCGGGACGTAATCATCCTAAGGGGGAGATAATTGTAACGCCCGTAGATCAGGGCTAGTCAATTTAAGAAATATGAGCGTCAAAAATGACTTTTGTTAGAAGATTATTTAGAAGGAGTAATCTTAAACAAAGTTGTAGTATATGTTACAAGGATTCCGTACATATAAAGAACGCTGAAATCCGAGTTATAATGAAGAAGTTATGACCTATCGAAGTTTCGCGACAGAACCGGCAGGACACAACGCGACGTAAATAGTGAATTTACGATAGAGCGATATTTGGCCTTAGCGATCTAAACGAAAGTCGTAGAGTACGTTAAACCGAGAGCGTGCATAAAAAGAACGTCCAAATCTGACTTCGTATGAGGAAGTTATGATTTTTCTAAGTTTCAGCTTAGCGGTATGCAGCCCAAAGTTCGAATATGAGATCGAGTGGTTTGTAGCCGAAACAATCTAAACGAGAATCGAAGATCTCGTCGATGGGTAGATGAAATAGTTGATGTGAGACGAAATAATAAGTATTTTTGAACTCAATGTGTTCAATAGGTATTTTTGAACTCTATGTGTTCACTTGGTGTTTTTGAACTCAATGTGTTCATTAAGTATTTTGAACTCTATGTGTTCACTTGGTGTTTGAACTCAACGTGTTCATTAGGTATATTTGAACTAAGTGTTCATTAGATGTTTTGAACTTATGTGTTCATCAGGTATATTTGAACTAAGTGTTCACTAGATCTTTTGAACTTATGTGTTCATGAGGTATATTTGAACTAAGTGTTCATTAGATGCTTTGAACTTATGTGTTCATCAGGTATATTTGAACTAAGTGTTCACTAGATGTTTTGAACTTATGTGTTCATCAGGTATATTTGAACTAAGTGTTCATTAGATGTTTTGAACTTATGTGTTCATCAGGTATTTTCGAACTGAGTGTTTAATGGACGTTTTGAACTATGTGTTTATCAGGTGTTTTTGAACTATGTGTTCATTAGAGGATTGTGTTCATTAAGTATTTTTGAACTAGATGTGTTCACTTGGTGTTGTTGAATTGAGTGTGTTCACTAAGTGTTTTAGAACTAAGTATTCACCAGATGTTTTGAATTAAGTGTCCACTAGGAGTGTTAGAACTAGGTGTTCGTTAAGTATGTTGAACTAAGTGTCTATCGGTTGTAATTTGAGGACCTGGGCAGTGGCGGACTTTGTGTCAATTCTTTAGGTCAATCCTTAGGGAAAAATGAATAAAGGATAGTTGATTCTTAGGGTAAATCCTTAAGAAATAAAGGGGATAATGGGGATGGGTAATTTGGATTGATTGATTGATTTATTGATTGATGATTGAATATAATAATTATATTATTGTGGGTCGAAAACCCTATATGCTCACCAGGCTCCCAAGCCTGGCCCACTCAGTTTTCTTTGCATTACAGGTAATGGCATAGGAGTATAAGTTGGTTGACTTGACGAGAGATTTTGGATTTTAGACCAGTAGTTGTAAATAACTGATGTAAGGTTAAATCGCACTGTTTATGCTTTTTGGTCTGTATCGGAACATGACATCCCGAGGTTTTATTATTTAATGAAAAGTACATTCTCTTTGAGAAATGTTTTAATAAAATCTTATCATATTTTGTTTGGGAACAAATTCCGTAATTGTTTTCTTTAAAAGATTACTCTGATTTTAAAACAAAGCATAAACAAATCGGTCTTTTCTGGCCATGAAATTGGGGATGTCACGGTTTTTATGCCTTATTCTTCATGTTGGGACATATTGGAGTGTTGGGATTTCATAAAGTTGCCCACTATATGAATCCCCATAGTCCCTTTGTGGTTAGGAGTGTTGGATATAGAGTTTTATAGAGTTTTGAACTCTTTCATGAGATCTTGGCCCCTTTTACTCTATTTTGACCTAATAAGAGTCCAAGACATGCATTGGACATGCATTTCTGGAAAGTATGGATTTTTATGTGATTATAAGGTGCTAGAATCATTCTGGAATGAGTATCTACTAAGCCTTCAAGAAGAAGTGCTTAATGGGTTAAGCCAAGTCATGTTTTTGCCCTTTTTAGACCTAGAAGTGAGATCTCTATCTCTTGAAGGGTCTAAAGGGATAAAGTTGGAAACTTTATCCACTTGGACCTTAAAAAGGACTAGATTTGAGTTTTGGAGCCCTTGAAGTTGGAAAGGAAAGTGACTTAATGGTTTAAGCTGTCCAGACCAGTCCCCACGACGTGGCTTAGGTTGCCACGGTGTGGCGATTGGGTCAAGGCTCGTTTGTTTCGTCGTTTAGAGGCCACGACGTGGCCAAGGATGGCCACGGCGTGGCGACCTACTGTAGTTGACTTTGAGTTTGACTTTTGACTAAGTTTGACCTAGGGGCATTTTGGGTATTTTGAGCAGTAGTTTGAGTCTAGGTCACTGTTTTCTAGATAGTTGACCCGTAGAGTTATCGGTTGGAGCTGTGATCTGCTCAACTATTCCGTCAGACTGTGAGGTGAGTTTTCCTCACTGTACTTGTGGGTCGAAGGCACCAATGTCGGCCCAGTAGATTGTGTATTATGATTTGGATTATTACTATGCTATGGTGATTTGTTAAGATCTACATGATTATCTGGTTGTTATTATGTGCTTTATCTGTTATATATTTCGACATAGTTTGGTGGGGGTTGAGATTATATTGATTTGTGTTGTAAGTCAACAAACTTGGGCAATCCAACCAGAAGGTTGTGGGACAGGGGTAATCCAACCAGGAGATTGTGGACGCAGTATGTATTAGGAAATCCAACCGAAAGGTTGTGGGTCAGGGTTATCCAACCGGAAGGTTGTGGGCCAGGGGTAATCTAACCAGGAGGTTGCGGACATAGTATGTGTTTTGTATATGTTCTGTTGTGTGGTATTTGGGGAACTCACTAAGCTTTGGCTTATGGTTTAAGTTTTATGTTTCAGGTACTTCAGATGATCGGGGAAAAGCAAAGGCATGATCGTGCACATCTTTCTAGTTTTATGACATATAATTTTGGGACACACTGATATGTGATTATTATCTTTGGAAACAACGTTTTTGTAAACAATTATGGTTTGTGATTGGATTTTAAAAATGAAAATTTTTCCTTGATTTTTTTTGGGATGTTACAAGTTGGTATCAGAGCCCTTGTTTAAGAGAATTGGATGAGCATTCGTGTGAATCCAGACTCAAACTAAGGATTTGTAAAAGTTTTCAAAATTATTGTCAAAAATTGTTTTCAAAGGTAACCAAGGAAGGGTGAGATGTGTACGATCAGACGGAGCAAGAAAGTATACCCCAAGCTACCCACACTGTTATTTGTTTATGATGATTGTGATAGAACTGCATGCTAGTGGTAGGCTAGAAATCTTCAGGCATTGAATGATAGAATTTTCTGATGTATGATGCCTGATAGCCTAGGAGGACATCTTGTATGTTAGATGAAATTGACATCATTACTATAGTTGCTTAGTGTATGCATCATAGTTGTACATAACTAGGATTCTATATCCTGAGAATGTTTGATTTAGCCTTATTTCCTATTTTTTTCTGATGAAGAGCTTATGGTAGAATCAAGTATCCAACTGCCTATAGGATCTGACGTTATGTATGATTAGCATGTACGAGTGGTTGTAGGGTTGGTGGAAGTTTCATGAGTGAGTATGTCGGTGTAGAAGGCCAGTTGAGGAATGATTAGCCACTCTCTCGAGAGTAAGGATAGGATGTATGTGTATCCTAGATGCTTGGGCCTAGTGGTTAGGAATTATGTGTGAGAACCTGCCTGATTTTGTGGTGTCTTAGTGCCAGTAGGTTTCACTGCTCGAATGTTGCTTTGCTTTGTGCTTTGTGGGACTGATATTGATGTGAGTTAACTATTAAATGAATATGTCAAGTTACATGCTGCATAGGTTAAATAATTTTAGGATGATTGATTCTTCCCTATTGAGCAGCTCTCGCCCGAGTCTAGCCGTTGTAGGGTTGGGTCTATTAGTCAAAAGATTATTTAAGTTTTGTTGCATGTAATTGTATTCATGAAGTGGTTAGCTGAAATTAATAGGAGGTTTTCAGCAGCTGATGGCAAGGTGAGGTGGGGATCCTAGGAGAGCCTAGGAAGTGCTTTAGTGCGGTCGCTACGCTGTTTAGTGGGTATTTGGCAGTATTATTATGAGGAGGTGTTTTAGAGTATTCGAGATGATTCTTGAGGAAAGTACGGATATGTGTGGAAGGTAGTATTGGGCCCGTACTACTGAAAGCATAAGATCCATACTCAAATCGAGGAAAATTTTGAGGACTCCAAGGAGCTGGTTGGGGTGGATAACATGGTTTAGAATCATGATTCATTACATTGTGTTTCCTTCTTTATCAGTTATTGGTTATGGTTGTTCAGGATGATGATGGGTCTAGTGATTATTTGGGCCTTAATTTTTATGTCTGTTCGAGCCTAAATGGTGCAAATCTAGGTGAGTTAGTTGATTATGAGGTCTCGATGGCCTTGCTCGAGGTAGTTCCACTTGAGTCGTGAAACTCAAGAAGGAAGCGATTGTGATGATTGACTCGAGGATTGCAGCTGAAGGTTGAGTGGTTGGCGGATGGTTTGGGATTTCGAGACGAGGTGTGTGGTAGTCCATTTGTTTCTAGATAGAGAATCAGTGCTATGAAGGGACTGTCAGAATTATTGCTTGTGCATTTGCATGGGATTCATGTGGTTAGAGGCGGTTGTGATTGGGAAGTGTCAGAGGTCTCCATTTGAGATTATGAATCTATTTTAGTTTGCTTGGTCTTTATCTAGAAGATTATGTTGCGTTGTGTTAAATATTTCAAGGGTTAGGGATGCTATGTATCTGGTTGAGCCGACTTGAGTTTTGGTCTGTTTGCAATGTCATTTGGTGGTAGTTCGAACCCTAAGTAGGGGAGAAATGAGTATTCTGCTAGGAGGATCATCAATCTATTAGAGTTTATAGTTTCAGAAGAATAAGTTATAAGTATCTATGATTCAGGTATGCGAGATTTTTGTTCAAGATTTGAACGGGGTGTAGGACAAGTTGCCATCAGATATATGTGCTCAGGAATGTACGAGTTGTCTTCACTATAGGAAGTTGTTGGACAAGGAGCTCGTTGTAGCCAGTGGTTCCTTTCGGGATGTTATAGCCAGTGGTTCTTTTCGGGGTGTCGATCAATAGATCAAGAGGTATTTGGGTCGCTCAGGTTGAGTATCGGTTGTCGAGGGATATTTCAGCTTGTTGTATAGATTGATATCGTTAGTCTAGGCTAGGCAGTTATTGATCCGTAAATCAGCTTCATAGTTGGGTATGTTTAGTCCCATATGGGTTCTGTTCAGTAGTGTATTGGGTCATATTAGTTGTCAATGCATCCTCGATTGTTGGTCTTTTGTTCATCATCTATAGTTGAGTTTATTCAGAAGTTCTGAACTGTATCAGTGGAAGTCAATGGAAGCGTCAACCATCGTCAAAATCTGTACATTGTACAATTTGGTTTCTGTGCATAGGTACCCTCAATGGTTGGTTGTGAAATTATTGTTCAGATCAAGCTCGAGTTTGGCAGATGTCCTTGGTTATTGGAAGTTCAGATGTTGGGGCAGCGTTGTTTAGTTTTTCAGGTGTGGCTTTGGATGTGCATAGAATCCAATTTTGGCATATCGCGTCGACAGGGTCCGTATCTGGATTGACCCAACCTGGGTTTTGCCAGTATTTCTGATAGCATTGGAAGTTCTATCGAGATAGTTATGTATTGGTAGGATCTGTTCTGTTTCAACTAAGATGTGGGATCTTAGTTTCGGCCATTCATGAGGATGTTTTTGTTAGTGGTTGAGGTTCGACATTATGGTTAGATCTACTGGTACCACACCCTATGGGTAAGGTTGTGAGGGGGAAGGAGTGCAGTAGATCTAGGGTTGGTTATGTGTTTTCCCTTGGGGATATATGTTGGCTGAGTAAGATACCATGACAACACTTGGTATGAATTTATTGGTATGGTTATTATTTGGTTAATAGAATTTCATTTGGAGAAAGATTACAACTTCCTATCTCATTCGTTGGTTGTCTGCAACCATGTTCTCGTCTGATTTTACATTGGTAGCAGCCGATACTGTGAAAGGAATTGTGCGTGATAGAAGGGTATGGCATGTATTGTGTTCGGTTAGCGTTGAGAGGGATGTTGATTGGGTCCCTACAAGTCGGTGGATTGATGGTTGGGTGTCTTTAGGCCCCATGGTGCTGGTCATGATTCTTCAGGCCAGGAATGGGATGACGGCAAAATCGGCTTAGTGTCATGAGCTTATCGTTTAGTGGTTAGAAGGTGTCATGATGTATCATGAACCAGTGGCGGTATGATTCATATGGGAGAGATCCGATAGTCAATTGATTGAGGCTCTTAGGTCTCAGATCGTTAGTTTTCTTGGCATGTTTGGGTGTTAGTGCATTGTGGGAGTCGAGAGACTCAGTGATCAACTGGTTTGGATCATGCGGGAAGTTAAAGGTTGTTGGGAGTAACAGTGGTGCATCAGAAGTCACTTGCATAATGTTTCCATTATAAATCCCATTTGCTTGCGGAATTTTTATTAGGAGTTTGTTTACCAATATTGGGTATCGGTTATGGAATCGCGAGTCATGAAGTTCGTCGTGAATGTCTCGAGTGATTTGTCAGGTGGGGGTACACTTAAGTTGTTAAGGGATTTGGATGCAACGTGAAATTATTGGGGAGGACCATCATTATGCTTGGGGGAGTAGTAGGTTGGTGATAACATGTCAGGTAGTCAAGTGTGCATTTAAGGTTCTTAGGCACAATTTCCGGATTTGGAATTGGGTAAAATTTGCGATCGGTATGTTTTCAATATTCTTTCTGCATGTTTTGGTGGTGTTCCTAGCCAGGGACTAGGGGTAGGTATGATGAATGGTTGATCATCAGTCTTAGAGCGTGGCTTTTGAAGTTTAGAACTGATTAGTTCCCGATTCCAGGAAGTATATTGATGGAGTTGGTTTGTGGTTGTAGTTTTGAGGGTTCCTGGTTACGTAGTTCTCACAGGAAGTTGGGTTTTATAGTTAGGGAGAGAAAGATAGTCATTACGAATGAGTATTCTCAAATTATTCGGTTGTTTGTTGGAAGTTGTGGGTTTCCGAGCGGTCTCTCGAGTTTTCTTTATAATATGCCTAGATTTCGAAGTGATTAAAGTGAGTCGTGGAATATGTTGATGTTGTTCGTGTTCCACTACAAATATTATTTAGCTGAGACTCGTGTTAGGATTCGCCTTTATTTTCAAGTGAAGGGTACAACATCAGTGAATAGGCAGTGGTTGCAGAAAGATCAGAGTCGGCAGAAGAGCTATGCTGACAGACCTCGATCTGAGTTGGAGTTCCAGGTCGGTGGTATGGTATTACTAAAGGTATCACCCTGGAAGGGTGTAATACGCTTCAGGAAGAGGGGAGAGTGTCACAACCTGGTCCTGGTGGCAGAAACACCGAGCGACGCAACTTTCGGAGTTTATGGCTTTCTGGAAGAGGCCTTCGTGTCAAGTTCTCATTCCTTTTTGATAGTTTGACAGTCTTCTGTACTCTGTGGTTTAGTCTTTTATCTCTGTAGGTTGACCTAGGAATACATGTACTTTTGAGAGGGTCAACGTAATGTTGGTGAGTTTACAGGTTTGGTAAGTGTGGAAAATACTTTTTTGATGTTCTTGAGTTAGCACTCGTTGTAACCTCAACATAGGTTAACATGTTAGTGTATCTTCTAGTGTTTTGCTAGTAGGATCTATATAGTTTGATGACTAAATCTGAATCCTGATTTGGATAGAAGTTGTATATTTTACTTATTATCTTATCTCAAGGTTAGTATTGGATAATATTCTCCTAATATTTCTTTTGTTGTGTTGTAGGCACTACTTCTCAAGGCGTTCCTCAAGAATAGTGGGCGTTATGTTCGAACTTTTTTCCTCGAGTTGGTGTGAACTATCACCACGCATAGTTTTATGGTAGTTTTAGTTTTTAGTTTATCCTAAACTCACTTCCTTGAGTTTGTGATTACTATCACTACTTCCATAGGTAGGTTCCTAATGGGAGTCTAAGATAGTTAAGAGTTGGTTGAACTAAACTTGCTTCCTCGAGTTTGTGAGTACTATCACTACTTAGTTGGATTAATCCTAATAGTATTTTATGATAGCTAGTTTTAGTTTGACAAAATTACGACGAGTTCCTATAATCGAGCTATGAATGTTGATCCCGAAATAAATAACGTGACGCTTTATCGGATGATACTGTAGCAAGAAAGTTATGCCTGCTTCGACTTGCCGTCGGGATGTAGCTAGCAACCACAGGTGGGAGTGTCAATCCCATATAGATTTATACATCTCTCTCTCTCTCTCTCTCTCTTTCATTTAAGAATTAACGATTATAGTTCGGACGCTAGTTGAATATCAATTAGCGTTTTGATGAATCGTGTCTTGTAACGCCCGCAGATTCGGGCTAGTCAATTTAAAGACGATAAGCGTCAAAAATGACTTTTTGATAGAGGATTATTTAGAATAAATAATCTTAACTAAGTTTTAGTATATATTTCACAAGGTTTCCGTACATATAAAGAACGCTGAAATCCGAGTTATAACGAAGAAGTTATGATATGTCGAAGTTTCGGGATAAAACCGACACGACACTGGGAATCGTAAAAAGTGAGTTTAATATAAAGTACTTTTTAGCATTATTGATATAAAAGAAAGTTGTAGAGTACGTCTCCACCTACGCGTGGATATAAAGAACGTCAAAAACGGAGTTCGTATGCAAAAGTTATGACCTTCCGAAGATGTAACAGTCTAAGAGCATGACACATGGCATAAACCCTAATCAGCCATGCTCCACGGCGTGAAAATAAGGTCCACGATGTGGAATTAAGTCTACGGGAGTGATATGTTAGAACGCAGATGTGTTAAGAGCCCACGACGTAAAATTAAGTCCACGACGTGGAAATGTCATCCGGACACCATTTGAAGCTAGAACGCAGATGGAAAGCCTACGAAGTGATTCAGCCATGCTCCACGACGTGGACATAAGACTCCACGACGTGGACATGTTTTGGGCAGCCTATAAATAGCAAGTTTGACCCTTGCTCTTCTTACACCTAAACTTTCTTTCTCTCTCTCGTTTGTTGGACGTTTCCCTTCCCGAGCCCGATGATCGCGAACCGCTGACCGTTTCTATTCAAAGTCTATCAACTCACGCTGCTAATATGAGTGCATAGTTACTTTCATATTACACATAGATATGAAGTATTTAATATAAATTATGTGCTATGTGTGCACATTATCTGTATACTTGCTATCTATGCTGGATGAACAATTTTATACATGTTTTAATTTATTTAAACTTTATATGTATTTTATATTTACAAATATGTTGGGTAAAACATGGGTAGATGAATTAGATTGTGTGTAATGAAATAAAAATTGATGAGAGGTCTCGATGTTTAAGATGATTTAGTCATCTAGCAGAGTATAGACAACGACCACAGACTATTCTAGACAGTCCAGTGGAATGTTAGCAGGCTCATAACCTGTAGGTGTTTTTAAACTAGGTGTTCATTAGGTATTTTTAAACTAAGTGTTCACTAGATGTTTTTGAACTAGGTGTTCATTAAGTATTTTTGAACTGAGTGTTCATCAGGTATTTTTAAACTAGGTGTTCATTAGGTATTTTTAAACTAAGTGATCACTAGTGTAAATGAGTGTAAGGTCTGTTTATGCTTATGTTTCTGTATTGACAATGACATCCTAATGTTTTAAAACGAAATAAAATACATTTCTTCGGAAATGCTTTGATAATATAATTATCGTGTTTTTCTGGGAACAAATTCCGCAACACTTTTCTTTAAAATGACCGTGAATTTGGGGATGTCACAGTTGGTATCAGAACATTAGTTTAAGCGAACTAGGAATAAAGATTTATTTCTAGACTTAAACTTAGAATGCTAAGCGATGATCGTGAGGAGTGTGTCTAATATATTTTAGGTAGTACACCTGAATAGACACAAGCACTAGCTTATTTAGGGAAGGATGCCTAAAATGCTTTTATGTGCTAAATGATTTGTGATTATTTGATTGGATCTATGGTCTGTTGCCGACCGGATCTAGAAACTTTATGTGTTTAGATTTCTAAACGTTTAATTACGGTATTAGAACTGACATATAAATTTTCGAAATAACAAGGAGATTTATACGTCTATCGTAAATAAAGTTTCCATGTTCTCGTCACTGCACACCAAACGTTTAAATTGGTGTATAGATCGACATGGTAAGAACTCGAAGCGGACTCGGAAACGCTAACGGAGATGTTAATCAGCGACCTGTGATTGAACATGCACCAGAGGTAGCAGCTGCACCTGAGCCAATCACAATGGTTGGAGTACAAGCCATGGTTCGAGCTATGATGGCCGAACAGAGGGAATAGATGAGGCAATTACTGCTGAACAATAGGGATGAACCTACAATGCCTGTTGAACATCCAAAACTGAATGACGGACATTCGGAGGAAGGGAACTACAGTAGGACTGTTGGTCAAGATGAACCGCCAGTAGTTAGGAGGAACAACCAAGACGATGGAATCGAGAGGAATGGATGCAAGTATAAGGACTTCACAACTTGCAAACCAATCACTTTCACTAGGAAAGAGGATCCAATCGGAGTTATGGACTGGATCTCGGAGATAGAGTTGGCTTTCATAACATGTGGATGCAAAGGCAAGCTACAAACCACATATGCAGTGCGTCAGTTCAGGGGTGGCGTTGTTCGCTGGTGGAACACTTTAGGAAAGATCATGAGCCCTAATGAGCCACTGCAACTGACTTAGGCAGAGTTCTTGGTGCATTTCAAACAAAAGTTCTGCTCGGCCCAAAATCTGCTATAACTAGAGAACCAATTCCTAACGTTAAAGAAGGCCAGCATGTCTATTGACGAATACACCAATGCCTTCACTGACAAGATGGAATTTGCTTTATGTATTGTCCCTGACGAGCTGACGAAAATCGATAAATATACAAAGGGACTACGATGGGAATATGTTGTGCCAGTACGCCAGGCACCTACTCTTGAGGCAGCTATCTGGGCTGCTAAGTCTGTTGAGGAAATGATCAAGAGTAGAGCCACCAACAAGGTTGAATTTGGCGAGAACAGAAAGTTTGAAGGATCTTCAAGGTCCGACGAGAAGAGAAATTTCTCGAAGTCTGGTTCGAAGAAGTTTGAAGAAGGAGCATAATGGTGCGACAAGTGTAGAAGGAAACACGTTGGGAGATGCTCTAAAGAGGTTACCTGCTTCAAATGCGGGAAGACTAGTCACTATGCCAATGAATGCATGGCCAAGAAAGAAGTCTGCTTTAAGTGTGGTGAAGAAGGACACTTCAAGCAAGACTGCCCGAATAAGGAAGGGGCTGCAAAGCCAAATGTGCCGCCACGGCCAAAGGCAAGAGCATTCCAAATGATCCTTGACGAAGCAGGTGGCAATGCAAGGGATGAGGAATAAGGATCTATGAAGTAACCATGTGAATAGTATCACGTGGTGTAGCCTATTAGAGGCCTCGTATAGGTTGAACTTGAACATTTATGTAATCGTTTCAAGAAATAATATAAAGCTTCGTTATGTTATCTGATGTGTTAAATGATTATGTGAAATTCTTGAATGGTGACTTGGAAAAACTGCAAGACAATACTTGGGACGAGTATGAGTAGGTGTGAATGGTAGTAGAGGCCTATACTACCGGAAGCACAGGACTCGCACTTGGATCAGGAAAGGTCACAAGGTTACCAAGAAGCTAGTAATTGATTCCATTTTGTTCATGTTTGTCGTTACCATCGTTTCGGTAATGACTAAAAAGATGATTATTAATCCGACCCTAGTGGTCATATCAAATCGAGTCCGACTAAGATGGGTATGTTACGTGGTTTAAAGAACCAAGTTCAATGTAACATCCGAATTAAGCCAAAAGCTTGAAGTGAAAGATAATCGAAGCGATCAATAGAACTATCGCGATCGCCGTTAAAGTAAGAAGCTTGTAGCTAGAGTTCTACAATGTGATTATATCACATTAGAACAAGAAGAAAGGTATATTCCATTCGAGAATTTGACTCTAAGAGACCTGAGTCTAAGCGTTGCATCATACGATGAGAGGTCATTAGAACATGACCCATCGGTCTGTCATGATAATCGAAGTAAGGAACTTCTCTTAAGTTAAGTCTAATAAGAATAAGAAGTCTCCAACAAAGATTGAATTTTCAAATCAAAGGTTACGATTGAAAGTCCAACGCGAGATAGAGAGCGAATGTAAGATTGAGCATCGCCAACAGTCAAGAAGTCCAAAAGTTAGATACTCATTAGAAGGAACATAGAAGTTACGCTTGTTACCTAGGACGAAGAGATAACGTATGGAGTCATTATACAAGCCCTTTTTTGTTGATGATTTCGGGACGTAATCATCCTAAGGGGGAGATAATTGTAACGCCCGCAGATTCAAGCCAGTCAATTTAGAGACAATGAGCGTCAAAAATGATTTTTTGATAGAAGATTATTTAGAATAAATAATCTTAACCAAGTTATAGTATATGTCACAAAGGTTTCGTACATATAAAGAACGCCGAAATCCGAGTTATAACGAAGAAATTATGACCAGTCGAAGTTTTACGGCAAATCCGGCACGGCACCGAGAATCGTAAAAAGTGAATTTTTGATAAACTACTTTTTAGCCTTATATCTAAATGAAAGTTTTAGTATATGTTAAACCGAGAGCATGCATAAAAAGAACGTCAGAATCTGACTTCGTATGAGGAAGTTATGATTTTTCTAAGATTTCGCATAGGAGTATACAGCCCGGAATTTGAATATTAGATCGATCGATTTTTAGCCAACATAACCTAAACGAGAATCGAAGGTCTCATTAATAGTAGCTCAACGGTAAAAATACAGACGAAAACGGACGTCGGATGAAGAAGTTATGAAGTTTTAACAAACTTTTCATGTCCCGGCCTGTTAAAAATATAACTTAAAAAAATAAATTCAAAATTAGCCAACAGAGTATAAACGAAAATTGTAGAGTACGATTCCACCTACGCGTGGATATAAAGAACGTCAAAAACGGAGCTCGTATGCAAAAGTTACGGATTTTAGAAGATAATTAGTTTTTAGAGTAACCAACGAGTGACACGTGGCGCAATCTGAGCCGCACCTTCTTCCCCACGGATTTGCATGAGATCGCGACATGTGGCACATTACGCCCAACGTAATTTTAAGTACGCTTAGCGTAACCCTTAAAAACCCATTACGCTCAGCGTAATTCTTGAGTACGCTCAGCGTACTCGACGCTGGCAGCATATAAATAGAGGCGTTTTTCCTCATGTTTCTTCACACCTTTTCTCAACTACTCTCCCAAATACCCCCAAAGCCTCAAGGCTTTTCTCTAGCCTTTCTTAGGAGTTAGTAGCGAGTCCCGGAGCGTCACAAGGCCCCGAGAAGAAGAGCTTTCGGCTCAGAAGTTCTGCCCGCGCAGAGCCCGGTTCTTCGCTAAACTCCAATATAAGTGAGTTATGCCTACCCTACTTTAGATATAGCTTATGTTTAAATATAATATCATTATTATGAACCTATACATAAGATTTATCAATGATTCAAAGTCGTTATACTGATTGATCTACTTACAGGGATGATGTCTAGGCTGTGATTTAGTGAGGTGTTTAAAGTGGGATTTCCAAACAGTATACTTCGTATACCAAACGGACCCTACCTCCGATATGATCCTACCTGGTTGTTCCTTACTTAAGAGATCATGAAAGTAGACTTTGAGTTAATGATGAATCTAGACTAATAATTAGTCGCAATAAATATTAGACTAAAATTTAGCAATAATAATGCTAGGTTTCGTCGAAAGAAAATAGAATCGTTAGAAGCGAAGCGCTGCCCGAGTTTGGAATCATCACTTTAACAAGTGAGTGCATAGTCCCTTTCATGAACATGATTTTAATACAAGTATTGATTGAAGTATTAAATATATGTTTATGTGCGAGTTATTTGATGTTGCCTGAAATACGTGTTAAAGAACATACCTGATTATATATGATGATTTAGGATAAAGAGTACACCTAAATTAATTATGGGGAATATTGGGTAGTATCCTTTTATGAGTACGAGTGAGTTATACACAGAGAATAGAACTTTAAAATATGTCATTGATCCGGGAGCATGGATTAGACACAGTCATTGTCCCTAGTCCGAAAGTATGGATTGGACATAGTCAATTGTCATTAATCCGGGAGTATGGATTAAGACATAGTCAGTTGTCATTAATCCGGGAGTATGGATTAAGACATAGTCAGTTGTCCTTAGTCCGGGAGTATGGATATGACATAATTATTTGACATTAATCCGGGAGTATGGATTTAGACATTTGTCCCTAGTACGAGAGTATGGAATGGGCACAGTTATTGATCCGAGAGCATGGATTAGATCCGGGAGTATGGATTAAGTAAAGAGATAAATTTTAAGGTCCGAAAGTATGGATAGTGTCGTTGTGAGGATCGACGGGGTGGGGTAAGAGTTGCTTATATATATATATATATATACATATATATATATATATATATATATATATATATATATATATAAGGTGAAATTGTATATTTTGTGAGTTCTCAATTATATATATGATATAACATTGTGGAATTAAAACCCCTATCTATGCTGGATGAACAATTTTATACATGTTTTAATTTATTTAAACTTTATATTTATTTTATATCTACAAATATGTTGCGTAAAACATGGGTAGATGAATTAGATTATGTGTGATGAAATAAAAATTGATGAGAGGTCTCGATGTTTAAGATGATCTAGTCATCTAGCAGAGTATAGACAACGACCACAGACTATTCTAGACAGTCCAGTGGAATGTTAGCAGACTCATAACCTGTAGGTGTTTTTGAACTAGGTGTTCATTAGGTATTTTTAAACTAAGTGTTCACTAGGTGTTCATTAAGTATTTTTGAACTGAGTGTTCACCAGGTATTTTTGAACTACGTGTTTACCATATGTTTTGAACTACGTGTTCACCAGTTGTAATTTAAGAACCATGGCAGCTATGGACTTAGTGCCTGTTAAATAAACCCTGGTAGCGATGGAATTCGTGCCTATTCCTTAGGAAGATCCTTAGGAATGAATGAATGAAGGACAGATGATTCTTAGGATAGATCTATAAGAATAAAGAAGATAATGGGGATGGGTAATTGGGTTGATTGCTTGATGATTAAACATAATAATTATATTATTGTGGGTTGAAAACCCTATGTGCTCACCAGGTTTCCCAACCTGACCCACTCAGCTTATTTGTATCATAGGTGTCGATACAAAGCTACATTACACTGAAAGATTAAAAGAGATGTGGATCATTAGTGTAAATGAATGTAAGGTCTGTTTATGCTTATGTTTCTGTATTGACAATGACATCCCAAAGTTTTAATATAAACAAAATACATTTTTTCGGAAATGCTTTGATAATATGTTTATCATGTTTTTCTGGGAACAAGTTCTGCAACACTTTTCTTTAAAAGGATACTCTGATTTTTAAAATAAAGCATAAACAAATCAGTCTTTTCTGGCCGTGAAAATGGGGATGTCACATGTCTTATCTAACTCTTGTCGTGGGGGTCTCCCCTAGTCGGTCGTGTTGTTATTCGTGCTGTGTTTTATACAATATACTTAGTATATATATATATATATATATATATATATATATATATATATATATATATATATATATATATATATATATAGTAACGCCCGCAGATTCGGGCTAGTCAATTTAGAGACAATGAGCGTCAAAAATGACTTTTTGATAGTGGTGAAATTGTATATTTTATGTCAATTATATATATGATATAACATTGTGGGATTGAAACCCTTATTTACTCACCAGGTTTCCCAACCTGACCCAATCAGTTTATTTGTATCACAGGTGTCGATACGAAGCTACATTACACTGAGAGACTAAGGAGATGTAGATCACTAGTGTAAATGAGTGTAAGGTCTGTTTATGTTTATGTTTCTGTATTGACAATGACATCCTAATGTTTTAAAACGAAATAAAATACATTTATTCGGAAATGCTTTGATAATATATTTATCGTGTTTTTCTGGGAACAAATTCCGCAACACTTTTCTTTAAAAGGTTACTCTGATTATACAATAACCATAAATAAAATTTTTAAAATGACCGTGGATTTGGGGATGTCACAGTTG
The DNA here is from genome assembly GCF_052849685.1 of Lactuca virosa. NCBI lineage: Eukaryota > Viridiplantae > Streptophyta > Magnoliopsida > Asterales > Asteraceae > Lactuca > Lactuca virosa. The sequence goes on along the minus strand of NC_136433.1, from coordinate 92,731,241 downwards.
GTATCAGAGCATTAGTTTAAGTGAACTAGGAATAAAGATTTATTTCTAGACTTAAACTTAGAATGTTAAGCGATGATCGTGAGGAGTGTGTCTAATATATTTTAGGTAGTACACCTGAATAGACACAAGCACTAGCTTATTTAGGGAAGGATGCCTAAAATGCTTTTATGTGCTAAATGATTTGTGATTATTTGATTGGATCTATGGTCTGTTGCCGACCGGATCTAGAAACTTTATGTGTTTAGATTTCTAAACGTTTAATTACGGTATTAGAACTGACATATAACTTTTCGAAATAACAAGGAGATTTATACGTCTATCGTAAATAAAGTTTCCCTATTCTCGTCACTGCACACCAAACGTTTAAATTGGTGTATAGATCGACATGGTAAGAACTTGAAGCGGACTCGGAAACGCTAACGGAGATGTTAATCAGCGACCTGTGATTGAACATGCACCAGAGGTAGCAGCTGCACCTGAGCCAATCACAATGGTTGGAGTACAAGTCATGGTTCGAGCTATGATGGCCAAACAGAGGGAATAGATGAGGCAATTGCTGCTGAACAATAGGGATGAACATACAATGCATGTTGAACAACCAAAACTGAATGACGGACAGTCGGAGGAAGGGAACTACAATATGACTGTTGGTCAAGATGAATCGCTAGTGGTTAGGAGGAACAACCAAGACGATGGAATCGAGAGGAACAGATGCAAGTATAAGAACTTCACAACTTGCAAACCATCGACTTTCACTGGGAAAGAGGATCCAATTGGAGTTATGGACTGGATCTCGGAGATGGAGTTGGCTTTCATAACATGTGGATGCAATGCAAGCTACAAACGATCTATGCAGTGCGTCAGATCCACAATACCTTCCATGTTTTCCAGCTTTGAAAGTGTGTGGCTGACGCTTCAGCAGTTGTTCCTTTGGATGATATTCATGTTGATGGTCGTCTGAATTATGTTGGGAGACCAGTGACGATTTTGGATAGAAAGACGAGGGCCTTGCACAACAAGGTAGTATCTTTGGTCAATGTCGAGTGGCAGCATCGGAAGGGTTTCGAGTGGACTTGGAAACCCGAGGTGGAGATGCGAGAGCACTACCCTGAGTTATTTGCAGCACCGGACTTCGAGGAAAAAGTTTGATTCAAATGGGGAATAATTGAAACATCCAGATCCCGAGATAATTCAAATTTAACTGATGCAAAACATTCTTATATAAAAATTGATACAAGATAAGGGATATGGAGTTATGGACCTATGAGAGGTTGTTGTTCATGTACACAAAAGGGATGTGACAGCACTTTAAGCTAATAAAAAAAATAAGAAAATTAAACTACATAAAATACACTTATTTTTGGTAAATATTATTTGGAAAAGTATTTTCAAAGCTGAACAGTATGTTTATAATCAAACCAGAAACATAAATATCAAATAACTACTCAATAAGTCAATCACCAATAGATAAAGTTTTATTTTATGTAATTTAATGTTTTTTTAATTGAACGTGGAATTTTTTTTCTTAAAAAAAAAAAAAAAAGAAAGTCTTAAAAATACGAATAACTAATGAAAAGATCTTGTGGCAATCGATAGTTAATCATAGAAGAGAGAGAGAAAAAGTATTTGATTATGGATTAACAAAAAATCTTGAAACGACCGAATTCATTTTGTGTCACGTGAATCCAAAAGCATCTTTCATATCAGAAATTAATATTAATATTTTAGGTTATTTTATTTATTTATACTTTCCAATGTTATAAACAACTAAAAATCTCATAAAAGAATCGTACATCTGGGTGCGTACAATTTTTGTCAAAACCTTGCACCAACTCCACCTTTTTGACACACCTATTTATAGCTTATTTTTCAAAAAATTTAAAGGATTGTGTTATAAATACCGTCTTTCACTCTCTCACATCAGGGATGGTTACGTATTATTACACTCACATATAGGGGTACACAACATTAGGAGGTACGTATACGTATATAAATTGTCATTTTAAATCCTAATGTTTAAAAAAAATAGTATAGAAACTAGCTTTTTAAAATTTCATTAAAATAGCTTAAAAGTTAATTTATTGAAATTCTGTTTGATAAAATTATAAAAATAGTTTATTTTAGCTTATAAATTAGTTTAAAAGCTATCAGCTCTCTTTTCAACTAAAAAGTTGAAGCTAATGTGCCTAATAATGCTTTAGACCAAAGCTTGGTGTTTTTTGAGTTGGGGATTGTCAAACAATTCTAAAATTACACGAGCCCAAAAGAAAAATATTATCAAAAAAAGAAATTGATTATATATTTATCGGATATAAATATTCATATTGTTCTAATATTGAGGAGGATCCAAGGGGTTTCAAGGAGGCTATGGAGTCCCAAGATGTAGTTTTTTGGAAAGAAAAAAAAAATGTATTAATGACATGTCATGAATTTTGGAAAATAACACTTTGGTAACATACTTCCTATTGGATTTAAAAGGCTCTTGGATGCAAGTAGTCCTTCAAGAAAAAGAAGCGGGAACTAAAAAATGTATATACTCATGACAAGCTGTATAAATATGTTACTGGGCAAATAATATAAAACTTGGAGTGATAATTGCAAGTTGAAGGTCAGGTCGTTACCCACCATATCATGAGACAGATTCCCTTCAACCAACAAATGTCATACTTTTGTTTTGTACCCTTTTTAAGAATCACGTCACATGATGTGTTGGAACTGATCTCCTTTCGTTTTTTTTTTTTTTTGTTTTTTTTTTTGGGTGTGTGTGTGTCCTGTTTGTAACCTTTTATTGCTTTGTATATTATTTAATTATATAAATTCTTATTTCAACACCAAAAGAAAAAGCATAATATGGTTTGTTAGTATCACACTTTCAAGAATGATCAGTATCCCAAAACTACAAATTACAAAGGATACAAGTATTGTTTAATGGAAACATTATGCGACAGACACCCTTCCTTTACAAAACCTTTCAAACATTTGTCTATCTAATATGGCATAATGCGAGCGATATGACTGATAACCGACAATAAATATTTCACATTTGTCAACTTAACTCCACAAAGTTCCTATCATTACTATCAAAATACGAACCACCTCACCAACATCACAACATTTACTTTGTATATTTATTATTTTCATGGACCAGTGTGAAACACGTTTTATTCGGGTGTATGGGCTGTGAATTGACACCCTCCATTATTTAGGATGGTGAAAGGTAAATACAACTGACACAATCTATATATATATATATATATATATATATATATATATATATATATATATATATATATATATATATATATATATATATATATATATATATATATATATATATATATATATATATATATATATAACTTCTTAATTACAAGCAAGGGGGAAAGTAATAACAAATGTCTTTTTTGGTTAAGTGTTATCTGAAAAGAAACAAATGAGACTAAGAAGTTCTAAGGCAGTAATCTATGTATGAAATTTAGTGAGTGGACCATTCAAATTAACCATGCCTCAACATATTAGTAAAGTTAACACACAAAATTGAACAAACAGCTCAGTAGTATATAAGTTTTTTTCACAAAATATGTAAATTCACAGATCTGGTGAGGCAAAGATGTTCATATACTAAATGTATACCACAGTTTGTCATCCCATATAAATCATAACCAACATTTTAATATGAATATATATTATTAGTTGATAGTGTTTTGAGTTCCAGTAAGAATTACGACTTATTCAAAATATGACAAATTTTAAGAAAAAAAAAAGTGCATACATACATACATACATACATACTTCAGTCACATTATAGAGAAAAAACGCTTAGGTTTTTCATATCCCAAAAAATTTAAAATCATTTTTTTAATTTTTACCTTCTAAGTTTGTCATATTTGGCAGATTCATCAACATATCCCACAAATTTTTTTGAAAGTTGTGTTTAAATGTGAAGCCAATAATTAAAGTTATTGGGAAGTTGAGTGATGGTTTGAGGTTAGCCTTTTGCATATTAAGTGTGTATATCACTTACATATATGTTGTGAATTCCAGGGTTTTGGTGTATTTGACGTAGAACCAATATGGATATTTGCTAGGTTTATTTGTGAAACTTTAACATAATTTAGGATATATGAAGGATTTACTAAGCCAAAGCCAGTGGGTATGTATGTAGCCATTAGTGATTGTATGAGCCAATGCGGAAGCCATACATTGGAGAGTTGTACCTTATGCATTGGAGGATGATTGAAAAGATATTATAGAATGTCTTATGTGTGAAAGAAAGAGACCATTTCAAGGAGACTATAATGCTTATATGAAGAGAACTGGTGTTGACGTGATCTAAGTTAAGTGATGTCCCAATATTTGGTTAAGGAATTATGTAGCATCATCTTAAATATAAAATGGAAGTAGCGATGTTATGGCCAGATAATGAACTTATGAGGCATTGAACCTCTGACTCTAATAATTTATTTATCATTACTGATGAAATGGAGCTTTATGTTGATGAACAGTATAGATAGCACATTGCTATTTTAGAGAAATCAATGTTTTTCCAAGAAAACGAAGAGAAATGGAAAATGGAAATGAAAGTTACACTTGTAATTGGCGTGAAAAGTGTGGCTCAAACAGAAGAAAATAACCTTTTAACCCTCATTTTAGTATTATGAACTATTAAGTGTGTGTGTTTTTATGTGCAAGAAAACTGAAGAACCAATGAAATGTTGATGATTTAAACTAAAGAAAGCAAGGTTGACTCTTATTTTGAAACCTAGATGCATTTTCAAAAAAAGAGCTGAGGTTTTGGATGTCATGTGATGATTAAATTGTATATGTATATTAATACATGTATTGATAAATACAAATCATGACATGGATGGGTAATTTTGTACAATAGGGTACACACCCATATTGCCAGGAAAGTAAGGAGATGAAATTTTGAGAATTGCATTGATTCATAGTTTACGCGTGTATTTGCTATTGAAAGGAAGAATCACAGAATGTTTTGACAGTGTTATGAAGCCCTTGGTCGTAACCCGACAATTGTTTCCAGAATGAGTGTGTATAAGGATTGGATCATTGGATCTTGAAGCCTTAAATCATGGAATTATTTAAATGTCCATGTTTCAAATTACATTTCTTAACTATCTCATTCTCATTTAGGTTACATCAACTCATGGACTCACTAAGCTTTAACCATCAAACCTGGCACTGGCAAAGGCTAAGCATTGAGCTCCTCCTGCTGCAGTATTCGCTGGAGTATGAGGTGTACAGCTGCATTTGCTGAGGAGAAGGCTCCATGAAAACTCTCTTTGTAAGAGATGCTTTCCAGCTCCATAGCCATTCTTAGCAGTATATCCCCAAGTTCAGTTTGGTTCTCAGTTAAAGAGTTGTAGTATGAGCGTGCAGCAACTTTACTGATGTCTACATTAGTTGGCTCTGGACAATATTCATCATCCAACCATTTGTGGAGACTTACTCGTAACCATTCTGATTCCTGCAATACACTTGAAAAAACTTTCAGCATAACATGCACACACATTAACCCTTACACCAGACTTTATTATTAACTAACTGTAAACAATATGCCCAGGGACACATTTACTTGTATCCAAAGTCCAAACAAACTTATTTGGTTAAATTAGAGTAGTTGCACAAATTTCTGCAGCTTGATTGTTCTTCTTGTATTGCTTTTCATATTGCTAAACATAGCAAGCATTGTTCCTCTTGTTCACGAAACCTATTTTGTTAGTTTTGATCTAACAGTATCTACCTACACCTATTCATGTTTTGTGGGTTTCGCCTGATTGTTGAAGCTACTGTTTTCTGGTGTTAGCATGAATGGTTTACAGGTTGCATTTGGTTAGGCGTTTAATGTTGTTGGCAGTTTTTACTTCTTTGGGCATCAGATGTTTTGAGGTTCAGTTTTGAGTTTTGACATATCAAAGTATCAAAGTTTTAAATGGATGGGGATTTCTTGGGCGAGTTATTGCATCAAAGTGCCTACCCCTAAACCTACATAGGGACTCTGTTGCGTACCATTAAATATCCTTTGACTTCTAACAAAGGATCATCTTAGATGATGTTCACATGTTCATCATAAGCCTCTGTCATACGCTACAGAAGGGAAACACTTCGAACCAAAGTACATACTGACCTCTGTCATTTCCGAAGTCCGCACTCACTGGTAAATGTATTGTAACAAAAGTATTTATATCAATGGGTGTTATTCTAACCAAAATTACCAAATTCATGTCACTAAAGCATTGTGACCCATGATAAGTTGATACTTCATATGATAGATAGGTATCCGTCGATACTGATTCGACTTAATATCAAAGAAATGCACGTTGTGCCAGCGATCTATATAACAAAATATAGCAAAGAGATCACATGAATCGTCCGATTATAACAGTTAAAAAGGTATTGGTCAATGTACCTCCAATGCCTTCGAAGAGTTCAACCAAGCTTTTGGAATTCTAATTTCTTCAACTGATCCTTCCACTTCTTCTTCTTCTTCCTCTTGTCCATCACTTTGCGGGTTTGAAAACGCGCCACGCGTTTGAACAGAAATAAGACAACGGTTGTTTAGCTGAGAAGTGACATAAACATTACGAACAGGAGCATCGCCGATTGTTAGAGCTCTACAACCTCTACTCTGAATTTTTGAAAGGCGATCTGAATATAGATTTGAGGCAACTACAGTTTGAAACATAAACGATAACGAATCCATGAGCTACAAAATTAGGGTTTGTAATTTCGTAATTTGGAATATCCGATGGCGGGAAAATTAGGGTCAGCTTCACGATTCCCTCGGTGAAGTTGTGCGGTGACGGACCGAATGTATATGTAAGGATAAGGTTTAATAGATGGAAAACTTGCTGCTTTTGGTCCTCACTCTACCATCAAAAACCATGTTTAGTCCTTATACTTACTATTTTTATTTATAACCACAAATGTTCTTTATTTTGGTGTTTTTTCAAAGGTCCTTGATATTGCCATTGTATATTTTTATGCTTCATTGAAAAAAATTTACATCGACAATTATGTCCCTATTTATTTAAGAGAGAGAAATAGCCATCTTTGTTTCAAAAAATGCAAGATCATGACTGGAACTCCAAACGACTTTGCTTCTTCCTCTTTTGGTATTGCTTTTCAGCAGGCGTTGCTTCATCCGTTTCTTCTTCCATCAACATCATTGGTACCCTCATTAGATGCTTTAATCAGCGGAGCTATAAGTAAATGAGACACAACCGTAGGAAATACAACAAACATTAAGGAGGAGCTTGGGTTGCAATCAAAAAGCATCTGGTAGATTTGGATAATCACTATCGCTCCACTTAGAAAAATAAATATTTGAGGAATTTAAAGAAATAACTTTACCAAATAAGGTAATTTTATAAAGCATGAATGTTAATGCATCTGATGTAATTATTATAAGGTTAAGCCTTTTGAATCTAAAGACTGTTTGTAAAGTTTGATCTTTGTAATCGGAGAAACTACGGTGTCTCCTGAAATTGATAAAGCATCGCCGCCATATTCTTGTGGAATTGTACTCACTGAGAACTCCTTGGGTGTTACATCAATGACTTCTTCATTTTTGTGATTTCCTCCTTTAACTATAATCAATCGTCTAAAAGTTTGAACAATACAATAATTAGGGCTTCGAAAAAGAAAGTCAACGATTGATTAATTAACCGACAGAGATATACAATTACTCTTATTCTGTAGGTCGTGATTCAAGGTAGAATATTGACCGTAAGAGTCGACGATTGTGCCTCCGAGACCCTTTGGAGGCTCCCGACACAAAGTTTGAGGTGACTGGAGAGGACTATAAAGTGCACATTGCGGTGATTCTTTGCTCCAACCTCCGGTGTAGGCGTTGAAGATACCACCATTGTGGTCATCAGATTCCGAGAGTAATGACAATATTTTTTGATGAAGAGTAGATAAAGGATAGTAGGGAGGTTGTTTGATAACCATGGTGATAGAATTGGCAACGACCGGTGGTGGTAATGGCTGCTACAGTCGTGTGGAGTTTCTAGGGAGATTATGAAACAAAGATTGGTATAGTAAGGGCATAATTCTCAATTTATATATTCTTCATAAAAAACATAAAATATTTCAGTAGCAATATCAGCTTCTTTTTCAAATCATTGCTTTAATTAAATAAAAAAAAGACAAAGAACTTTTAATTAATACTTTAAAAATACTCATAAAATAGTTCGAAATTTATAAAGTAATAATAATAATAAAATTTAGATGATCAATCAAAATTTTCATGACCAAACATTATTAGTGTAATTAATGAGCTCAAAAATATGAAACCCAAAAAAAATGAATAAGGAACCTCTAAACAATAAACTTGACTTATATAATTAATAGCTCAATTCTAATGCTAACAAGTTATAGCGACTTTGTAACATATGTGGAAGATGTGGTGAGTAGGGGTAAATTGTAGAACATAATGCTAGCTTTCGAATCGGAACCGGTGGTTGCAATTCTTATTTTTTGGAAACGCTCCCTATTTATACTCGTCGAAATCGCTTTATATATATATATATATATATATATATATATATATATATATATATATATATATATACACACACACACACACACAAACACACTATGTATGAAACTCATTTACTACACGGGTTGATTAAAAAAAGTTAAATATCAATCAATGTGTAAACATTAAACATTTTTTAAAGTAAAATTTTGAAATAAATACAAACGAAACGATGAATAAATAAGTAATTCAATCTAAACGGTTAACAAAGTAATTTATATTCCAAAGCCATTACTTGATCATAATGATATTTATACCTTTCAACAAAATGTAACAAAAAGGGACAAAATTTGTGTAGGTAAAACGGATGGGACTCACACCACATGTTGAAGCAACTTATGATGAATTCAAGCCACCATGCTAGCACCTAATAGTACAATATACTAGCCCAAAAAAAATACTTAAGCATTAATAAATCTCACAAAAAAGCAACCACCAAGGCCTGTGATATTTTCAAATTTCACCGACACTCATCCAATAGCCATAAACATAGGCAAAAAATCCTTTAAAGATCAAAATATATACCAAGATTTTTCTAAAATTTCAACAACTTGAATATTAATGGAAATCTCTGTAAAGGCATTGCGCTTTATATTATTCTATTTTCACACCTTTATCGCAGATATTCTTTAGTTTTGAAAGTAAAGTCATATTCTTAATTAAGTAGCTATTCTTTAACTTTTTAAGGTAAAACAACTAACATTATATAAATTGTTTAATCTATATTGATTCAAATAAAATGTCGTTATATATAATCAAAAAGTATAAATATAAATTTTTTATAAAAGTAACATTATATTTTGTTGATATTAAAATAATTGTATAACTAAAAAATTTAAAATAATAGTAATTAATAATATAGATATTAAAAACAAAAAATAAATAGAGTCATAATTCAAAATTTATATTTATATATGTAAACTAAATTTTAATAAATCACATATTGATGGACACAAGTAGTTGCTTGTCAATGTGACCCGTAAAAAACGAGTTAATGTCAAATTGTATAACGTTTATATATATATATATATATATATATATATATATATATATATATATATATATATATATATATATATATATATATATATATATATATATATATATATATATATATATATATATATATATAGGGAAGGGTTATTTGGAAAACAAAAAAACCCTAAAAATCATAAAAATGCATAAAAAATACCTAGAGATCACAAAACTTTTTTTTGACCCTTTTTATGAAAAAATCGCAGGTTTTTAAAGAAATTCGCTGAAAAAAAATTGAATTTTTTTTTATCAAAAAAAAAACTGATTTTTTATTTTTTTTTTCAGCGAATTTTAATAAAAAGCTGCGATTTTTTATAAAAAAAAATTCAAAAAAAAGTATTGTGATCTCTAGGTATTTTTTTTATGCATTTTTATGATTTTTAGGTTTTTTTAGGGTTTTTTGTTTTCCATAGAACCTAAACCTATATATATATATATATATATATATATATATATATATATATATATATATATATATATATATTGAAAGAGAGAGAGAGAGAGAGAGAGAGATAATCATTGTTTTAAAAGCAATATCATAAGAAAAATAATTAGAAGGTTTTGTTTAAAAAGTATTTAAACAGGTTTTATTTCATGATTGTTACTTTTAAGTTTTGATTCAAACCTCAATAATAATAAAAATATTTTTTTTTCAACTTTAGGAATTTAACTCGTTTATTTAAGAGTTTTTCAAAATCGACAATATTTTCTTTTATTATAGTTCAAATATGTATTTTAAAGAACCCGGTTTCTTTTTTGTTTCAAACCTAAAATATAGGATTTCACAAATGAAAGGTTATTATCTACATTAGTATACATTAATTAATATATTAATAAAATTAATTAATATGATGTGACATTTGAATAAATAAAAAAAAAACACAAAAATAACAAGGGGAAAAAAATAATTCTCAAAAAATGACATGTGTTAAATTGACATTGATCAAAATTATTTTTATATTTATTATGGTAGATATCTAATGACATAAATTTTAAAAGAGGATTTTCATAATGGTAGACAAATAAATTAGATTGTTCTTTGTTGTTTATATCATTTTCTCTATTTTTATATCTTGAATCATGACTTCATCACTGTAGACAAAAAAATTTGATTGTTATTCATTATTTATACATTTTTATCTATTTCCATCTCTTGAATCATCTGAATAAATAAATTTTTGCAATCCAACTCCATTGTATGGCAGATTCCTTTATAGTTATTACTTTTGCATCCGTTGTTTCATTATCATTGAATCTAGGATCTAACATTTTTAAGCCAGTCTTCCTAATTCACCCTCTATATGTATATGTATCATGAACAACATACTATGCAAAACATTTCCTACAAAAAGAGAGGAACCAACAAAAGGTAAAATTACAAGTCAAAGTTGAATTATAATCATATACTTACAACATTTTTATAAATTATTTCTTTAAACAATTATAACTAAATTAACTATTCGAATAAAATTAATTAAAATTAATCTTTATATTATTAAAACACGTATTTATTTAATAACAAAATTACATTAATAACACATGTAAATAAATAATAATAAACGGAATTAATTACTATAATAATCTGGTTTAATTACTTTAATGATGTGGCAACAAAATAAAAATGGAAAAAATAAGAAAATTACATGTGGAAACAAAATTATTCTAAACTAATGAGAAAATTACACGTGTCAAAATTAAGGAGAAAGTGACATTTGACAAACAAATCTTCATATATATATATATATATATATATATATATATATATATATATATATATATATATATATATATATATCACTTTTCCAAAATTATATTACAATCTTATATGTGTAAATCCATGACCATATTAAATTGATGAAATTTAATTCTTGACTACAGTTAATTTAAGTATATATTAAATGATGTGACCGTTTTCTCCGGTAGTTGACTGCTGGAATGATTACGATGGTGAAGACCTGGTAAGATCACAACAAATAGAGATCTGCCAGCCATTCCCTGGGAGGTGATCATGGGAGAGTGCTCTGACGATCAAGTCAGTGGTGGGAGATGGTGGATGTAATGAGAGTGAGGGTGAAGATGGATTACTTTCCCAGTGAACAAAGGAGACCTTTTATACTAGGATCTCCTTTCCAGTCTGTACAACAGACATGGATGTCAGACCCGACAAGACTGGGCGTGCTGATTGGGAAATCGTTCTCCTCGTTGTGCCAGAACTTGTTATTGGTTCAGGTAGTGATGCTCTGGTGTAACGCCCGGTTCCCGGTACGTATTTTAAATTTAAAGATTTTATGTTTTTACTGGGACTCGGCGAGTTGGAGGCTCAACTCGTCGAGTAGACAAGACTTTGGTCGCAGGTTTTAAGTAACCTACTCGACGAGTCAGGAGCCCGACTCGACGAGTAGAACTGTCTGGATGAAACCATAATATTTAGGGTTTGCACCCTATTTAAACACCCTCAGACCATCCCCATGAAACCCTAACCGTTTTTGAGTGATTTTGAGCTCTTTGTGCCATTTTGTGCAAGTTAGAAGGTTGAAGAGAAGAAGAAGGAGCTTGGGATTTCAGAAGGAGCAAGGAGATCCAGAGGTTTTGCTTCATTTCCGGTTTATTGGAGGTAAAAAGTCCAGACATTTCTTCTCCTTTCATTAGATACTCTTTTTGGAGTAACTTAGGGTTTTTGGAAGCCATTTTGGAGCCATTCTTGGATGCAACCACGATTTTGGGATAAGAACTTCAGATCTAGAACCATTGAGGGTTCCCATGGCATAAAGGTGCCAACTTTATGGCCATGGGAGACCCATGCATCATATAAACCCCTTTTTATGGATTTTTGAGCCAAAAGCCCCATGCATGGACATCAAGTTCGTAGCTTTACGTATAAAATGAACCCTAGGAGGTCAAATATATGATTTGGATGCATTAAGACCCACTGAAATCGACTGTATAGTTTTGGAAAAAGAGGGTCTCGGCGAGTCGTTCATGGGACTCGGCGAGTCGGGTTGCAATTTCCCTCAAATGTCTTCTGGCAATGGTCTTTGGTTGAGTTGAAGGAAAACTCAGCCTGTTGGGGTTTGTTATGGACTTGAAGATCGAAGGACTCGACGAGTGCAAGGAAGAACTCGACGAGTTCAAGGCAATGTCCCAACCACATGAAGACAGACTCGACAAGTTCAAGGAAACTCGGCGAGTTATAAAATAAAAACCTTCATGCGGATGAAGATGGAATCGACGAGTTCAAGGATGAACTCGGCGAGTCATTTGAAGGAGGTCCCGATGTTTTGTTGAAGGAGAACTCGTCGAGCTCTTGCTAGAATCGACGAGTAGGTACGGGGTTGTAGCATTTTGTGGATGTGGGGACTCGACGAGTTGGTGGACCAACTCGGCGAGTCTAGTCAACCAGATGTTGGCTTTGACCAGGGTTTTGACCTTGACTTTGACTTGGACTTGAGTTGACCCTTTTAAGGGTTATGAGTATGAAATGGTAATTTAGAAAGGTTGTTGTGTAGGGATTTCAGAGTAGAGAATAGTTAATTTCCATACCGAGGACAGTGCAGGCATTACACGACATCGAGGTGAGTTACCTTCCAGTAGAAGTGGGTCTAAGGCCACAATGTCGGCCCACTGGTAGGAGTTGTTGTTAGATAATTGTCTTTGTGATAGTTATCTATGTTTGCTACCGTCTGATATGTTTCACACGTTAATATAGTATGATGTTATGTGATAGTAGTAGTAAGGGGAATAGTTCCCGGTTTTTGGTCGATAGGGCCGAGGGGGTAGTGTAGTACCCAGCCATGCTAGACAATATGATTATGTTTGATATCATGTGGTAGTAGTAGGGGGTGAAATAGTCCCCGCAACCGGTTCAGATAAGCCGGAGGGGTAGGTCGGACACCCCGGTATGTCTGACAGGGGTAGGTTAGGCACCCCGGTATGCCTAGCAGGGTAGGCCGGGCACCCAGATATGCCTGACAGCTTGTTTATTGTATGATATATGGTATGATGGGGGAAACTCACTAAGCTTTGTGCTTACGGTTTTCAGTTTTGGTTTCAGGTACCTCTTCGTCGAAGGGGAAGGAGCCGGCACGATAGGTGCGCATTGCACACACATGATTTCCGCATTTTGAGATTCACGGGATTTGTACTCTGACATTATTACTTCTTTCTGTTACGATTTTGAGACATGTGATTATGGTTTGATGACTTGAAACGATGATGATGTTGTTTTTCAGTAAATGGTTTTATAAGTATTATATTTTGAACGAAAATTTTTGGTCCTAAAAATCGGGATGTTACAAGTTGGTATCAGAGCCTTGGTTTGAGGGATTCGGACACACCTTCGGGGGTGTCTGGACTCAAATCGAGGGTTTGAAAGATTTTTATAACGAAATAATTTTTCCAAGATTTAAATAAGGAGTTTTGAGAAAGAACAAGGTGTGTGATGCGTACGACCGACCGAGCTCAAGTAAGTTTTCCCCAAGACACCCATACATGCTAAGAATCTAGAAATGATGCCTTATATGCTTGTTGACCTTGTATGAGAACTGCATGCTAGATTAGGGCTAAGGATCTAGGAAGATGCCTTATGTACCTGCTATATGTGCCTATTGAATTATATGCAAGAGCTAATTACTCAGTAATATGATTGCCTGAATAGGATATGCTTAATATGGTTACTCAATGCCCGAATGCTGCTTGCTTTGTGCTTTTAAGAGTTCTAGTTATCTTTAGCTAACTAGTAAACGAATACGTTAAGTTACATATTACGAGGAAGAAATAATTTCAGAAGGTTAGGTCTAGCCCTACTGTGCAGCTCTTGTTTGAGTCCAACCGTTGTAAGGTAGGACCTCTCATTCGAATAATTACCTAGTCTTAGTAATATGTAATGGTATTCGCAAGCTAGTTAGGTAAAGGTAGCAGGGGTTCCTTATGCAGCTGATGGCGGAGAGTAGGTCGGAGAGTTACACTAGGGTAAGCCTAGGATGAAATTAGTGTAGAGAACAGTAGTAGTGGAAGGGACATGGTAAAGTCAAGGCAATCCTTAAGGAAAGTACGGATAGATGTGGAAGGTAGTATGGGCCCGTACTACTGAAAGCATAGGATCCGTACTCAAGTCAAGGAGGGCCGAGATGGAACCAGGGAACTTGTAGAGTGTGAGATCTCTCAAGGTTATGTATGTGTCACACCCCGAAACCAGAATGGCGGAAACGTTCCGGGGTGGAGGACGTCATGTTTAGCATCACAACCAGTGTATAATAGCAATCATAGCAAACACAACCAAACATTGCATACATGAAAATTAAATAAGTTTACATTGGTTTTAAATCTGATTCGAATACATCAAAAGTATAAGGAAAAATATAAAGACAAAATCTTAATTGCTCCGACTTCTTCACAATGCTCGGAAGGTACCTATCTACTGATTCCCTGAGAATACAACCAGTTTAAAAGAATATCAGCATAAAGCTGGTGAGTTCATAAGCATTTAGTTTTTTTGGTGGAAAATTTTCTTTGATTCTTTTGAAAAGCGTTCCTCAAGAAAATCCCATATTTTCTTACGAAAAGTAGTTTTGGAAGAGTATCTAGTAGCAGAAAATAAACCATCAGTTTTAGAAATGCCGGTGCTATCCCGGGAAAATCCCATATTTCCCTAAAAACAGGTTATCCGTCCTAGAGGTAGAGATGCAAGTTTAGAAATCCCTGATTACTATCAGTATATATATGAAAGTAGTTTTATTACTCAAAATAAAACAAATGAAGAGTAGAGTTCGTAAACCAAAGTTAGTTTATACTTATTTGCGAGTCGTATAACCATACTTGATATGACCTAGAGACCTTTATAACGTTCTTTAGGCGTTAAGCTAAATGACATTTGTTCACCCCAGGCGTGCCCGCCTAACTGTAGCTAGCAGTTCAGGTGTGGGATTGTCAGTCCCGAATAGATCTATTCACAAATCTCATGCTCTCCCTCCAGGAGACTCTGGTTATACTAAAAGGATTTATCCCTGTACACCTAAGGGTACAGTATTGAAGTAGAGCCTCACAATTCTGTATAATCTAGTTTTACAAGCTAGAGACAGTATAAAAACAGTAATTATCCTTGAATAAATGTATTTTATACTCCTGAGAAAACATATAACATAAACTAAATCTGCCATAGTTTATATATATTCATCCATGAAATCTGATTTGGTAGAAACTGCCTAGAGGGTTATCCCAAACTATACCCATTATAGTTTATTAGAGTCGATATGGAAAATGCTTTGTAAAACCTTTCTGAAAGCTATAAAGTTAGATTTCCAAAATGACAGTTTCCCTTATGCTCAACATATTACAAAAGGGATAAAATATTCGAGTATGTTATTAAACGTGGAAATCGTTGGACTGTATTAATAAGTTTAAAACTTAATAAAATACTTTGAGTTTGGCTTGTATTCCCCCCCTGAAAACATTAAAAACACGGAAAGCTGGGTGTTCAAGTGAAGCCTTGAACACGATTTGATCCTAATTAACACGTAATGACACATAAAAGAGTCAAATGAAGGTATTTCGCCACTAGATGTGATGGAAAACCACTCTAGAGGCTTGGAACTACGTGCACTAAGTGTTAGGACCTTGTAGGATTTCATGAGGGGAGTGTATGGCCACCTTGAGTGTGTGTGCGGCCATGGGTGTGCGGCCCAAGGGGTGTGCGGCCGTACACTCATGAAAGAAGGTGCCTTTGAAGTGTTCTCAAGGTCCATACTTGTATCCACGAAGTGTTCTAGGTCTATTCTCAATTGTAGTTCAAGTTAAGGGTTATCGAAGTGGGTTTGCGGCCCTAGGATGAGTGTGTGGTCGCACACAAGGAGTGTGCTGCCGCACAAGGGTGTGTGCAGCTGTACACAGGTGTGTACGGTCGTACACCCCACATGATGATGTCAAAAATGTCAATTTCAAGGTGCAACAAGGCTAGGGTCATGTCTATCTCGAGTATGGAAGTCAAACTCTCACTTTGGAGGGTATTTTAAGAGTGTGCGGCCACCTTAAAGAGGGTGTGCGGCCGCACTCACTTCCAAACACGAAGAACATGACGAATATTGCACACTTAAGGCTTAGATAGAGTGGTCTTTCATGGATATCAAGTTAGAGGATGAATTACTCACGTTCTTGAAGCTTTTGAGGGTTTGTGGTTGAAGAAGCTTGAGAGGAAAAGTGTTGTGTGCTGCCAAGGTGTCAAAGGATCGAAAGGAAAGGGGGTCTACCCTTTATATAAGGGTGGGTGTGCTGCCTAGGAGTGAGTGTGCGGCCAAAAGGTGAGTGTGTGGCCGCACACCCATGTGTACGGCCGTACACTCCCCCTAAGGGTGTGTATGGCCCGGTTTTGTCATCCTACGGCTTGCTGACTCTTTCCTAACCTCAACCTTGGCTATACTCAAGCTTAGAACGCTTAAATGAACCCTTAAACAATACAAGAAGTCAACAGAACAAGTTTAACATTGATTGAATTGGCTAGGTGTACAAGATAAAAGTTTCGGGTTGTCACAGTATGACCCTGACAATTATGTGTTTTGTTTCAAAATGGTGATGATTACACGTCATGGAGGAGGAGGTTCAGGATCAGGATCAGGTTCGGGATTAGGTGTCGAGCCAGTTGATAAGAGGTTACGTGAGTTCATTGCTTCTGAGATCACGAGAGGCATCCTTGAGTCGACCCCGGTGATTTTCGGGTCGATCAAGGAAGGGATTATTGTGCTGATGGAGGATCGCCTCAGGGCGTTTAGGAGTGACTGGGCGGCTCGCCAGTCAAGGGCGTGCACACTGTCCTTTAAGGACTTCAGGGGATGCGGTGCGCCAGACTTCCACGGGGTGAAAGACCCCATTATTTCCAGGAGATGGATTGCGGACATGGAGTCTGCTCAGTTGACTAGCTCCTGCCCTGAGGGGTCGAAGGTTATGTATGTGTCACACCCCGAAACCAGGGAACTTGTAGAGTGTGAGATCTCTCAAGGTTATGTATGTGTCACACCCCGAAACCAGAATGGCGGAAACGTTCCGGGGTGGAGGACGTCATGTTTAGCATCACAACCAGTGTATAATAGCAATCATAGCAAACACAACCAAACATTGCATACATGAAAATTAAATAAGTTTACATTGGTTTTAAATCTGATTCGAATACATCAAAAGTATAAGGAAAAATATAAAGACAAAATCTTAATTGCTCCGACTTCTTCACAATGCTCGGAAGGTACCTATCTACTGATTCCCTGAGAATACAACCAGTTTAAAAGAATATCAGCATAAAGCTGGTGAGTTCATAAGCATTTAGTTTTTTTGGTGGAAAATTTTCTTTGATTCTTTTGAAAAGCGTTCCTCAAGAAAATCCCATATTTTCTTACGAAAAGTAGTTTTGGAAGAGTATCTAGTAGTAGAAAATAAACCATCAGTTTTAGAAATGCCGGTGCTATCCCGGGAAAATCCCATATTTCCCTAAAAACAGGTTATCCGTCCTAGAGGTAGAGATGCAAGTTTAGAAATCCCTGATTACTATCAGTATATATATGAAAGTAGTTTTATTACTCAAAATAAAACAAATGAAGAGTAGAGTCCGTAAACCAAAGTTAGTTTATACTTATTTGCGAGTCGTATAACCATACTTGATATGACCTAGAGACCTTTATAACGTTCTTTAGGCGTTAAGCTAAATGACATTTGTTCACCCCAGGCGTGCCCGCCTAACTGTAGCTAGCAGTTCAGGTGTGGGATTGTCAGTCCCGAATAGATCTATTCACAAATCTCATGCTCTCCCTTCAGGAGACTCTGGTTATACTAAAAGGATTTATCCCTGTACACCTAAGGGTACAGTATTGAAGTAGAGCCTCACAATTCCGTATAATCTAGTTTTACAAGCTAGAGACAATATAAAAACATTAATTATCCTTGAATAAATGTATTTTATACTCCTGAGAAAACATATAACATAAACTAAATCTGCCATAGTTTATATATATTCATCCATGAAATCTGATTTGGTAGAAACTGCCTAGAGGGTTATCCCAAACTATACCCATTATAGTTTATTAGAGTCGATATGGAAAATGCTTTGTAAAACCTTTCTGAAAGCTATAAAGTTAGATTTCCAAAATGACAGTTTCCCTTATGCTCAACATATTACAAAAGGGATAAAATATTCGAGTATGTTATTAAACGTGGAAATCGTTGGACTGTATTAATAAGTTTAAAACTTAATAAAATACTTTGAGTTTGGCTTGTATTCCCCCCCTGAAAACATTAAAAACACGGAAAATGTAGGGGTATGAACTCACCTCGGGTAAATGGTTTGATTGAAGGATCGATACAGAAAGCTGGGTGTTCAAGTGAAGCCTTGAACACGATTTGATCCTAATTAACACGTAATGACACATAAAATAGTCAAATGAAGGTATTTCGCCACTAGATGTGATGGAAAACCACTCTAGAGGCTTGGAACTACTTGTACTAAGTTCAGAATGCTGTCTTGGGCACATCATTCTCGTAGTGTCCGTAGCGAGTTCGGAATGCTGTCTTGGGCACATCATTCTCGTGAACTCGCAACTGATGGTACCCTGATCTTATATCTATCTTCGAAACGTAACTGGCTCCCTGAAGTTGATCGAAGAGATCGTCGATTCTGGGTAAGGGATATCGGTTCTTGATGGTCAGCTTGTTCAATTCTCGGTAGTCGATGCACATTCGGAAGGATCCGTCTTTCTTTTTCACGAATAAGATCGGAGCTCCCCAGAGTGAGGAACTCGGCCTTATGAATCCTTTGTTGATCAGCTCATTGAGCTGGCTAGATAACTCTTGCATTTCCGCCGGTGCTAAACGATAAGGAGACTTAGCTACAGGAGTAGCTCCGGGGATTAAGTCAATACAAAACTCGACCTGACGCTCGGGAGGAATTCCCGGGAGGTCTTCGGGAAAGACATCGGGAAAGTTACAGACTTGAGGGATTCTCTCGAGGTCTTTAACTTTTTGCGTTTCATCAACAACATGAGCTAGGAATGCATGACATTCCTTCCACAGATACTTCTGAGCTTTGATGCATGAAATGATACGAAGGTTCGAACTGAGTTTATCACCGTAAATAGTGAGAGCTTCGCCAGAGGGAAGATTGAGACGGATAGCTTTCTCGTAGCAAAGGATATCAACACAATTGGGGCTCAACCAATCCATGCCGATAATGATATCAAAGCTTTTTATGGTGACTGGCATAAGGTCGATGGGAAAGGAATGATTGTCTAGGGTAAGAGTGCAGCCTATGAATATGTCGTTAGTGTTTTCTTTCTTTCCGTTAGCCATCTCGACGGTGAATGTTTCGGTTAGAGGTTGGGATTTACATTTGATTAGATGTTTGAATGCATGACTAACAAAACTTCTCTCCGCACCAGAATCGAAAAGAATGCATGCATAAGAGTTGTCAAGGAGGAACGTTCCCGTAACAACGGTAGGATCATTGACTGCTTCCTCCTGGCCCATCACCAGCACTCTTCCTGTATTGCCGCCCGTTGTCGCCTTGGGGCAGTTTCTTTTGAAATTCCCAACTTCCCCACATCCATAGCAGGCTTGGCTGGTGCCCGCTCCAGGAGTCGGATTGGTTGGTTGGGCTGGTGCCCTGGAGTATCGGGTCGTGTGTCCCTTCCTTCCACAGTTGTTGCAATTCAGATCGTGTCAGGGTTCGTGATGATGAAAGGTACACTTGTTGCACAGAGGTAGTTTCCCTAAATAACCACCAGTAGGAGGTTGGGTGGTTGGAATAGCAGTGGGAGCAGCAGCAGGAGTAGTAGCAGCGTGAACTGCCACTGTTTGTTGCTTCTTGGAGGGCTCCTGAGGAGACTGGCCTGTGCGTTTGTTCCAAAATTTCTTCTTCTTCTCACCACTCTCCTTTTGTGGCTCGGCGACCGCTGATGCCTAATCCAGATCGACTCCATGATCGATCAGGGTCTGCGCCAGATCCTTGGCGCTTTCAAATGTGGTCGGTCTAGCAGCCACGACATTTCCTTTGGTTGGTTGTGTCAGTCCCCAAATGTACCTCTCGATTTTCTTGCTTTCCGGGGTGACCATTACCGGACAAAGGAGAGCCAGATCACAGTATCTAGCGGTGTAGGCAGCGATGTCGGAACCCTTCATCTTCAAATTCCAGAGTTCGTGCTCCAACTTTTGCACTTCGCCCCTCAGGCAGTATTCCGCAAGCATGAGTTCCTCCAGTCTTTCCCAACCCATGGCATTAGCCACTGGCAGGGTTAGGGTTTTGACTTGACCATTCCACCAGGTCAAAGCTCTGTTTTTGAAGGTGCAGGCGGCGAACTTCACCTTGTTGGCTTCGGAACAGGCGCAAATTTCGAAGATGGATTCGATCTTCTCGAACCATCGAGTTAGAGCGATAACACCTCCATTTCCGTCGAAGGGTTTGGGTTTTGCGGTCATGAAGTCCTTGTAGGAACACTCCTTTTGATGTCCCTGACTTACGTCTTGCCGTTGGTGGTCGGTTCCACCTCCAGCCCCACCAGAGTTCACTTGTGCCATTGCTGCAGTTAAAGCGGCGGTAACTGCTGCCTGAAACATGACGGGGTCGAACTGAGGGAGTGGTGGTGGTGGTGGGGTGTCGTCGTTTCTTCTGATGGGTCTTGGTCGGGGAGGCATCTTTTTCTAGAAACAATCAGGAAGAAGTGGATGGTAAGTCCTCAAGATATATGAAGCAACATATATCTTATCCTGATAATAAAAGTGTGCTACCAAGCGATAAGCATAGAAAGGTTACTAATGCAAGTAAGTTATCGCTTACGAAGAAAGTGGTATCAACACTTGGAATGAATCTGTATACTGAATTTGGCTCTAGCAAAAATACTCCTATAGTATTTTTTGTTGGATGTTTTTGTTCTTGGTAAGTTTTAGGCTTGCTGTAACACCACATTCACTCCCAAGCACATGTTAGTCATGTCTCGAATGAATATAGTTGATCAGGCTATATTGACCCTAGACATGATTACATAACTGCCCAGGTTTAACCGCAGTGTCCCAACATCCAAATACTTTTGTTTCGTTCTATCTATGACTCTGGTTCTGTTATGTATGCATACTAGTATAATTTTTACAAAATACTTCATATTCTGAAAATATACTTTTAGTTTAGAGCACTTACGCCCCTTTGTGTTTATAGTTGTATACCATGTAAGGTTCGGTATACTTAGTTCGCTATAAACAAGGGCTCTGATACCAATCTGCCACAACCCGAAACCAGAATGGCGGAAACGTTCCGGGGTGGAGGACGTCATGTTTAGCATCACAACCAGTGTATAATAGCAATCATAGCAAACACAACCAAACATTGCATACATGAAAATTAAATAAGTTTACATTGGTTTTAAATCTGATTCGAATACATCAAAAGTATAAGGAAAAATATAAAGACAAAATCTTAATTGCTCCGACTTCTTCACAATGCTCGGAAGGTACCTATCTACTGATTCCCTGAGAATACAACCAGTTTAAAAGAATATCAGCATAAAGCTGGTGAGTTCATAAGCATTTAGTTTTTTTGGTGGAAAATTTTCTTTGATTCTTTTGAAAAGCGTTCCTCAAGAAAATCCCATATTTTCTTACGAAAAGTAGTTTTGGAAGAGTATCTAGTAGTAGAAAATAAACCATCAGTTTTAGAAATGCCGGTGCTATCCCGGGAAAATCCCATATTTCCCTAAAAACAGGTTATCCGTCCTAGAGGTAGAGATGCAAGTTTAGAAATCCCTGATTACTATCAGTATATATATGAAAGTAGTTTTATTACTCAAAATAAAACAAATGAAGAGTAGAGTCCGTAAACCAAAGTTAGTTTATACTTATTTGCGAGTCGTATAACCATACTTGATATGACCTAGAGACCTTTATAACGTTCTTTAGGCGTTAAGCTAAATGACATTTGTTCACCCCAGGCGTGCCCGCCTAACTGTAGCTAGCAGTTCAGGTGTGGGATTGTCAGTCCCGAATAGATCTATTCACAAATCTCATGCTCTCCCTCCAGGAGACTCTGGTTATACTAAAAGGATTTATCCCTGTACACCTAAGGGTACAGTATTAAAGTAGAGCCTCACAATTCTGTATAATCTAGTTTTACAAGCTAGAGACAGTATAAAAACAGTAATTATCCTTGAATAAATGTATTTTATACTCCTGAGAAAACATATAACATAAACTAAATCTGCCATAGTTTATATATATTCATCCATGAAATCTGATTTGGTAGAAACTGCCTAGAGGGTTATCCCAAACTATACCCATTATAGTTTATTAGAGTCGATATGGAAAATGCTTTGTAAAACCTTTCTGAAAGCTATAAAGTTAGATTTCCAAAATGACAGTTTCCCTTATGCTCAACGTATTACAAAAGGGATAAAATATTCGAGTATGTTATTAAACATGGAAATCGTTGGACTGTATTAATAAGTTTAAAACTTAATAAAATACTTTGAGTTTGGCTTGTATTCCCCCCCTGAAAACATTAAAAACACGGAAAGCTGGGTGTTCAAGTGAAGCCTTGAACACGATTTGATCCTAATTAACACGTAATGACACATAAAAGAGTCAAATGAAGGTATTTCGCCACTAGATGTGATGGAAAACCACTCTAGAGGCTTGGAACTACGTGCACTAAGTGTTAGGACCTTGTAGGATTTCATGAGGGGAGTGTATGGCCACCTTGAGTGTGTGTGCGGCCATGGGTGTGCGGCCCAAGGGGTGTGCGGCCGTACACTCATGAAAGAAGGTGCCTTTGAAGTGTTCTCAAGGTCCATACTTGTATCCACGAAGTGTTCTAGGTCTATTCTCAATTGTAGTTCAAGTTAAGGGTTATCGAAGTGGGTTTGCGGCCCTAGGATGAGTGTGTGGTCGCACACAAGGAGTGTGCTGCCGCACAAGGGTGTGTGCAGCTGTACACAGGTGTGTACGGTCGTACACCCCACATGATGATGTCAAAAATGTCAATTTCAAGGTGCAACAAGGCTAGGGTCATGTCTATCTCGAGTATGGAAGTCAAACTCTCACTTTGGAGGGTATTTTAAGAGTGTGCGGCCACCTTAAAGGGGGTGTGCGGCCGCACTCACTTCCAAACACGAAGAACATGACGAATATTGCACACTTAAGGCTTAGATAGAGTGGTCTTTCATGGATATCAAGTTAGAGGATGAATTACTCACGTTCTTGAAGCTTTTGAGGGTTTGTGGTTGAAGAAGCTTGAGAGGAAAAGTGTTGTGTGCTGCCAAGGTGTCAAAGGATCGAAAGGAAAGGGGGTCTACCCTTTATATAAGGGTGGGTGTGCTGCCTAGGAGTGAGTGTGCGGCCAAAAGGTGAGTGTGTGGCCGCACACCCATGTGTACGGCCGTACACTCCCCCCTAAGGGTGTGTATGGCCCGGTTTTGTCATCCTACGGCTTGCTGACTCTTTCCTAACCTCAACCTTGGCTATACTCAAGCTTAGAACGCTTAAATGAACCCTTAAACAATACAAGAAGTCAACAGAACAAGTTTAACATTGATTGAATTGGCTAGGCGTACAAGATAAAAGTTTCGGGTTGTCACAGTATGACCCTGACAATTATGTGTTTTGTTTCAAAATGGTGATGATTACACGTCATGGAGGAGGAGGTTCAGGATCAGGATCAGGTTCGGGATTAGGTGTCGAGCCAGTTGATAAGAGGTTACGTGAGTTCATTGCTTCTGAGATCACGAGAGGCATCCTTGAGTCGACCCCGGTGATTTTCGGGTCGATCAAGGAAGGGATTATTGTGCTGATGGAGGATCGCCTCAGGGCGTTTAGGAGTGACTGGGCGGCTAGCCAGTCAAGGGCGTGCACACTGTCCTTTAAGGACTTCAGGGGATGCGGTGCGCCAGACTTCCACGGGGTGAAAGACCCCATTATTTCCAGGAGATGGATTGTGGACATGGAGTCTGCTCAGTTGACTAGCTCCTGCCCTGAGGGGTCGAAGGTACGGTATGATGCTGGATGTTTGAGGGACAGGGATAGAGATTGGTGGGAGTTAGTTGGTGATTTTTTGGGAGCCTCAGTTGTTGAGGCGATGACCTGGTCGGACTCTGTGACTAGGTTTAGGGCTGAGTGTGTGCCGACGGTGGAGCTTCAGCAGCTGGCCAGGGAGTTTCTTGATATGAGACAGACTACTGAGACGGTGGCGGAGATTACCGCCAAGTTTCGGAATAGGGCCTTATCGGTGCCTCAGTATGCAGGAGATGAGGAGATGCGGAGGACCTGCTATCATGATATGTTGAGAGCTGATATTCGGGAGCATATCAGCTACTCGGCATGCCCGACCCTGGATTTCATGATTGCCAGGGCGAGGGAGAGGGAGATCGACTTGGAGCACATCAGGAAGAAGAAGGCAGAGGAGGGACAGGTGACTGGGGTTTCGGGTAAGAAACCCAAGGGATTCGACTCTAAGTTGAAGGGCCATCAGGGCCGGAGCCGCTGCGGGAAGTGCGACAAGCCACATGAGGGGGCATGTAGACTAGGGACATCGGGCTGCTATAAGTGCGGCAAGACGGGGCACTTCAGCAAGGATTGTACAACCCATATATTTGGTATGTACTTGACCCGGTTGTAGCATGGTACTTTTGGGTTGCCTTTACGAAAGCAACTTGACTGGATGAATAATGGATAAAGATGTTATTATGGTTTGCTAATATATTATATGAATAATATATTAAAAGAGAAATCATATTATTTAATTAACATTGGTCAAGAATTAATTCAGAATTAATTTTGTGGTCAAAAGAGGTTAACTGAATTAAGGGGACTAAAGTTGTAATTATAAGATAGTTGCAATATGGGCTGAGGATCCCTAAAGATAGGGGTGGACGAAATCTTATGGATAGCCCATAAGAATTCGTCCAAGGCTAGGGTTCTGGAATGTTCCTATGGGTTGCTTAGGGCTTAAGCAACCAGATTAGGGATTTGACTGAAACTCTAATACCTCACCTATATATAGAACCCCTAGGCATCTAATTTTCGGCTACCACAACCCTAGAAGGATTCCAAGAGAGGAAAATTACCTTCCCCTCTCTCTCTAACATTCTCCAATTGTTTTGGTGTTTGTGATCTATTAGAGGCATCACATTTGAGGTGCTAGGTTCTCAAAAGCTCAAGGATCTTCAAGCTTCAATTGAAAGGTAACATTCTTGCTAGTTATTTATGTTGATTTCGATTTTGTTGAATGCTAGTTTAGGGTTTGTAAGCTTTGGATCATTATTGCATGTACAAATAGAAAAACTAGATCCAAAGCTTTAGGGTTTGCATGTGCACCATAAGATTGATGTTTTGCTCATAACCCAACAGTGGTATCAAAGCCTAGGTCATTTTTCTTTTGTATTTGATGCATTGCTAATTTGTTTGAAGCTGAAAAATCGAAAAATTGTGCCTCTGATTGATGAACTCGTCGAGTCACCTGATGAACTCGACGAGTCAGGGCAACTCGACGAGTCCATTCAGTGACTCGGCGTGTCGGGTCGTCTGCTGGCTGATTTTTCGGGATTTTGACTGAAATTGAATTAGGATAATTACCAAAAATGTTTTTTTGACTGATAAAATCCGATTTTTTTTCAATAAGGCATTGATTATCCTAATGCAATTCAAAGATAATTGTCATAAATAAGATAATTACTTGTTTTATATGATAATGATTAATTATTTATATTTTGATTTGAATTATCTTGTTAAGATAATAGATTAGGTCAAATTATGTGATAAAGATTAATAATTTGATTAATTAATTATTTTCCAAATTTGATCTATAAGATGTTTTGAAAAGTTTCAAAACTTGCCTTCAAGTTTTGGGATTTAGATTTTAATTAAAAGTTTTAATTTTGAAATACTTAAATCCTAAACCCTAGAATTTTACAAGTTTAAAATTCAACCCTTTGTTATAAGATTAATAATTATATATATATATATATATATATATATATATATATATATATATATAAAAGATAAGCTAGTCTTACCGTTAGTAGGCCTCATTCACGAAGCCGATCTATAAGGGAGTTATAAGGTTACTGCCCATAAAATGGTGGTTTAATGGGTGTCCACTCTCACCCACCGCTTCCTTGATTGGTGGAAGTTCGTTAGCCGAACGGGTAGGATAGGGCAAATAATTCCTCATTAATAAGTATAATGATTTTCATAAAGTAACTAAATGTTTTTATAAATTTCCAATCTTAGTTACTTTAGGAAAAATCTGAAAATGTATGCTATTCCATGAAATTACAATTTGCACCTTGCCAAGTCGTTAGTGGAGCGTGTGTGGTTAACCGACACATTGATTAGGTGGTAAATGACATCGAGAGTACCAAGTACATTTGCATGGTTATTCACACCTTGTTTGTGATCCTCGGTATCCCAGTCACAAACTTGAAGGGCATATCGAGATTTAAACATGCCAGTGAAAAGTTCAATGAATCTCAAAAGAATCTAGGAATTTCAATTCATTTAAAACTTAAAATCTTTTTTGTTTTTCATGGTGGAAATTGGTAAATTGTCATTTACCTACCTTCATATTATTTGCAATTAGATTATGACATCCCTCTTCTGAATTGTAAATAATCATGTTGGGTCCTAGCCCTAATTTCTCATTTGGGTGTTTAATTGGGGATTATTATCTAATCAAAACTTTGTTCCTTTTCAGATGTCTACTCAAAACAACAACGCTTCTGGCTCGACCCCTTCTGGTTCATTCTCACTCATGAACTTGTGTGGGAGGGTGATATTTGATGGAACCAATTTCAATGATTGGATCCGCAACATACGCATGGTCACCCGCTACGAGAACAAAGAGTATGTTCTCGACAAGGAGCTGAAGGAGGTCAACGTGAACACTGCTACTCCCGAAGAAATTGTTGTGTACGAAACTCATGAGCGAGATGCTACGAAGGTTCATTACATCATGCTCGCAAAAATGACTGCTGAATTCCATAAGTCTTATGAGGACTACTATCCATACGAGATGCACCAAGATTTGATGGAAAGGTACCATCAAAGTGCCAAGAAGGAGAGGTATGAGATCATCTCCTCGATGATCACTAACAAAATGAAGGTTGGAGAGTCCATCACGGCCCACTTGCAGAAAATGCAGAGATTCGTGGACCACTTGCTGAAGTTGAATGTCAACTTCGATGAGGAGCTGGCTATAGATATCATTCTTCACTCGTTGCCTCCTTGTTATGACCAGTTTCGCATGACCTATCATACGAACAAGGAGGAGGTCACTCTGAGCAAAATTCAAGACCTGATAAGGACTGCTGAGAGTAGTCTGAAAGGCAAATCTGCTGCATCTACTCCTACTCCTACTGCCCCTGTCTTGGCTATTGGGCAAGGGAAAGGAAAGAAGAGGAATGCTCCTTCAAAGAGCCACAAGGGTAAACCCCATGATGGATCCTCTTCTAGTGGGACCAAAGCTGGTTCTGCTACCCCCTCTTCCAACCCAAAAGAAGCAGAGTGCTTCTACTGTCACGATAAAGGGCATTGAAAATGAAGCTGCCCGAAGTATCTGCAGAACATCAAGGATGGGAAGATAAAGCCGTCCTTCGCATGTATTTATACTATTCAATCTAACAACTCATTGTTGGATAAGGTGTATAAGTCCATAACTATTTCTGGTATGTACTTGACCCGACCCGGCATGGTCCATTTGGGTTGCATGGCACCATGCAATTGGATAAACTAAAATGAGAGAAATAACACTTATGGTTTATTAATATATTATAAGTTCTAATATATTAATAATATTATTTAATTAGTTTGATCAAGAATTAATTTAGAATTAATTAAGTGATCAAAAGATAACTAATTAAATATATGGGTAGATTATGTAAATCTTCCATATCTTATATAGTGGGCTAAGAGGCTCCATGGATTATCAAGTTGGGTTCCACCCATAGGATGCTCCATGGATGCTCCATGGGAGTTACAAACCCATGGGTCATGGAAATGAAGAGTCATGACACATTAGGGTTTACATGGTGTAACCCTAGATGTGTCAACACTATATAAGAAACTCATTCTCCACCAAAATCGGCTACACATAAGAAACAAGAGGGCTAGGCCTATTTTAGAAGTGTGTATTCTCTCTAAAGTCATTCCAAAAGCATTTGGTGTTGTGTGAAGCATTTGAGGCATCACACTTGGGGTGCTAGGCTCACAAGGTTTGAAGGATCATAAGCAACAACAAGGTAAGTTATTCTATCTTTCATGCAAGTTAAAATTTGTTCCCCATGTATGCTAGATAGGAATATAACCTTGGAATTCAACTTTGCATGATAATTAGACAAACATAGATCCAAGGTTATTAGGGTTGCATGTACACTTAGGAAGTGTTAGAATGCTCTAAACCCATCACTCATCACATGATATTTCTTGGGTCCTTGATATGGTTGTCACATTTGTTCTGATTTGCAGGGTATAAGAAGAAGTAAGGATGTGAAGCATGGGAAAATGAACCTGATCATGGGGAATAGGAAAGCGTCGCCTGTCACCAAGATTGGAGTTTACTCTTTAGTGCTTAGTAGTGGGTTAGGTTTAGACTTAAATGATTATTGCTACTCGTCAGAAATGGCGAGAAACATTATTTCTTTTCATGGTTTGTACAGACAAGGTTTTAGATTTTCGTTTAATAATGAAATTGGTTCTATTAATTCTTTCTTGAATGATACTTTCTATTTTGAGTCATTGCCTTGTAATGGAGTATATGAAACTGTGAATATTGTTGATAACTTAGGAAATAATGTGTTACATATTGATTCGTCCAATGGTTTGGACAAAACATGCTTGTGGCATTGTCGTCTTGGACATGTCAACAAGAAGCGAATAGCCCAACTCCAAAAGGATGGAGTGTTGGAGTCATTCGACCTCAAGTCGGATGATACGTGCAAATCTTGTTTGCTTGGAAAGATGACCAAGTCACCCTTCACTGGTACTTGTGAAAGGGGTGAGGGTTTATTGGATCTCATACATACGGATGTATGTGGACCCTTTAGATCCACCATAAGGGATGCGAACCGCTTCGATGTGACTTTTACCGATCATTATAGCAGATATAAGTATATCTACTTAATCAAGCACAAGTCAAAAACCTTTGAAAAGTTCAAAGAGTTTAAGCAAGAAGTGGAGAATCAGCTGGGCAGGAAAATTAAGATGCTCCGATCCGATCGAGGAGGTGAGTACCTTAGTATTGAATTCCACGACTACCTCAAGGAATGCGGAATCGTTTCGCAATTGACACCACCTAGGACACCGCAGTTGAGTGGTGTGGCTGAGAGGCGCAATCGAACCTTGTTGGACATGGTTCGTTCCATGATGAGTCGAGCTTCCTTACCTATCTCATTCTGGGGGTATGCCTTAAATACTGCCTCCCATATCCTTAATCTAGTCCCAACTAAGAAGGTTGCCAAAACACCTCATGAGATGTGGACAGGGAAAGTTCCCTCGTTGGCACATATCAAGGTTTGGGGTTGCGAGGCTTTCATAAGAAGAGAGACTCACGACAAGCTCGAACCTCGAAGTGAGCGGTGTATTTTCATCGGCTATCCACAGAAGTCCTTTGGATATCTCTTCTACAGACCGAGTGACAATGTTGTATTCGTTGCGAGGAGAGGGGTTTTCCGAGAGCGAGAACTCATATGCCAACAGGTCAGTGGGAGGCAAATTGATCTTGAAGAGCTTCAAGAATCAAACGATGAAGGAACCTCTAACACTGGCGCTCAACCCGAGGAGGAACTCCTGTTGAACTGATTGAAGAGTCCTTACCTCTTAGACGTTCTAGTAGAGTTAGTGTTCCACCTGAGTTTTATGGTTTCCATATTACTACTGAAGGTGATACGTTTATCAGTGATAGCACACAGATAAATTTGGATGAACCTAACAACTAAAAGGAAGCCATGGCAGGCCCGGAGTCTGCAAGATGGAAAGAGGCTATGGACAGCGAGATTCAGTCCATGTATGACAATCAAGTTTGGAACTTGGTTGACAATGTTCCAGGTCGTAAGACGGTCGGGTGCAAGTGGATCTTCAAGTAGAAGACCGACATGGATGGGAAAGTACACACGTATAAGGCGCGATTGGTTGCGAAGGGATTTACTCAAACTCCTGGAGTTGACTATGACGAGATCTTCTCACCAGTAGCGAAGATTAAGTCGATAAGGGTTATGCTAGCCATAGCTGCGTTTCATGATTATGAAATATGGCAGTTGGATGTCAAAACTGCTTTCCTTAATGGGAAGTTGGCTGAAGATGTTTACATGAGTCAGCCAGAGGGTTTTGTCGATGCAAAGCACCTTAATAGAGTGTGTAAGCTTGAGAAATCCATCTATGGATTGAAACAAGCATCTCGCAGATGGAATCTTTGTTTCGATGAGAAAGTCAAAGAGTTTGGTTTTTAGAGAAGCGAGGATGAGTCATGTGTATATGTCAAAGCCAGTGGGAGTATGTTTAGCTTTCTCGTATTGTATGTGGACGACATACTACTCATAGGAAACGACGTCTCAATGTTGCAGGAGGTTAAGTCCTGGCTTGGGAAGTGCTTCGCTATGAAGGACCTCAGAGAAGCTGCTTATATTCTAGGGATAAGGATATTGAGAAATAGGAGTCAGAGACTAATAGGACTTAGTCAAAGTACTTACTTGGATAAATTGTTGAAACGTTTTACCATGGAAAATTCCAAGAAAGGGGAGTTACCAATCCAAAGCAATACCAAGTTGAGTAAGACTCAAAGTCCAAGTACTGATGTCGAGATAGTAGAGATGAGCCGAGTACCTTATGCTTCCGTTGTTGGCTCAATCATGTATGCTATGACATGTACTCGCCCTGATGTGGCCTTCTCTTTGAGCATGGTCAACAGATATCAAGGGAATCTTGGTAGAGCTCATTGGACTGCGATGAAGAACATTCTTAAGTACCTGCGGAGGACCAAAGACTGGTTTCTTATCCTTGGTGGGAGTGATGACTTGAGAGTGCGTAGTGACGCTAGTTTTCAGACTGAACGGGATAATTTCCGATCTCAGTCGGGCTGGGTCTTTACCCTAAATGGAGGAGAAGTGACATGGAAAAGTTCTAAGCAGGAGACCGTAGCTGATTCAACGTGCGAATCAGAGTACATAGCAGCGAGCGAAGCGTCGAAGGAGACAATATGGCTAAAGAACTTCATCGGAGACCTTGGAGTTGTACATGCCATAAAGGAGCCTATGGAGATTTTCTGCGATAACGAAGGTGCGGTTGCCTTAACCAAGGAACCAAGGGATCATGGTAGATCCAGGCATATCGACAGAAAATATCATTTCATTAGACATCGGGTAGAAGAGGGACTCCTCGTAGTAAAGAGGGTATTGTCAGAGGATAACCCAGCAGATCCCCTTACGAAGGGACTGAGTAGGGTTAAGCACTTGCAGCACGCTAGGAGCATTGGGCTGAAGGATGACATTAGTTTTAGTGATTAGATAGATTTTAGAAACTTGTAATAGATAAATTGTAATTAATATTTGATGATTAAATAAAAGAGTATTATTTATAAGTAATGTTACTGTCTTATATTAATTATTTACTATTGTTTCACTTTGCATGTTTTGACTTCTTAAATAATAAGATTATTTAAACTATCCACAGTCGATCATACGTTGGAAGTAAGTATGAAAGAAGACTGTCATGAATTGGCTTGTAGATTGTCTAAGCGTTTAGACATAGCAACAGTTTGCTGCAACGTTCATGAGTGCTTCTGAAATAAGATTTGAGTATTGGATTAAACCTACGCTCACATGAATCACTTCATGGAATTTGATCACGAGTGATTGTGAGACGATAGTATCATATAGTCTTTAAACCTAGATATATGAGTTGTTGTTTACGAGTCAGTTGTGGATTGATAATGTGTAAACGTATCAGTAACTTGATGTTATAAAACACATTGTTGTGTACAATTTGATGAGTAAATAGTACAAGCATATAAGTCAAAATTTATCTGTTCATTTTATCCTACGAGGCTAAAAGCGATATCTTGGGCCCCTTGATGATTTTGTTTTGACTTATGTGCCGGGCCCGGTCAGGACTAAATTGATGTGTTCAATTAAGTTCTATGTCAGACAAATCAGAGATCGAGAAACAAACTGCTAGACAACAAGTATGACTATGTTCCATGTGATTTTTCACACGATATCTCGAGAAAGGAGGACTATACGATCCCTTATCTAAAGGAAGTGTCAGAGTTCGACAGCGGCTTTTGAGAGCTACGATTGCTAATCGGATTTTGAAGTCGTACTTGCATTTATAGTTATTAGACTTATCCAAGTGGAAGACTGTTGGATTAGGTGTCTAAGCCATAACTATATTTGGTATGTACTTGACCTGGTTGTAGCATGATCATTTT
The DNA here is from genome assembly GCF_052849685.1 of Lactuca virosa. Lineage (NCBI taxonomy): Eukaryota > Viridiplantae > Streptophyta > Magnoliopsida > Asterales > Asteraceae > Lactuca > Lactuca virosa. The sequence continues at coordinate 92,698,218 of NC_136433.1, read as the reverse complement.
GGGTTGCCTTCACCAAAGTAACTTGACTGGATGAATAATGGAGAAAGAGGTTATTATGGTTTATTAATATATTATATGAATAATATATTAAAAGAGAAATCATATTATTTAATTAACATTGGTCAAGAATTAATTTAGAATTAATTTTGTGTTCAAAAGAGGTTAACTGAATTAAGGGGACTAAAGTTGTAATTATAAGATAGTAGCAATATGGGCTGAGGATCCCCAAAGATAGGGGTGGACGAAATCTTATGGATAGCCCATAAGAATTCGTCCAAGGCTAGGGTTCTGGAATGTTCCTATGGGCTGCTTAGGGCTTAAGCAACCAGATTAGGGATTTGACTGAAACCCTAATACCTCACCTATATATAGAACCCCTATGCATCCAATTTCCGGCTACCATAACCCTAGAAGGATTCCAAGAGCCGAAAATTACCTTCCCCTCTCTCTCTAATATTCTCCAATTGCTTTGGTGTTTGTGATCTATTAGAGGCATCACATTTGAGGTGCTAGGTTATCAAAAGCTCAAGGATCTTCAAGCTTCAATTGAAAGGTAACATTCTTGCTAGTTATTTATGTTGATTTCAAATTTGTTGTATGCTAGTTTAAGGTTTGTAAGCTTTGGATAATTATTGCATGTACAAGTAGAAAAACTAGATCCAAAGCTTTAGGGTTTGCATGTGCACCATAGGATTGATGTTTTGCTCATAACCCAACACTTGCTTAATTGGGTAGCTGGTCAGCACCTCTATCTGGTGGGCCTGGAAGCACAGGTGAAGCCGTCGTGCCGCGTAGATTAAGGCGAGCACCAGCTTCTCGATAACCGGGTAGTTAATCTCTAGCCCTTGTAGGGCCCGACTCACGAAGTAGACCGAAAGTTGTATTCCTTGCCTTTCGACTACTAGGACTGCCGAAAAAGCGTCCTTTGATGCGGATAGGTAGACCTGCAGTGTCTCACCCGGTACCGGGCTGGCTAGCGTAGGGAGCGTGTGCAGTGCCTTTTTTATCTTCTGCAACGCGGGTTCAGCCTCTGGCATCCATCGAAAGTTGTTCTTCTCGATGCATCCCATGAGTGTGTGAAATAGAGGCATGTCTTTCTCGGCTAACTTAGAGATAAAACGATTGAGCGCTGTTAGTTTGCCATTCAACCCTTGGGCGTCCCTTAGTGTGCTTGGCGAGGGTGTGTCTTTAAGCTCATTGATTTTGATCGGGCTCGACTGGATTCCTTCCCTCGTCACATAGTATCCCAAGAATTGCCCCTCTTCTACCCCGAAGGTACACTTTGCGGGGTTCAGTTTCATCTTAACTGTTTCCAAAGTTCGCAATGTTTCCTCCACGTCGCGCAACAGTATCTGTTCGTCCGGGCTTTCGATGACCATGTCATCGACATAAACTTCGATGTTTCTTCCGATTTTATTGGCGAACAGGGAGTCGACCGGCCGTTGGTAGGTTGCGCCGACGTTCTTTAGTCTGAATGGCATCTTTGTATAGCAGAAGCGACATGGTTTGTGTAGAAGGCTGTCTTCTCTTCGTCGTCCTTGCTCATTAGGATTTGGTGATATCCCTTGTACGCATCTAAGAAACATTTCCACTGGAACCCTTGTAGAGACTCCACCTTTTGGTCTATTTCCGACAATGGGTAGCAGTCTTTGGGCACGCCTTGTTGAGGTCCGAGTAGTCGATACACATGCGCCAGCTACCATCGTGTTTCTTTACCATTACCGGTTTGGCAATCCATGTTGGAAAAATTGCTTCTCTGAGGATCCCAGCGTTGGTCAGCTTGGCCACTTCCGCATTGATTGCCTTGTTTCGATCTCCTCCCTGGACTCGATTCTTTTGTTTTACTTATTTGGCCCCTGGCTTTATCATTAGCTTGTGTTCTATAATCCCTCGATCGACCCCACCATGTCTGTGGGTGTCCAGGCGAACACGTGTTTGTATTTTTGCAGCAGTTGGATCAGCGCTTGCCTCACTGTCATGGGGAGGGTGTTTCCCACACTTACTTGTTGACTTGGGTATTCCCTGTTGATTACCTCCCCTCCGCTTGATGAATCCGACTTCGGCCTCTTGGCTTCGGTTGAAATATCCTTTGGTTGCATGATTTCATAGCATTTGAGTTCCCTTGGGGGAGTGGCTAGGATTGTCCCTGGGCCTTGGCTCGTGCTAAATTTTACTATTCCATGAATCATTGATGAGATTGCTCCAAATTTTAGTAGGGCGGTTCGTCCCAGTATGACATTGTGCTCGGACGGGTGTCTTATGACCACGAAATCCACAAGGGCGGTCCGTCGCTTAGTCTTCTATCGACTAGTGAGTGTGAATGGTAAGTGGATCGTACCTAAGGGCCACAGGCTATGCCCTGTGAATCCTGTGAGCTAGCATGCGGCTGGTCTCAGTCCCTCCTTCCATTCGTCCGACAGCAGCCGGAAGCAATGCTCATAAATGATGTCTGCGGAACTCCCCGTATCGACGTATACTCGGTGGATCATGATATCCCGAATGGACCCCTGGATGACGATGGGGTTGTCCCCTTTCCATCCAGCTGGTCATGGGTCGGTCGTGGAGAAATTCATGGTTTCCGTGATGCTTTGCACGCTGGTTGTGCATTCCGCTCTCCCACGCTTGTGGTGAATCATGAGGATCTCTTGTCGGTAGTCTGCCCCGCCTGTGTTGTCTTTGGGGTTTTCTGCGTCAAATTTAGCTCGCAAACTTTTGGCGATTTCTATCACGTTTCCCTTCAGTTGCTTTTCTTCCATATCTCGTTTTAAAATTGAGCAGTTGACCGTTTCATGTGTCCTACTCTTGTGGTATTCACAATATCGCGTCTTAGTTCCCTTTGCTGCTGGTTTTCCAGCGATAGTATAAACTTCTGTTCGTCTTCCTCGTCTATCATCCCTTGTGAAAGGTCTGAACCGTCCATGCGGTCGTCTGTCTCGTCCTGAGAACCTCCCCCGGGGGTCGTGGTGAGGGGTTGATTGGTGATGACGCTTTCCGGTCGAAGAGGACATGGCGTTGAGGTATGCTTGCTTTGACGCTTCACCTTCTTCTTGGCATAGGAAACGCTCCACTCGCTCTTTTAGTTCTGCTCTCGTCTGAGGCTGTTTGCCCATAAGTTTCTGGGACAACGATCCTGGGAGTAATCCCTAGGTAAATGCTGTTGGATTAGGTGTCTAAGCCCATAACTATTATTGGTATGTACTTGATCCGAGAGTAGCATGGTCCATTTGGGTTGCATGGCATCGGAACAATTTGGATAGACTTTTGTGAGAAGAGGATATTTATGATTTATTAATATATTATAAGTTCTAATATATTAATATGAAATCATATTATTTAATCAGTATTGATCAAGAATTAGTTTGGAATTAATTTTGTGATCAAAAGAGACTAATTAAATAAATGGGGATTGATTTGGTAAATCATTCATTCTTATAAAGTGGGCTTATGATCCATAGTTCTTCATGTTGGGCTAAACCCATGTGGTGACCCATGGATAGTCCATGGAGGTTAAAACCCATGGATCATGAGGAAGGTGGAAAGTCATGAGTTACATGGTGTAACCCTAATGTGCACACTATATAAGAAACCCCAAGGCTCATGAAATTGGCACTAGTGATAAAGATAAGAGGGCTAGCCGATTTGTGAGTGGAAGTATCATCCTCTCAAGTTATTCCAATTGTTGGTGGTGTTGTGTGATTCCATTTAAGGTAGAACACTTGGGGCACTAAGCTCTTAAAGCTCCAAGGCTTCCAACTAGAATAAAAGGTATGTCTTCTAACTTGTTTTATTACCCAAGTATCAATGTTTTGTATGCTAGTTAGGGTAATACCTTGGAAAGTTCAAGTTTGCATGTATAATAGAGAAAACATAGATCCAATGTATTTAGGGTTGCATGTACACCTTAGGAGTGTTAGAATGCTCAAAACCCATCAGTGGTATCAGGGCCTAGGCTTGCTTTCTCATATACTTGATGCTTCTTGTTTTTCCAAAGTTGAAAATGTGTCATTTTCGCATCTGACTACTGATGGGTTTTGAGCATTCTAATACTTCCTTAGTGTACATGCAACCCTAATAACCTTGGATCTATGTTTGTCTAATAATCATGCAAAGTTGAATTCCAAGGTTATATTCCTATCTAGCATACATGGGGAACATTTTTAACTTGAATGAAAGATAGAATAACTTACCTTGTTGTTGATTATGATCCTTGAAACCTTGTGAGCCTAGCACCCCAAGTGTGATGCCTCAAATGCTTCACACAACACTAAATGCAAAGGAGTAAACTTTGAGAGAATCTTACACTTGCAAAATCGGCTCTAGCCCTCTTGTTTCTTAGTGTAGCCTATTTTGGTGGAGAATGGGTTTCTTATATAGTGTTGACACATCTAGGGTTACACCATGTAAACCCTAATGTGTCATGACTCTTCATTTCCATGACCCATGGGTTTGTAACTCCCATGGAGCATCCATGGAGCATCCTATGGGTGGAACCCAACTTGATAATCCATGGAGCCTCTTAGCCCACTATATAAGATATGGAAGATTTACATAATCTACCCATATATTTAATTAGTTATCTTTTTGATCACTTAATTAATTCTAAATTAATTCTTGATCAAAATAATTAAGTAATATTATTAATATATTAGAACTCATAATATATTAATAAACCATAAGTGTTATTTCTCTCATTTTAGTTTATCCAATTGCATGGTGCCATGCAACCCAAATGGACCATGCCGGGTCGGGTCAAGTACATACCAGAAATAGTTATGGACTTAGACACCTTATCCAACAGTCTCCCACTTGGATAAGTCTAATAACTATAACTTCAATACTTCAGGAACCGATCGGCAATCGTAGCTCTTTCAAGGTCTCTCGGAACTGAGAAGATGATGATACGCCATTTAAGATAAGTGATCATATAATCCTCTGTTCTAGATATCAGGCGGATAAATACATGGAACAGTGTCTTACTTTGTGTCCAGCAGTTTGTTTCCCGATTTCCGATTTGTTTGACAAAGAACTTAATTGAACACATCAACTTAGTTCTGACCGGGCCCGGTACATAGGTCAAAACAAAATCATCGAGGGGCCCATATATCAGCTTTTAATCCAAGAAGGAACAGATAAACTTCGACTCATATGTTTGTTCTACAACTCATTGAATTATACACAAAAACACGTTTTATAACATCGAGTTACCAATGCGTTAACGTACAATCAATGCATAACCAACTCATAAGTAACAAATCATATCTCTAGGTTTGAAGACTTATATGATATTACCGTCTCACGATCACTCGAGATAAATTCCATGAAGTGATTCCAGTGAGCGTGGGTTGAGTCCAATGCTCAGAACTTATGAGCACTCATGAGTGTTGTAGCCATGTCCAACAATTTAGACCTCTGCAACCAATCATGACAGTCTTGATTCATACCTACTTCCGACATATGACCGACTGTGGAGGTTCGAATAATATGATATACCAAACATAATTATTCTGGAAGTCAAAACATGCAAAAGAAATATAGTAAACGATCGACAAGAGATTGCAACACTTTACTCATAAATAAGACACCTTTTATTCATCATCTAATGTCAATTACACTTTACAAATTTCAAGGTTATCTAACTACTAAATCTAATATCATCCTTCAGCCCTATGCTCCGAGCATGCTGGAGATGCTTAACCCGAGTCAGTCCCTTCGTGAGGGGATCTGCTGGATTCTCATCCGATGATACCCTCTTTGCCATGAGGAGTCCTTCTTCTATTCGATGTCTGATGAAATGGTATTTTCTGTCGATGTGTCTGGATCTCCCGTGATCCCTTGGTTCCTTGGCTAAGGCAACTGCACTTTCACTATCACAGAAAATTTCCATTGGCTCTTTAATAGCTGGTACAACTCCAACGTCTCCAATGAAGTTCTTCAGCCATATCGCCTCCTTTGCTGCCTCGCTAGCTGCTATATACTCTGATTCGCAAGTTGAATCAGCCACTGTCTCTTGCTTGGAACTCTTCCAAGAAATTGCTCCTCCATTTAAGGTAAAGACCCAGCCTGACTGAGAGCGGAAATTATACCTATCAGTCTGAAAGCTAGCATCATTATACCCTACAACTCTCAAGTCTTCACTCCCACCGAGGGTAAGGACCCAGTCCTTAGTCCTCCGTAGGTACTTGAGGATATTCTTTACCGCAGTCCAGTGTGCCTTGCCAGGGTTCCCCTGATACCTGCTAACCATGCTCAAAGAAAAGGCCACATCAGGTCGAGTACACGTCATAGCATACATGATCGATCCTACAGCCGAAGCATAAGGTATTCGACTCATTTCTGCTATCTCAGCCTCAGTACTAGGGCTTTGTGTCTTACTCAATCTGGCGTTACTCTGGATGGGTAACTCTCCTTTCTTGGAGTCCTGCATGCCGAATCTCTTCAACACCTTATCCAAGTAAGTACTCTGACTAAGTCCAATTAGTCTTTTACTCCGGTCTCTCAAGATCCTTATCCCTAGAATATAGGCAGCTTCTCCTAGGTCCTTCATAGAGAAACACTTCCCAAGCCAGGACTTAACTTCCTGCAGAGTTGGGATGTCATTTCCTATGAGTAGTATGTCATCCACATACAATACCAAAAAGCTAACTATACTCCCACTAGCCTTGACATATACACAAGATTCATCTTCACTCCTAGAAAAGCCAAATTCTTTGACTTTCTCATCAAAGGAAAGATTCCATCTGCGAGGTGCTTGCTTTAACCCATAAATGGATTTCTCAAGCTTACACACTCTATTAGGGTACTCTGTATTGACAAAACCCTCTGGCTGACTCATGTAAACATCCTCAGCCAACTTTCCATTAAGGAAAGCGGTTTTGACATCCATTTGCCATATTTCATAGTCATGAAATGCAGTTATGGCTAACAGAACCCTAATAGACTTAATCTTGGCCACTGGAGAAAAGGTCTCATCATAATCAACTCCCGGAGTTTGTGAGAAACCCTTTGCAACCAGTCGTGCCTTATAAGTGTGTACATTACCATCCATGTCGGTCTTCTTCTTGAAGATCCATTTGCACCCTACAGTCTTACGACCTGGTACATTCTCAACCAAGTTCCAAACTTGATTGTCATACATGGACTTTATCTCGCTGTCCATTGCCTCTTTCCACTTGGCTGACCCAGGGCCTGCCATGGCTTCCGCGTAACTGTTAGGTTCATCCAGACCTATCAGCGTCTCATCACTGATAAGTGTATCACCTTCCGCAGTAATATGGAATCCATAGTAATGCTCAGGTGCATTCCTAACCCTTGTGGAACGCCTCAGAGGTACAGACTTGTCAATTGGCTCAACAAAAGTTTCCTCCTCAAGTTGAGTGCTAGGGTTTGAAGTTCCTTCACCACTTGACTCTTGAATTTCTTCAAGGTCAACTTGCCTCCCACTGTCTCCTTGGCTTATGAACTCTCTCTCTCGAAAGAAAGCCCTCCTAGCTACAAAGACCACATTCTCACTAGGTCTGTAGAAGAGGTAACCAAAGGATTTCTGTGGGTAGCCGATGAAAATACACCTCTCACTTCGAGGTTCGAGCTTATCATGAGTCTCGCGTCTCACGAAAGCCTCGCAACCTCAAATCTTAATGTGGTCTAGTTTGGGTACTTTACCAGTCCACATCTCATGAGGAGTTTTGGAAACTTTCTTTGTGGGAACTAGATTAAGGATATGGGCGGCAGTCTCTAAGGCATACCCCCAAAATGAGATTGGTAGCGAAGCTCGACTCATCATGGAACAAACCATATCCAACAAGGTTCGATTATGCCTCTCAGCTACACCATTCAACTGCGGTGTCCTGGGAGGTGTCAATTGTGAGACAATCCCACATTCCCTAAGATAGTCGAGGAACTCTGAACTAAGATACTCACCACCTCGATCGGATCGAAGCATCTTAATGTTCCTGCCCAATTGATTCTCGACTTCCTGTTTAAACTCTTTAAACCTCTCAAAAGTCTCTGACTTATGCTTGATTAAGTAGACATATCCATATCTACTGTAATCATCAGTAAAAGTCAAATAATAACGATTAGCATCCCTTGTGGCATGTTTGAAGGGCCCACACACATCCGTGTGTATAAGATCCAACAAACCTTCACCCCTCTCACAAGAACCTGTGAAGGGTGACTTTGTCATTTTTCCAAGTAAGCATGATTCGCAACTATCATATGACTTTTGGTCAAATGACTCCAATACTCCATCCTTTTGGAGTTGGCCTATGCGTTTCTTGCTTATATATCCAAGACGACAATGCCATAATGATGCTTTATCCAAGTTATTATCATTAACAGAATCAATACACAATACATTATTTCCTAAGTTATCAACCACAGATACAGTTTCATACACACCATCACAAGGTAATGCTTTAAAATAAAGAACATTATTAAAGAAAGCATTAATCGAACCAACTTCATTATCAAATGAAAAGGTGAAACCTTGTTTATACAATGCATGAAAGGAAATAATATTTCTTGCCATTTCTGGCGAATAACAACATTTATTCAAATCTAAACTAAACCCACTACTTAGCGATAAAGTATAAACTCCAATCTTGGTGACAGGTAAAGCTTTCCTATTCCCCATGATTAAGTTTATTCTTCCATGCTCCACATTCTCACTTCTTCTTAGTCCCTGCAAATCAGAACAGATATGAATACCACAACCGGTATCAAGGACCCATGAGTTAGAATGGGGTGAGTTATTAGATAAGATAGTGTAAATACCTGCATGGTTGGGTTTAACTTTCCCATCCTTCACATCTTGCTGGTACTTTGGGCAGTTCCGCTTTCAATGTGACTTTTCATGGCAATAGAAGCATTCAGCCTCTTTAGGGTCAGAAGAAGGAGTGACAAAACCTTTCTTGGTTCCACTTGAAGAAGAGCCATCAAGGGTCCTAGCCTTGGTACCCTTCGAAGAGCTCTTTCTCTTCTTCCCTCTACCTTTCCCGATTGCCAAAACCGGGGCGGAGTTTGGAGTAGGAGTGTTAACAACTGACTTACCCTTAAGACCTGTTTCTGCGGTCTTGAGGAGTCCCTGAAGTTTGTTGAGTGTGACCTCTTCCTTATTCATGTGATATGTCATGCGGAATTGATCATAGCACGATGGTAAGGAGTGCAAAATGATATCTATTGCAAGCTCCTCAGGGAAGTTCACATTAAGCTTCAGCAACCGATCCACATACCTTTGCATTTTCTGCATGTGGCTCGTGACGGATTCCCCGTCCTTCATCATGGTTGTTATGATAGAGCATATGATTTCATACCTCTCTTGTCGTGCACTTTGATGGTATCTTTCCATCAGATCTTGGTGCATTTCAAAAGGGTAGAAGTCCTCATAGGACTTTTGGAGTTCCGCTGTCATGGTGGCCAACATGATGCATGCCACTTTTGTAGCATCCCTTTCATGTGCCCGGAAGTCAGCGATCTCCTGGGGAGTTGCAGTGGTCTCATCAATCTCCTTAAGCTCCTTGTCAAGGACATATTCTTTGTCCTCGTAGCGGGTAATCATCTTGATGTTTCTGATCCATTCATTGAAGTTGGATCCATCAAAAGTGACTTTCCCACACAAGTTCATAAGGGTAAAGGAGCCATTAGGATTAGAGCCAGAAGCAGCATTGTTTGAAGACATCTGAAAGAAGAGAACAAGATTAGTTTAGATATTAAGAGAGTCCTTAATAAAACACCCAAATGTAATATTAAGGCTAGAATCCAATCACAATATATTATAACTTAGAAGAGGTATGCCGTAATCCAAGCTATAACATATTTGAAAGGTAGGTGAATGAGGATTCACCAATTTCCACCATGAAAAACGAAGTATAGATATTAGGTTTTTAATTGGTTCTTAGAAATTCCTAGATTCTTTTGAGATTCAATGAACTTTTCAAAGGCATGTTTCAATCTCGAGTGTGCCCTCCAAGTTTTGTGACTGGGATACCGAGGATCACAAAACGAGGTGTGAAGTAACCATGCAAATCACTTGGTACCCTCAAGGTTTATCACTCAATCGATGTGCCGGTAAACCACACACGCTCCACCGATGCTATGGTAAACCTTAAGTCACCCTTTACCTACCTTGTTAAGTCCAAGTTAGTGTGCCGGTTAACCACACACGCTCCACCAATGACTTAAACAAAGTGTAAAGTGTAATTTCATGGATTAGCACCTTATTCACATTTTCCTAAAGTAACTAAGATTGGGAATTTAATAAAAGCAATTAGTTACTTTATAATATTCATCATACTTTTAATGAGAATTTATAAGTCCTTGTTTTACCCGTTCGGCTAACGACCCTCCACCGATCAAGGAAGCGGTGGGTGAGAGTGGACACCCATTAAGTTACCATTTTATAGGCAACAACCTTATACCCCCCTTATAGACCGGCTTCGTGAATGAGGCGTACTAGCGGTAAGACGACTTGACGTTATATATATATATATATATATATATATATATATATATATATATATATATATATATATATATATATATATATATATATATATATTAGTAACTTATAATATTATAAAGTATAAGGGTTGAATTTTAACTTTTAAAATTCTAAGGGTTGGAACTAAAGTTTTAATCAAGACTTTACATGTTCCAAAACTTGAGGGCAAGTTTTGTAAACTTCCAAAACTTTTCATTTCTTATAACTTATGAATTAATTGAGTAATAAAAATGAAGACTCTTCATTTTTATAACTTTTGTGTTCTTTTAATGGCTTTAATAAAAGTGAGACTTTTGGTTTTCCATAACTTGAGGACAAGTTATGGACTCCATTAAAACACATTATGATCATGAATTAAACTACCATGAAGGTTACAAACAATTCCTATGATCATCTAATCTTCATAAGTTCAAGAACATGAATATAAACACTTTCAAGAATCAAAAATTACACTTAAAAAAACTTGTAATTTTAATAATTGCCATTGTAAACGGATTAGCATAAACATTACACCATCTAAAGCAAGCTTTAAAATATCAAAACAGTTTAGGGTAATGTTTCTAGTCCATTTCCAGCAACAAATGTGCAAACTTTCATATGAGCAGAAAACAGAAAAACGATTTTTTTTTCAAGCTGTTTGCACACACAAAAAAAACAACAAACGAACCATGCTCTGATACCACTGATGGGTTTTGAGCATTCTAACACTTCCTAAGTGTACATGCAACCCTAATAACCTTGGATCTATGTTTGTCTAATAATCATGCAAAGTTGAATTCCAAGGTTATATTCCTATCTAGCATACATGGGGAACATTTTTAACTTGAATGAAAGATAGAATGACTTACCTTGTTGTTGATTATGATCCTTGAAACCTTGTGAGCCTAGCACCCCAAGTGTGATGCCTCAAATGCTTCATACAACACCAAATGCAAAGGAGTAAACTTTGAGAGAATCTTACACTTGCAAAATCGGCTCTAGCCCTCTTGTTTCTTAGTGTAGCCTATTTTGGTGGAGAATGGGTTTCTTATATAGTGTTGACACATCTAGGGTTACACCATGTAAACCCTAATGTGTCATGACTCTTCATTTCCATGACCCATGGGTTTGTAACTCCCATGGAGCATCCATGGAGCATCCTATGGGTGGAACCCAACTTGATAATCCATGGAGCCTCTTAGCCCACTATATAAGATATGGAAGATTTACATAATCTACCCATATATTTAATTAGTTATCTTTTGATCACTTAATTAATTCTAAATTAATTCTTGATCAAACTAATTAAGTAATATTATTAATATATTAGAACTTATAATATATTAATAAACCATAAGTGTTATTTCTCTCATTTTAGTTTATCCAATTGCATGGTGCCATGCAACCCAAATGGACCATGCCGGGTCAGGTCAAGTACATACCAGAAATAGTTATGGACTTAGACACCTTATCCAACAACTACTCACCACGACGTGGCAGCTTTTACCACGACGTGGTGATGCACCTGTGAGCAAAATTTCGTGTTTTGGCTTGAAATTGGATTAGGATCATTACCCTAAACTGTTTTTTGAAACTAGAAACCTGTTTTTCAATAGGGTAATGTTCATGCTTGTCGAATTAAAAGATAATTGTCAAAGTTTCATGTTTTGTATTAGTTTATATGATTAATTACATGAAATTTGTTTGATTTGAATTGTCTTGTTCTTATGAGTTTAATTTAGTTCATAGACAAATTGATTGTTTTTTGTAAGTTACAACTTTTGGTCTAAATGTGTTTGATGAACTCCATAACTTGTCCTTAAGTTATGGATGTTATGGAAAAATGAAAAGTTTTTCTTTTTTAAAGAGACCATTAAAATCATAGGTTATGAACTTGAAGAGTCTTTTTCCCATAAATGGTTTATGAACTCCATATCTTGTCCTCAAGTTATGAAATGTCAAAAGTCTTTTCATTAAAATCTATATTAAACTCATAAGTTATGGATTCCAAAAGGTTTTGGAAGTTACAAAACTTGCCCTCAAGTTTTGGAATTTATAAATGTAAAAGTTAAACCTTTGAAACATTTAATTCCAAACCCTAGAATTTTAAAGTTTGAAATTCTACCCTTATACTATTATAATATTATAGGTTTAATATTTATATATATGTATAAGAACAAAGTTAGTCTTACCGTTAGTAGGCCTCATTCACGAAGCCAGTGTATAAGGGGGTATAAGATTATTGCCTATAAAATGGCATTTTAATGGGTGTCTACTCTCACCCACCGCTTCCTTGACTGGTGGGGGGTCGTTAGCCGAACGGGTAGGATAGTACTCTATTTCTCCCTTCATTAAAAGTATAATGATAAATATAAAGTAACTAAACACTTACAAATTCCCAAATCTTAGTTACTTAGGAAAATGTGAATATGGTGCTAACCCATGAAATTGCACTTTGCACCTTGTTAAGCCGTTAGTGGAGTGTGTGTGGTTAACCGACACGCTAATCGGGACTGACAGTGCGTGGCAAAGGGTAGCTTGATGTTAATCATAGATCAATGGAGTGTGTGTGGTTAACCGACACATTGATTAGGTGGTGTAACGTTGGGTGTACCAAGCTAATTTGCATGGTTATTCACACCTTGTTTGTGATCCTCGGCATCCCAGTCACAAACTTGAAGGGCACAATCGAGATGTAAACATGCCATTGAATTGTTCAATGAATCTCAAAGGATCTAGGAATTTCAATTCACTTAAAACCTAAAATTCTTTTTCATTTTTCTTGGTGGAAATTATTAAATCGTCATTTACCTACCTTCAAATATTTTGCGGTTTGGATTACGACATCCCTCTTCCAAATTGTAAAATATTGTGTTGGGTCCTAGCCTTAATATTTCATTTGGGTGTTATATTAAGGTCTTAAATCAACTAACTTGAATTTCTCCCATTGTAGATGTCTAGTTCAGACAACTATGGTATTCCCAAATCCTTTGGAACAAGCTTTCCTCTTGAAGATGATGTCCCACGGTTGGATCGTGGAACTCATACTTCACTTCCTCCACCTCCTCTAATAATTCTCCCTAACCCACAAGTTCAAAGACTTGAAAAATTCAAGGTCACTCAAGCCCTACTTGCAATGAAACATTAAGATGGAAGGTCTGTGTGTACTCACGTCTTGGAGATGAAGTCACATATTGACAGGCTGAGAGTATTAGGTGTCGAAGTCTCAAGGAAGGTGGTTGTTGACTGGGTTCTTCAGTCACTTCCCGAGTCATATAGTGAGTTCATTAAGGACTACTATGTGACAGACCACGACATGACCCTTGTTGATCTTACCTATTTGCTTGTTGCTGCTGAATCAACAATGATTTGGCGCAATGGAAAAGCAAATTTGGTTGGAAGATCTACTCTCCAAACTTCCATGGACATTGACAATGTAAACATTGGAAGTCCAGAAAAGATTTCTCTTTCCAAGGGAAAGAGAAAGACTAGGTCTGAGATTGTCCTTTGTACCATTCCCAAAGAGTCCATATGTTTTCGTTGCCAAGAGAAGGGCATTGGTTGCGAAGCTGCCTTAACTACCTGAAAGTTCTGAGAAAAGGTAGAATTGAAAAGTTTGACTCTGCTTCAGGTAAGTCTACTGTCTAACTCTATTAAGTTCCTAATTGTTGATTCTTAATACATGATGTGACAAGGTTGCATTTTTGTAGGATCATGCAAAGGGAAGGAAGCTTAAAGGAAGAGTATGCTGAATCTAATCGCGAAAATGGATTTCTATCGCATGGTTCGATGATCGGATTTTTGAGCTGGTGCTTAGGAGTTATGATAGATTGCTAGGAAGTATGTAATAACATAGTTTTCATTTGTAATTGCATTGTAAGGAAAAGTTTTTCCGCATTTTTATAAATAAATAAAATTTTGTTTTATTTTATTATATCTCCTTGCAATGACATTTGTGAAAAATGATGTTTGTATGTTTCTATGTTAACAATATGAATTTGATTCTTTCGTTTGTGGTATTGTAAAGTATTTGCCAAATAAGGAAAGATTCTCATCACCAAGTTTCAATTGGACAGAAACTTGGAATCGTGCAAGTTGTATTGTACGATGAATGAGAATTTTCATCTTTGGTAAATTAAGACTGATTCCTTGTTCACATGTATATCTGAGTCAAGTGAAGGACTAGGGGATCGGGTACACTGGGTGTGCACTAGTCAAAGATCCACCACAAAGATCAATAAGACTATTCATCATGATTTACTAAAGTTTAGTAAACATGGTTATGCTTACAAGTTTAAGTATAATTCTGAAACATTGGAAAAGTTTCAATGTGTGGCGGGATGAATAAGAATAACAAATTAGGCAGAAAGATAAAAGTGTTGGATAAGGTGTCTAAGTCCATAACTATATTTAATATGTACTTGACCCGGCTTGGCATGTTCCATTTGGGATGCATCTTCATCTCAACAATTAGATAGACAAAATGAGAAAAAGGACACTTATGATTTGTTAATATATTATAAGTTCTAATATATTAATATGAAATCATATTATTTAATTGGTATTGATCAAGAATAAATTTGGAATTAATTTTGTGATCAAAAAGAGACTAATTAAATATATGGGGATTGATTTTTAAATCATTCATTCTTATATAGTGGGCTTATGGTTCATGATTCACTAGATTGGGCTAGGACCCATTGGGTGCTCCATGGATGCTCCATGGAGGTTATAACCCACAGATCATAGGGGAAATGAAAAGCCATGCACATTAGGGTTTACATGGTGTAACCCTACATGTGACACACTATATAAAGAACCTCATATGGAGTATAATCGGCGACTAAGATAAGACAAGGAGGGCTAGCCGATTTTGTGATCAAAGTGTTCTTCTCTCAAGTTATTCCAAGAGTTGTGGGTGTTGTGTGAAACATTTGAGGCATCACATTTGGGGTGCTAGGCTCACAAAGTATTAAGGAATCCAAGCAACTACAAAGGTATGTCATTCTACTAGTTTTTTATATTACAAGTACCCCATGCCATGCTAGTTAGGATGTAAACCTTGGAAAATTCTTATTTGCATGAACATTAGAGAAAACATAGATCCAAGGTTTCTAGGGTTGCATGTACACCTTAGGAGTGTTAGAATGCTCAAAACCCATCAAAACGTTTCTCCAATCTGAAAAGAAGGGAGAGTACTTTAGTATCATGTTTTATGATCATCTTAATGGTTATGGAAAACCATATCACAATTGATCCTCTAAAGACATCTTAGTGCATTTGTATGGTTAAGAAGAGGAATAGTGAATTGTTGAAATGGTTAAATCAAGAAGATGAGTCATACTTCGTTCCCAAAACAAGTCTTAGCATCATACTCCAAGATTGTAACCTTGAGTGACATAATCTTAAGAAAGGTTTAAAACACTTATCAAATGTAGAGTAAAAGTTTTTCTACTAATGTACATTTGAAATTGGTAAGTTGTGATGTTTTAGACAAAACAAAAACCAACTAAGGCCAATTGTGTGAAGTGTTTGTCTTGATTAGAATCCGCACTAACTCTTGAATATTTGTTTGTCAAGGAATGGTTCTTGACAAAAGAGTCTTATATGTCAAGAGGTCAGTGGGAGTCTTAAAGATCTTGACAAGTTTCAAGAACTAATCAAGAAAAAACCTATTGTTAAACACTAGCACACGACTTGAGGTTTGTAACCTATCGTGTTGACATATTCTTGTTTCTGTGTCCATTCCAGTTAAAGTTGACTATACATGTGAGTTCTATGAGTTCTCAGTTGTTTTCATAACTACTTGGAAGCAGTGGCAGGCCCTTGTGCTGCCAGGTGGCAAGAAATTAAGATTGAACAAGTTCAGTCCATATGAGTTTGAATTTGTCACTAACCTTGTCTCGTGATTATGGTTTTGACAAATTCACATGGATAGGAACACATACACCATAAAATCTAAGTGTCATAAGGTTTCTCTCCGATTCATGAAAATGATGGTGAGGAAACGCTTTCACTAAGTAGATTTTAAGGAGATAGAATTGGGATATTTGCATTCTCAAATTCAATTATGATTACGGCATCCCTCTTCATAATTCGAATTGTGAGAAATGGCAAAGGTTTAAACATTTCATACTTATGATTGTAAGTTCTAAAATTGTTTAGACACACATGTGAGCTATCTAAGGAAAGGTGTATGAGTTTGAGAAGCCTATATAAAGCCTTATCGAAGCATCTCGTATCAGAAATCTGAACTTTGGTAATGAAAGTAAATAAGTGTTGATTTCTAGAAGTCCACCTGATTTCTGAATACATGTCAAAGCTAGTGGGAGCATAAGTGTTATGCTAGTAAGATAATAATTATTATGCTAGTAGGAGCATAATTATTATGGTAAGTGATGCAAGTTAGCAATGTTAATTATAGAAAACAAAAGGTTCAATTCACAAAGTTGTGGATTCGAAAAGTTGTTTTGTTATAATTAAGGGAGAGGAATTTATACTTTATTTCAAATCTAAGAGCTTAGATTGAGATTTTAATCAATTTTAGTCAAATATATATGAATGTTATGTTGGAATGGTTCAACATAAGGAAATTCTATATATGGAAATGTTAATTGCGTTCTCAAAATTTGATTATGATTACGGCATCCCTCTTCATAATCAAAATTATGAGAACATGGCAAATAGAAATATTATAGCAAAAGACTGATTAAGTATCATGTCTTTATGTTAGACATTATGAATCATATCCCATATGCTTCGGGTATAGGATCGATTGCATATGCTATAACATTCTCGTGCTCTAATTTTCCAAATGCCTAGGGCATTAAGGGAAAAAGGAATAGAACCGAATATAACTAAAGTGATTAAACAACTGTTAAGGACAATCTAAGGTTCGCCAAAGATTGGTCGCTTAAGGACAGTTGGTAGTATAGTAATGGATGGACCATATTGACATTATTATGAATAGACAGGAGTCCATTAATAATGAGTTGTCATATGGCAAATATGGAATGTTTCCATATTGGGAGTTGAAGAATATATGAGAAAGTTAGAAACTTTTATGCAAGAAGGATGTTCAAAGAAATGTACTTTGAATTTGAGACTTCATTTCCATGGAATTGTCTAGTAACAATCTCCAAAGGAATATTTTGTAATATCATTGGTCAAGTCTCTGTGACTTTTGGCACCTAGACATTACAAAATAATCTTTGCATGATAGTTTAGAATCTAACACTTTCTAGCAGTGACAAGAATTTGGAATTCTTACACTTGCAATAAGGATTTGGAATTTTGAAATGAGCATCATTGAAATGTTTTTCAATTGATCTATTTCACAAATTATGGACCATAGATAAACATAGTGTGCATGCTTGATGCATGGCATAACTATCGTTTAGAAAACATAGTGTGCATGCTTGGAGCATGAGACAACTGTTGTTTTAATTCAAGTATTAAGTTGATTATTCGAAACATTATACAATGAATAATGAGTAATCAATATTACTCAAAAGTTTTTGGGCCATATAGAATTAGTATTATTCTTGTGTTTCACTTTGCATGTTTTGACTTCCCGAATAACTAGGTTATTCAAACCATCCACAATCGATCATACTTTGGAAGTAGGTATTGAGGTAAGACTGTCATGAATGGGTCTGTAGTTTGTCTAGGACAAAGTGGCTGCAATGTTCATGAGTGCTCCTGGAATAAGATTCGAGTATTGGATTCAACCCACGCTCATTTGAATCACTTCATGGATTTTATCACGAGTGATCATGAGATGATAATATCTTATATTCTTCAAACGGAGACGTGTGAGTTGTAGTTGCGAGTCGGTTGCACATTGACATATGTAAACGCACTAGTAACTTGGTTGTTATAAAACATATCGTTGTGTGTAATTTGATGAGTAAGTACAAGCGAGCATTTGGGTCGAAGTTTATCCGTTCCTTTTACCCCATGTGGATAAAAGCGATATTTGTGGGCCCCTCGATGACTTAGTGATGACATCAGGCCTGGACTGATTTGATTTGTTCAATTAGTCAGTCGTCATAAATCGGAAATCAGGAAACAACA
This sequence comes from Lactuca virosa, assembly GCF_052849685.1. NCBI lineage: Eukaryota > Viridiplantae > Streptophyta > Magnoliopsida > Asterales > Asteraceae > Lactuca > Lactuca virosa. The sequence goes on along the minus strand of NC_136433.1, from coordinate 92,679,665 downwards.
GATGGACAGAGAGAATGATTATAATCCATGTCTCAGTCCATATGATATCAAGAATGGAGGAATATATGATCCCTTGTCTAATGGACACGTCATTGACTAGGTCAGAGTTCGACAACGACTTTTAAGAGCGACGATCGCTAGTCGGGTTGGAGTCATGCTTGCAATAATAGTTATTAGACTTATCCAAGTGGGACACTGTTGGATTAGGTGTCTAAGCCTATAACTATTATTGGTATGTACTTGATCCGAGAGTAGCATGGTCCATTTGGGTTGCATGGCATCGGAACAATTTGGATAAACTTTTGTGACAAGAGGATATTTATGATTTATTAATATATTATAAGTTCTAATATATTAATATGAAATCATATTATTTAATTAGTGTTGATCAAGAATTAGTTTGGAATTAAATTTGTGATCAAAAGAGACTAATTAAATAAATGAGGATTGATTTGGTAAATCATTCATTCTTATAAAGTGGGCTTATGATCCATAGTTCTTCATGTTGGGCTAAACCCACGTGGTGACCCATGGATAGTCCATGGAGGTTAAAACCCATGGATCATGAGGAATGTGGAAAGTCATGAGTTACATGGTGTAACCCTAATGTGCACACTATATAAGAAACCCCAAGGCTCATGAAATTGGCACTAGTGATAGAGATAAGAGGGCTAGCCGATTTGTGAGTGGAAGTATCATTCTCTCAAGTTATTCCAATTGTTGGTGGTGTTGTGTGATTCCATTTGAGGTGCAACACTTGGGGCACTAAGCTCTTAAATCTCCAAGGCTTCCAACTAGAACAAAAGGTATGTCTTCTAACTTGTTTTATTACCCAAGTATCAATGTTTTGTATGCTAGTTAGGGTAATACCTTGGAAAGTTCAAGTTTGCATGTATAATAGAGAAAATATAGATCCAAGGTATTTAGGGTTGCATGTACACCTTAGGAGTGTTAGAATGATCAAAACCCATCAAATGCCCCTACAATCAATCCTTCGTCATGCCCCAGGACGTCTAGTGTTGCCTTGGTGAATCTAGTGAAGTAGCTGTTGACTGTCTCCCCCTCCCTTTGCTTGCACCCGATGATGAAGTGACAATCGCCTTTGTACTTCCGGATTTGCATGAAGTTGGTTAAAAAGAGGTATTTCAGTTGGCTGAAGTTGTAGATGCTACCAGGGCGTAACGTTTTGAACCATGCCCCTACGTTTCCGTCTAGAGTGGTAGGGAAATATGTGCACCAGAAGCGTTCGTCTAGCTTGAGGGACGTCATCGTCCATTCGTATGTGTCGATGTGGCTGTTCGGGTCTGTGGTGCCATCGTATGTTTTGAGGTGAGGTAGTTTAGCGGTGTTGGGGATCTCATATTCCAGTAACTCCTTTACGAATGGCAATGTGACACTGCGTGAAAGGCAGTCTTGGTTCGGTGTTCGCTGGGCAAAATGGTATCCTGGTTGTTGCATTGCTAGGAATGGTTGTACCAGCATGTTATTGTAGGCTGTGAGGTCTGGTGGTGTTAGGCCATAGAAGTTCTATGGCTGGAATGGGGTGGGAAATGTGTGGGCCACTGGGTTTTGCTGGTAGGTCGTGAAAGGGGGGTGCCGGCATGGCTCCTGCCACTAGCGGTGGGTGGTTTTGCGCTTGGAAAAGGACGCTTGGGCCGTCAGCTACGTTATTCGCCGGCGCTATTAGTGAGGGCATCCCGATTAACGGTGGTGTTATGAGTGCTGTTTGTCGTTGCTCGTTTGGGATGTGTATGGGTGGTGGTAAGAAACTGTAATCGTCGTTGTTTAATCCGCCGATGTTGGGAAAAAACAGCGGTATAGAAGGTGAAATGGGCGGATTGGGTCCTCCGTCGTTGGCGAACAACTACGGGGTTACGCTATTTAGTATGGGTGTTGGTATGTGGGTTGTGACGGAAGGCGTAGTTGTTGCAAGAGAAGGTGGCGGGCCACCGGATAACGGTACCTCAGAAACCGTGCCGGTCGTCTGAGGTGGTGATGTTATTGGGGTGTTGGCCGTCTCTAGGGAGACCATTGGGAGTATCGGGCTATGTGGTGTTTCCTATGATTCGTCGGCGGCCTCGTCCGCCATTTGTGGTTGGGTTAAAGGTGAAAAAGGGAAAAAAAGGGTTTGCATATCTGTTGTCACACAAACGGACGGTGCCAAATGATGTGACCTGGCTTCCGACCACCTAGAGGGTGAAGGCTGTGATTGTCCGAGAGAAACCTGAGAGGTCACAAATAGAGAAAGCCGTAAGCCGTTCTCCGGGAGGAGGTCCCGGGAAAATGCTCCGACCGTCAAGTTAGTAGTGTATTGGAGAGTAAGGGCTGAGAATCGGGAGAGATAGCTTACTTCTTAAGGCGGATTGATGGTCCTTTTATACTGAGGATCCTCTTCGGTCCGTACGAGGAACATGGACTGCGATCCCAACAAAATTCGTTGTCCTCATTGGTGAGTCGTGCTCCTCGTTGTGTCAGGCCCAACGAGTGGTCCAGACGATAATGCTCTAGATGTGCTCCTTGTCGCCTGGAGCCGTTATCCTTAGACTTTAGTGGAGGGTGGCTTTTGGCGGGAGAGGACATTCCCCGCGGTCGTCCTGCTTAGACGGCCGACAGCTAAGGATTCCGCTGGGGCGCCTGGCAGATGGGACGGCCAAGTTGGGCCTGGCAAGGCCCTGCTGGGGATTCTCAGCTGGAGGTTCCTTGCTGGGGATTCTCTTATTCCCGGCCCGCTCTAAGGGGCGTGTCATCAAACGGAAAATTGCTTTAACAAATCTTTATCTTCATCTAAACGATTATTTTCCAATCCACCATAAGAAATTCGTATAATATCATCAATCTTATCATCAACATAGAGATTATACATCTCAATGGCATTCTTCAACATAGATTGACCAGGAACATCCCAAAACAAATATCCTTATTTAAGACGAAACTTTGGATATGTAACTTTTAATCCTAGTGTAACATCCCATTTTAAACATGATAATTAAATAATAAACTTAGAACCCGAGAAGCAATTGGTATTATTATTATTATGTATTATTATAGCCCGAAATGAAATAATAATTAGTTGGGAGTAGGTTTCGGGAAGCCAAATGATAAGATTTGAATCTCCAGGGGGTTAAAGTGTAATTTCAGGATTTATTTTGCAAAGCATTTTGAAGACAGGGGTTGTTTGGTAAAAGTTGGGCTTAAATTGAAAATATTTGAAGGCTTAGGGGCTGATTGGTGAATTCAGGGACTTAATTGTGAAGGATTTTCGGAGGAAGGGTGTAAAGGGTAAAATATGGATCTACTTTGAAGAAATGGGACAAGGAGGGACTAAGAGTGTCATTATGGACTCAACTTTGGAAGTAACGGGTATATAGAGTTCTGAAACCCTAACCCTAGTGAAGGTATCAACCGACACCCCACTCTCTTTTCTCCTCTGGCCGTCATCATTTCATCCTCTCTATCCCCCTCCGTCGAGTCCGTTACCGTCGCCGTTACCTGCCAACACCAAGTCGTAAACCACCGCTGGAGCTCCTGCTGCCGGCGACAAGGACCACCGAGAAGCGAGTGCTTGTGTTTCCGCCGGTTGCTCGCTCGTTGACTGCTCTCCCTTCGCCACCGCTATCTCCTCCACTGTTACATCGCCGCCAGACGACCATCTCGCGTCCAACCTCGCTGCCGGATGCTGTCAACGGGACCAAACGACGCCTTTTTCCGTCGTTGCTACTATTCCGGTGAGAGCCACCCACTCTTCTTCCTCTATTTCGTTGTGGTCCGCCGCATGTCGTCGTTGATGCAGTCGGGGAAGATTTCTGTTGCTTGCGTGGGATCCCGACTTCTCTCCACCCTCACAGTTTCAGCGCCGCCTTTAAGCACCGCTGGTGCCGTTAATCGCCGCTGCTGCCGTTAATCGCCGCCAAGACCGTCACTGCCTTATCTTGTCACCACCAGCCACCATGGGAGGTGGCTGTGAGTTGTGTGGGTGTGTGATTCTTCTTCAAGTTCGGGTTTAGTTGTGTGTGTGGCTGTGTTCCATTCGTAATATGTGTGTTTGGGTGTTTTGGTTAGCCAGGATTCACGGAAAAGCCACCGCCACCACCGTGAGGTGGTGGCTGCCACCATGTGCCGCCATGTGTGTGTGTTTATGTAGTTAGTGTGTGTGTTTATTCTTGGCTAAGGCATTGTAAATGTAATTAGCAAAAAGTATAATGGAAAGAAACTCAAACCACCACCGTAGGGTGGTGGTTGCCGCCACCGGCCGCCGTGTCGGGTGGCGATGTGCTTTGATTGCGTTTGGACCTCGTTTGGGGGATGTTTGGACAATGTGGGACCAATGAAACCCTAATGGGCCCAAAGAAACCCTAGTGGGCCCAATGAGACCTTAATGGGCCCAATGAGGCCCAAAGTGACCTAAAAGCCCAACCAATTGACTAGTGGGCTATTATTGGGTTGGAAAACCCTAATTAGGGTTTGGAAAACCCTAAGGGCATAAAACCCTAATAGTGGGAATCGTTTGGGACACACACGAGAATTAATTATTAAACCTAAAATAATAATTAATAATCATTGGCAAATTAATTTAAGGCAATAATGGACTTAATGGATTAAGTCCTTAATGGGTTAAGTAAGAAACACTTAACCCTAATCATCATTTCATGTGAAAGCCCTAATCTCACTCGGGCCTTGAATTGGGCCTTCCTATTGGGCTTTGGCAATTGGACTATTGGTGGGCCATCCAAGAACAAGTTAATGGACCAAAGTAATTAGATGGGCTTTAGGATAAGGCCCATGTGAGGGCTTCGGCCCAATTTGGAAAATTGGGCCATAGATGGGCCATAATTGGGTCTTTATGATTATGTGATATGGGCCATGGGAATTCGATTGGAATAGTTGGATGGGCCTTAAGGAAAGACCATGTAGAGGTCTGGGCCCAATTTGGAAAGTTGGGCCATATGTTGGGCTTTGGCCCATTATTTGACTTTTGGGCTTTTGTAGTGTGAGTTGGACCTTGGGCTTGGAACCCAATTATTAATTGGGTATTGTTTGATGTTGACAGTTCGGGAATCTGTCAACCAGCAGCTGGAGTGTATCTGCGGGACTTCAGCAGTGCCAGGTGAGTTATCCTCACTATACTAAGGGGTCTAAGGCACCAAGGCCGACCCATTGGATATGTTATCCTAGCAGTGTTAGATGTTGAGTATGAGTTAGTGTTGCATGCTAGTGGTTATTCCAGTTAGGTAGACATGTAGGACTACCTGTGATGTTATATGATTATTGCATGCTCAGTGGTTATGTGGTATGTTATATGTTATGTGGGATGGGTTGAGGTTGTACTGCTCCGTGCGGTAGCCAACAAACCTTAGGAGCATTCCAGTTACGGGCTAAAGGGAGACTCGTACTGTGGGATCGGGAGCATTCCAGTTACGGGCTAAAGGGAGACTCGTACTGTGGGCTCGGGAGCATTCCAGTTACGGGCTAAAGGGAGACTCGTACTGTGGGCTCGGGAGCATTCCAGTTACGGGCTAAAGGGAGACTCGTACTGTGGGCTCGAGGGTAATCCAGTCTGTAAAGTTGGGGACCCATTACATGTTGTTCAGTTTGTTATGATATGTTATTGCTGACATGGTTATGTGGATTGTATGTGTATCGGTATTTTGGGGGTAACTCACTAAGCTTTCGGGCTTACAGTTTCAGTTTATTGTTTCAGGTGCATCAGGGGATCGTGGCAAGGCAAATGTGTGATCGTACAGCTCCTCACTTTTTATGACTATGTTTTTGGGATACTCTGATATTATACATTTTAAAAACAAGTTTGTAATAACTAATGGTTTTTGGGTTGTTTAAAAAGTTTTAAATTGGCTTGAATTTTTGGGTGTTACACCTAGTCTTTTAATGTCTTTTAACACCATATAATCTGCCATTAAATCTTCAACAAGAATGAAAACTTAAAGAGAGAGAAATTAGATCTAACAAGAATTCTAGAGAGAGAAAACGGATCTGAGATGGTTTCTAGAGAAAGAAAACAGATCTGAAACGATTTTTGGAGAGATAAAGTATATTTGAACACAAAAATTCGAATAAACGCGAAATATTTCTTCTAATACTCTTTCAGAACACGATTCAAGAACAAATCAGATGAAATAATGAGTAGAAGATAACAGATTTGAACAAGATTTTGCAATAAAACGAGGTATTAGACATTTTCTTTTCAGAAAACTTTCAAAACTTGAAGAACAAGGTGAGATTCGTGATAAAATATCACCATAAACAAGATCGATTCTTGCAATAATCGCTGAGATCTACAAGAACCCGCTCTGATACCACTTGTAAGGAATAAATCCGAGATGACGAATGCAGAATATCAAGAACGATCAAGAATCAATCACCATAATATGCAAGTAATCTGATAAAGGTTTTTGTGTATATTGAATATGATATGAACGTACAGAGAAAAACCTAATCTGGTAAAAAAAACTTCTATCAAAATCTAACCTAATGATTATTTATAGGGAACATAAAATATATACACAAATATAAAACCAATGCCTTAATCTCCCCTAATAAATAAACATCTTTTTGACATTTGGCAAATTCTTATGCGTTTAGACAAATGGCATTTTCTTGGTTTTTTAATTTTCTAATATTCCACATGTAAATGTCTTAGAATGCCACATGGAATGCATATAAATTGGTCAATAAGACACGTATATGTAATGGTTATGTTTATGTTTCCTCAATTAAGTCCTTATACAGAGCAACAAAGATACGTTTGCCAACTGATTAGCCTTCAATCACGGTGGATTGAAGGATTCGATTTCAAAATCATATCGCTTTCTTTTTAACCAAATCTTCTCTGTGTATGGACTCACAATGTACTTATATGAAATGTTAACTGGATTTCTACTTAGAATCGCATCAATCATGCGTGATCCTTCGTCTTTTACTTATAGCAGGTAATAATTTCCAAAAATTTCTTTCAATTACATCTATATACATAATACATTTATGAGTCGTTTCTTTTCAATTTCGTTTATACATGCACGAGTCGTCTTCTTCACGCATGATTCAACTGTCTTGAAGAATCCGCATTACCATCCCAACAACTACATAAGGTTAGTATTATGCCTATTTATATATGCATGATGCATTTCCTTTTATTTTCAATTATCTTCTTTTTTTTAACACATTGTAACAAAGTCATTTGTAATCAGTCCGCCAACTGTTCGATGTAATGCCAATTTCAATTTCTTTGTTTGAAATATAAAAATATGATTGTAAATGTATTTCCACATATGATTATATTTGAATATGTATACCAGAATGATTGTAAATATAACTATACAGACACTAAAAATGGGGAAATGGTCAAAATGGTCATTTTTTTATAGTTCATTTTGTTACAAGAATTATGAAGATACCTTATTAACAGCTTCACCATGTTTTTTACTTGATGATTTAGCACCATGTTTATCACCAGATACAGCTGCAGAAGAACCCTTATGTGCTGAAGTACCATTTTTGCCCTCAACATCTACCTTCTTACCACTTTTTCTTACAGGGGTAGTGGAGTCACTTTCTTTCTGTTTTTTATTCAAGTCTTCACCATTTGCTTCTTTAGTATTCTTCCGTTTCTTTGGCCCTTCAGAATCAGAAAAATGGTCATTTTTTTTAGTTCATTTTGTAGTCCAGTCTCTGAACATGTCTCTTTGCATTTATAGGGGCAAAATCGTCATTTTCCATATTTGTAAATAATATTAAATAGTATTTTGTTACAAGAATTATGAAGATACCTTAGTGACAGCGTCACCATGTTTTTTACTTGATGATTTAGCACCATGTTTATCACCAGAAGCAGCTGCAGAAGAACCCTTATGTGCTGAAGTACCATTTTTGCCCTCAACATCTACCTTATTACCGCTTTTTCTTACAGGGGTAGTGGAGTCACTTTCTTTCTGTTTTTTATTCAAGTCTTCACCATTTGCTTCTTTAGTATTCTTCCGTTTCTTTGGCCCTTCAGAATCAGAAAAATGGTCATTTTTTATAGTTCATTTTGTAGTGCGATCTCTGAACATGTCTCCTTGCAGTTATAGGGGCAGAATCGTCATTTTCCATATTTGTTTTCAATATTTCTTCATCTTTTTCAGATACTACAGACTCTTTAACAACTTCAGCTGATGTCACTTCATTCTTACACAATCAATTATCTAAACATGAAAATAAATAATAAATTGTATCCTCATTACTTTGCTTATTATTCTCAAATCTGATTTGTTTATCATTCTCAATTTTGTCCATTATATAATCAATGTTTTATTTTTGTCTTACAGCTCATGGATCCAACAGAAATTACAATGATTAATGATCTAGGTCTCTCAAATGACAACTACACAATTAAGGTCTGAATTATCCGGCTTTGGAAACAAACAACTTGGTCGAAACCACATGAGACACGACAAATCGGAATGATTTTAATGGGTGAAGAGGTATTTAAACTTAATTGCTTTAAACATATTTAATGATTTCAACTTATCATATTATTAGTTATACACTATTATGTTAATCATATAGTTGTTTATGTCTTATTTATTTAATCGTTTTTTTTAGGGCAATAAAATTGAATGCACTGTGGAGAAACAATATGTTATACTGGGAAAAACACTTGAAGAATATGCTGATGTTTACATTCATAAGCCAACACTTGGTTTATATGTTGATGATGCCATGAAGTTTGTTGACATTCAAAACAAATTGTTTTTTCAATATACCACTAGAGTAAACAAGTGCATTGGTTTTAATGGGCCCTTGAATTCTTTCGCTTTTGCAAACTTCCAAGATCTTATCGATAAGGCGATCCCTTCAACTGTTTCTTTTGGTAAAGTTCACAACGTTTATTTCACATTTTACCTCTTATAATATTTGTATATTATTTGTCCATCCTAACACTAATTATATACTAACATCTTACATAATGTATATTATAGATGTGATCGGTAATGTTTTTCAATGCTATCCACTGGAACCTGCAACCCAAAAACTTGATAAAAGGATTACATTGAAATTGGAAGATTTAGAGTATGTTTCTTTTAAAACTTGTGTGTTATTAGTTTAAAAATTGTTGTTTTAATTCATATACATTTAGGGGACGACAAGTGTTGGCTACTTTGTGGGGAGATTACGCTGAACAAATTGATTCCTATGTATCCAAACATCGGGTGAATTTTGTAATGATTATTCAATGTGCTAGGTGGAAGGATTACCGAGGTCCTTTTATTAATACAATGTTCTATCTTTACCATTTTCAATGTTTATATAAGAAATAATTTAATCCAATATTTTTTCATTTTCTTTTCAGGGCGTGTATATGTGAATAACACATATTTAGCAACAAAGTTATTCATTGATGAGCAAGTTGAAGAAATTATTGATTTCAAAAAAAAGTTTGATTACGTTTCAATCAAGTCCTTTATATATTACTATTAAACTAAATATATTTTTTATTGATATTATACTTACACTTTATTTGTAAACATGTTTAATGAAAAAAAAAGTGGATCGGCTTCTTCATGTTCTCGTGCTACAACGTCTTCTATCATGTATACTGTACATGATGACTTTCTGAAAAATACTAAATTCTACCAGATTTCCATGATCCATGAATTAGATGAGGTATATTTACATTATTAAATCTTAAATTAGTGATGCTTAATTTTCCTGATTCAACATCATTGGTTATTACTAATAATAGGGGAGTTATGCCATCATTCTTGGAGCAATTAAGATGTTTGAAGATAATCAACAATGGTACTACCCGGCTTGCAAGAACTGTAAGAGAAAGGTTCATAAAATGCCCATTGAACAGGCCAATGTTTTGGACCATGTAGCTGAGAATGAATCTTGGGTATGTACACAGGAGAAGTGCAAAAAACAAGTCATAGTTGCTGAACCAAGGTATAATAAGAAATTTAATATTATTTCATTATTGTATTTATCTAATTTGTATGGTTTTTATTTGTTTTTTAAATACCTTAGTTTTATGCTCAAAATTCGAGTACAAGGCTTGGTGGGAGTAGTGACACTTACTCTGTTTGATCGGGATGTTAGAAGTATTCTAAACATTTCAGCATCAGATTTGATAGAAAAGTATGAAAAGGTATATATTATAAAATCCATTATATAAAATTCCTAATTTATTCTAATCATTTCTACATTTTAAGTCTAATTTTGTTTCATTTACTTTTTTTTAGATGGGTGAGACTGTTGCTTTTCCTGTTGAGATCAATGAACTTATTGGTAGAAAAATGGCTTTCAAAATTATAGTTAGAGGCTTTACCTCTGGAAGAAAATACATCCGTAGTTACAACATATCAAAGATAAGTGATGATGTTGACATAATTTCTGCGCTCGAGAAGCTTGAAAAAGCAAACCACATTGAACAGGTTTAACTACAAATAAGTCTTAATCCGTCTACAAATTATGTTTTATATACTTGATATTTACCAATCTAAATTACACTTTACAAACTGTTATATATAGGACACTGAAACTGAGTCTGTTAATGTCGTGGTCTCAGATTTCAACTCTCAGGATACAATTGGTTTTAAGGTATAATTTCCTACTTTTTTTTTCTTTTCACTCCTTTTACATTACTCCTATGTCAATCAGTAACATATGTCAATTCTTGCATTTAAGGGTTCTGCTTCCTTCGTTGCTGATAATACTCCTATCTCTACTTTTCCAAATACCATTTCAATGAGTCCATCAACCAACCATGACACCACTAGCCTGCTTTCACCAACTACCAATGTGAAACGTAAACTTGTAGATGTTTACGATCTAGAAGATACTGTTTGTGAGTCATCAACAAAACCTTCTAAAAAATCCATTGGAATCAAGGAAACTGTCGTGTCCACCCAACTATTGATTCCTAAAGTCGAGAAGTGAGATCTTATGAACGTTTCAAACAATTTTCAGTTTTTCGTTTTTTATATATCATTCCAGTCGAACATCAATTTTTAGGTTTTATGGTTTGTCAAGAATACTTTCGTTGTTGGTTTCACAAATTCTGTTTTCTTTCGTTTTATGTTAAGAATGGATTTTGAGTTCTTTATTAAATGTTGTCATTTATTTAGTTTTAAATTGTTATTTATTACATCTTATTATTTTTTAAAACTTTGAATTAAATTGATTCATCAATGTACATATATTTTTTTATAATAGAAACATGCAACATTTTAATTATAACAAGTTACTTAAATTAGTAAACGTACAATAGTATTACATAAACTTAATGAAAACTAAAAGTTTGATAAACAGTTAAACACGTATGTAACCAATGTCATGTCATCACATAACCTGGTCCCAATTATAAAATTATATGTTGTGGCAATCCACCAAAAGTGAAATGTGAGTAATATTTGACCCTATTTTGTTTTGGGTCTCCCTTATTATAAGCATGTTAAAATAATAGGGTAGACGTTTCGCAGTTTCACACAACACTAATTTAGGATAAAGGAAAGCAATAAGCGACATACATCAACTTACACTAAGCAGTCTCACGCTTAGTTTCAAGTAAACAGCTTTCATACGGATGTTGTGGTTTAACATGGTGGCATGAGGAAGCTTTGACTTTTTCCAGTAGTCTTCTGGTGAATATTCCACATGTAAATGTCTTAGAATGCCACATGGAATGCATATAAATTGTTCAATAAGACACGTATATGTAATGGTTATGTTTATGTTTCCTCAATTAAGTCCTTATACAGAGCAACAAAGATACGTTTGCCAACTGATTAGCCTTCAATCACGGTGGATTGAAGGATTCGATTTCAAAATCATATCGCTTTCTTTTTAACCAAATCTTCTCTGTGTATGGACTCACAATGTACTTATATGGAATGTTAACTGGATTTCTACTTAGAATCGCATCAATCATGTGTGATCCTTCGTCTTTTACTTATAGCAGGTAATAATTTCCAAAAATTTCTTTCAATTACATCTATATACATAATACATTTATGAGTCGTTTCCTTTCAATTTCGTTTATACATGCACGAGTCGTCTTCTTCACGCTGGAATCAACTGTCTTGAAGAATCTGCATTACCATCCCAACAACTACATAAGGTTAGTATTATGCCTATTTATATATGCACGATGCATTTCCTTTTATTTTCAATTATCTTCTTTTTTTAACACATTGTAACAAGGCCATTTGTAATCAGTCCGCCAACTGTTCGATGTAATGCCAATTTCAATTTCTTTGTTTGAAATATAAAAATATGATTGTAAATAATATTAAATAGTATTTTGTTACAAGAATTATGAAGATACCTTAGTAACAGCTTCACCAAGTTTTTTACTTGGTGATTTAGCACCACTTTTATCAACAGAAGCAGCTGCAGAAGAACCCTTATGTGCTGAAGTACCATTTTTGCCCTCAACATCTACCTTCTTACCGTTTTTTCTTACAGGGGTAGTGGAGTCACTTTCTTTCTGTTTTTTATTCAAGTCTTCACCCTTTGCCTCTTTAGTATTTAAAAGATGTGTACCAATGACTGTAAATATAACCATATGTTAACATATCTGTGCTTTCCCTTTTATTATTAAATGTATTCTCCATGTAAATCCCTCTGTTATGTATATGCGTTTTGTCATTATTAAATGTATTTCCACATATGATTATATTTGAATATGTATACCAGAATGATTGTAAATATAACTATACAGACACTAAAAAGGAGGAAAATGGTCAAAATGATCATTTTTTTATAGTTCATTTTGTTACAAGAATTATGAAGATACCTTATTAACAGCTTCACCATGTTTTTTACTTGATGATTTAGCACCATGTTTATCACCAGAAACAGCTGCAGCAGAACCCTTATGTGCTGAAGTACCATTTTTGCCCTCAACATCTACCTTCTTACCGCTTTTTCTTACAGGGGTAGTGGAGTCACTTTCTTTCTGGTTTTTATTCAAGTCTTCACCATTTGCTTCTTTAGTATTCTTCCGTTTCTTTGGCCCTTCAGAATCAGAAAAATGGTCATTTTTTTTAGTTCATTTTGTAGTCCAGAACATGTCTCTTTGCATTTATAGGGGCAAAATCGTTATTTTCCATATTTGTAAATAATATTAAATAGTATTTTGTTACAAGAATTATGAAGATACCTTAGTGACAGCGTCACCATGTTTTTTACTTGATGATTTAGCACCATGTTTATCACCAGAAGCAGCTGCAGAAGAACCCTTATGTGCTGAAGTACCATTTTTGCCCTCAACATCTACCTTCTTACCGCTTTTTCTTACAGGGGTAGTGGAGTCACTTTCTTTCTGTTTTTTATTCAAGTCTTCACCATTTGCTTCTTTAGTATTCTTCCGTTTCTTTGGCCCTTCAGAATCAGAAAAATGGTCATTTTTTATAGTTCATTTTGTAGTGCGATCTCTGAACATGTCTCCTTGCAGTTATAGGGGCAGAATCGTCATTTTCCATATTTGTTTTCAAGATTTCTTCATCTTTACGTAAACCCTTTTTTTATATTTAAGATAAGTAATGTTTAATATTCAAATTTGTTTGATAAAATAAAACTGTGAATTTTTTTTTTGAATTCGTTGTTAAGCAAAAAAAAATCAAAAGTAAAAGAAGTAAATAAACTTTCTATAAGAATCACTATAGTTTATTTTTTTTTATTTCATTTTTTTTCCTTGTTTAACTACCGAAATCTATTTTTTTTTCCAATTAACTACATAAGGTTTGTCTTCATGTACAGTCATTTTTTATATAATCCATTAATGTATATTAAATTTAAATATATAAATATAAATTCTTTATAATAAGTCCACGTCCATTTATTTTTATTAAATATAAGCTTCAAAAGATGTTAAATTAACAATTTTTTTACACGTACGTATTTTTATAATGTGTCAATTTTACTAATTCATAATATATACTATGAATTTATATAACATTGGTTTATTATAGCTTTATTACAGGATCTATTGTTTTTTATGATATAAACATCGTATGGATTCAAATCATTCCAAAGACCGGCGCAAACAAAAAAAGTTAAATTTGGATAAAAAAAAAATCCGATGTCGTGACAACCACTTCAATTGGTAATTATTTTTCAACGTGTCCATTTTGTTTTATTATCATTACTCTTTTATTTAATTTAATTTATAAAAATATTGATTAAGTCTTATTCAAATTTGTATTACACATAATCAATAAATTATATTATTAATCCGGTAGAGTATTATATATTAAATGTTGTTTTTCCTTATAAAAATAACTACCTACCGTATATAATATATCATTATCAAAATCTAACCACTTCATTTTATTCTATATATCTTGCAGGTAACAATAAAAATATAAATTCAAATATTTCAGATGGATATCAGCATACAAGTTTTCAATCTATTTTGACATATCCTTTTAATATTACAAGTTCATTATCCAATGATGCTAAAGATAAAAGAAAACTTAGAAAGTTATATTTGGATAACAAAAAATGTAAAGATAAAACCACCACGGCAAATGGTATATTTTTTTTTCTATCATGCATTTATAATTAGTTTGTTACCAGAGTATTGTTTTTACATAAAATTTTTAATTTTGTTGATTAGTTTTTATTTTCTATTAATCGTTTGCGACATAAATAATGCATATTCCCTTATAACATTCTTAGTATTTCACAAGTAACAATTTTTCCGATCAACATTGTTTTGATTTTTTAATATTTTATTTAAATAAATTTCTTATATTTCGTTTTCGATGAATTAAATATGCATATATTTTTTTTCTTTGTATATATGTTAATTATAAATGTTTTGAGGGTCTTAATAACTTTTTTCTTATATATTTTTCTCAGTGCTTACTAATGACATTAGCAAAAGTCAAACCATGTCATCAACCAACTTCAATAATGTTGCCGGGGACAATCAAAATGTCAACCCAAACATTTATAAAGATAAACGAAAACAAATAAAAGATTATTTGGATAATAGAAGATCCATTCAGACTTGCACCACACCAATCGGTAATATGCTATATATTACATAATTTATCTTTCATCCATATAATGTATAATTAATTGTGTAATAATATATTCATTTGTTTATTATGTTTGTTTTATTTTTTTGTAATAATTAAAATATTTTTATTTCATAGATTATATGGAGTGTGCTCAACAATGTTTCAAATCTACTTCCAATTATACGACAAGAACTCCGTTATTTAACATTATCAATGGTATATCGAATAACTTTTCATATCAGTTATCCTACTATATAAGTTACATAAAATAATATCTATGCATTGTATACAATTTAAATCATACTATTATCCTTTTTATTTCAAAATTCAATACTGACATTTATACTTTTAGTATATGGACACAAATCATTTATCCTTATCAACATCTAACCACTTCAAATTATTCTATATATCTTGCAGGTAACAATGAAAATATAAATTCAAATATTTCAGGTGGATATCAGCATACAACTTTTCAATCTACTTTGGATGTTAATATTACAAGTTCATTATCCAATGATGCTAAAGATAAAAGAAAACTTAGAAAGTTATATTTGGATAACAAAAAATGTAAAGATATGACCACCACGCCAAATGATATATTTTTTTTCTATCATTCTTTTATAATTAGTTTGCTACGAGAGTATTCTTTTTACATAATATTTTTAATTTTGTTTATTAGTTTTTATTTTGTGTTAACCTTTTGCGACATAAATAATGCATATTTCCTTATAACACTCTTAGTATTTCACAAGTAATGGTCATAACGATCAACATTGTTTTCATTTTTTAATATTTTATTTAAACAAATTTCTTATATTTCGTTTTCGATGATATAAGTATGCATATATTTTTTTTCTTCCTATATATGTTAACTTATAAATATTCTGAGGGTTATAATAACTTTTTTCTTATATAATTTTCTCAGTGCTTACTAATGACAGTAGCAAATGTCAAACCTTGTCATCAAGCAAGTTCAATAATGTTACCGGTGACAATCAAAATGTCAACCCAAACGTTTATAAAGATAAGCGAAAACAAAGAAAAAAATATTTGGATAATAGAAGATCCATTCAGACTTGCACCACACCAAACGGTAATATGCTATATATTATATAATTTATTTCTCATCCATCTAATGTATAATTATTTGTCTAATAATAAATTCCAATGTTTATTATGTTTATTTTATTTTTTATATCAATTAAAATATTTTTATTTCGTAGCGTGTATGGAGTATGCTCAGCAAAGTTTCAAATCTACTTCCAATTATACGACAACAACACCGTTATCTAACATTACCAATGGTATATCTAATTTCTTTTCACATCAGTTTTCCTACTATATAAGTTACAAAAAATATTATGTATGTATTTTATACAATTTAAATCATACTATTATCATTTTTATTTCAAAATTCAATACTAACATTTATACTTTCAGTGTCAGGAAATAGACAATATTCTATATTGTCTAATGATATGACAGCCACATCTTCGTTAGCAGTCACTCGAGATAATTCTATCAGTTTATCTTTGAGAAACAAAAAGTCAAAAAGGAAAATCTCAAATATATCTCATATACCCATAGACTTAACATCAGATGAACACTTAAATGTTCAGCATAATCATGTTCAATTGATTTCGGGTATCTCAAAAGGTAACACTAATGATTATATTAAACTATTACTCATTTCAAGAATAATATATGTATATCTTTAATCAAGTTTTTTTAAACAGATTATTTCGACCATGGTGATCAGAGTTTTGTGTGTACGAGTTGGCATGCAAAATTATGGCAAAATGAAGCCCTTAAAGGCAATAAAGATGGCAACAAAACATCTTTTTCAATGTGTTGTGGTAACGGAAAGGTCGAGCTTCCTGAATTAAAAGAAGCACCTGAAGATTACCAAAATCTTTATCGTTCTGTTCATCCCAAAGGGAAACATTTTTTGAACAACATTCGTCTGTTCAATTCGATGTTTTCATTTACATCGATGGGTGGAAAAGTTGATTCTTCCGTTAACAAAGGCAAAGGTCCATATATTTTCAGACTTGGTGGTCAAAATTACCATTGTATGGGCAGCCTTCTACCTATAGATGGATCAAAACCAAAGTTCTCTCAACTATACATATATGATACTGACAACGAACTTTCAAATAGACAACACGCTTTCAGGTATATTTCATGTTTATTTTTTATAACAATCCTTTTTTTTCATTATACTTATTTACCTACTAAATATTAAATATAATCGTCATTATTAACAGTACACAAAAAGATGGGTGCAATTCAACTTCTCAGCAACTTGATATCGAAATCATAAGATTTTTGAAGGTTATGTTGGATTCAACAAATGAGTTGGTTAAGTGTTATAGAATGGCAAGAGATTGTTTTAATGCAAGTCCTAATATAGATCTAAAGTTACGTCTTATAGGAAGAAGACAACATGATGGAAGGACATATAACCTACCTACCGCTTCTGAGGTTGCTGCTTTAATTGTTGGTGACATTGGTAATTCAATTGATAATAGAGATATCATCGTAAAAACTAAATCAGGCAGTCTACAACGTATAAATGAATTGCATCCTGCTTACCTTGCTCTTCAATACCCACTGCTCTTTCCTTATGGGGATGATGGATATCGAGTTGACATCCCTCATAGAGGTGTTACGTGTTCAACGAATAACAAACGATGTAACTGTACAATGAGAGAATTCTTTTCTTATAGGATTCAAGACAGAGTTAATATTTTCTCATTAATTCTGAATTCAAGAAGGCTTTTTCAACAATTTCTGGTTGATGCTTATACGATGATTGAAAGCGAGAGGCTGTATTACATACGAAACCAACAAAAAGTTCTTCGATGCGAGTCCTATGAAACATTACGCAGCGTGAAAAACAATGGAAATACAGATATTTCGAATATTGGACAGCGTGTGATATTGCCTTCTTCTTTTACTGGTGGTGCACGCTACATGATGCAAAACTATTTAGATGCCATGTCACTTTGTAAGTGGTTTGGCTACCCAGATTATTTCATAACTGTAACATGCAATCCAAAGTGGCCCGAGATTCAAAGGTTTATTGCTGACACAAACCTCAAACCCGAAGACAGACCAGATATCCTATCTAGGTTGTTCAAAATGAAGCTAGATTCATTGATTAAAGACTTAAAGAAAAATTCATTATTGGGTTCGGTCGAAGCAGGTAATTTATATTAATAATGCATTGTTAAAGTGTTTTTATATATTTTGTTAATATGTTTTTTTATTTTTTTCAAAATCTTATAATACGTCTCTATGTAAATAAATTGTCAGCTGTTTATACGGTGGAGTTTCAAAAGCGCGGCCTACCTCATGCTCATATATGTCTATTCATGCACTCTGATTACAAGCTCCCAACCGTTGAACATATTGATCGTGTTATTTCTGCTGAAATTCCAAACAAAGACGACGATCCAGAATTGTATGCACTTGTCAGCGAGTTCATGATGCATGGTCCTTGTGGTAGTGATAATCCTAAATGCCCATGCATGATTGATAACAAGTGTTCAAAAAACTTCCCAAAGACATTCACAGAGCATACTTCGGTTGATGAAAATGGTTATCCAATATATAAGAGACGTAATGATGGATCTTTTGTTGAAAAGTCTGGTGTTAAGTTAGACAATAGAAGTGTGGTTCCATATCACAAACTGCTTTTGAAAATATACCAAGCTCACATTAATGTTGAGTGGTGCAATCAGGGTGCTTCCATCAAATATTTGTTCAAATATATTAACAAGGGTCCTGATAGGGCTACTGTTGCGGTTGTACCAAACAACAACGCAGATGATAATGACGATGTAGTTGACGAAATAAAAAACTACTACGATTGTAGATATTTGTCTGCATGTGAAGCTTCGTGGCGTATATTCAAATTTGATGTTCATTTCAGGACTCCTTCTGTTGTGAGGCTTCCTTTTCATCTTCCTGGACAACAAAATGTTGTATACGATGCTGACGATGATATTGAAGATGTCCTCAATAAACAGTCTGTTTCTTCTTCGATGTTCTTAGCTTGGATGGAGTGTAATGAACATAATAAGGAAGCACGTAAGCTTTCTTATGTTGAATTTCCTACCAAGTTTGTTTGGAAATTGAAGGATCGTTGTTGGAAGCCAAGAGAAAAAGGATTTTCTATCGGTCGAATTCACACCGTCTCTCCTAATGTTGGTGAAGCATATTTTTTGAGAATCCTTTTAAATAAAGTCAAAGGTCCGAAATGTTTTGCAGACATTCGTACGGTTAATGGACATGTGTGTGCTACTTTTAGAGAGGCGTGTTATGCTCTTGGACTTTTGGAAGATGATAGGGAATATATTGATGCAATTGAGGAAGCAAGTCATTCAGGTTCTGGATATTATTTGCGTTATTTATTTGCAACTATGCTGAAGTCTAATAGTTTGTCGAGACCGTACTTTGTCTGGGAAAAAACTTGGCAATACTTATCAGATGGAATTCTCTACAATCAACAACTAAGATTAAAGGCACCAGGTAATATGTTATTTTTCATTATTTAAATTAATGTTTTACTTAATAATTCTTACATAATATATTATATTTATTGAATAAAATTTATTATATATTTTTATATATTTAACTAAAACTTATTAACCTTATTATTATCGTTAAGTTTTAATTTTATATAGTTATATATCTATAAAAATTAACTTGCAAATTTCTACAGGTTTATCGCTTGATGAGGATCAAGTTAAAAACTTGACACTTTATGAGATTGAAAAAATTTTACTCCAAAACAATTCAAGCCTCAAAGATTTTGATGGGATGCCTTACCCTGATCATGAGTCTATATCTTCTTCAAATAATCGATTGATTACGGAGGAGCTAGATTTTGACAGGACGACTCTATTACAAGAGTTTTATCAGCTACTTGGTTCATTAACAGATGAACAAAGAGGTGTTTTCGACGATATTATCACAAATGTTAAGAAAAAGAAAGGAGGTGTCTTTTTTGTTTACGGTTACGGAGGTACAGGGAAAACATTTCTCTGGAAAACATTATCCGCTGCTTTAAGATCGGAGGGTGAAATCGTGTTAAATGTTGCTTCAAGTGGTATTGCTTCCTTATTATTGACAGGAGGTAGGACATCGCACTCTCGATTTATAATCCCTTTAAATCTTACCGAGGATTCGTTTTGTTCTATAACGCCGGAAAGTGATGTTGCTGAATTGTTAAAAAAAACATCATTGATTATATGGGACGAGGCACCCATGATTCATAAGCATGCATTTGAAGCTTTGGATAGATCTTTGAAGGATATATTGGGTTGTCATCTTCGTAGCAACTCAAAATTGCCATTTGGAGGAAAAGCAATTGTTTTTGGAGGTGATTTTAGACAAATTCTACCTGTTGTTCCTAATGGAAGTAGACAAGACATCGTCAATGCTTCAATAAGTTCCTCCTATATTTGGTCAAATTGCAAGGTCTTAAGATTAACAAAAAAACATGAGGTTAAGTCTTCATACATCTAATATTGAAGAAACAACCACATTTGCAAACTGGATTTTGAATATAGGTGAAGGAAAGGTTGGTGGCTTAAACGACGGCGAGGCAATTGTTGATATACCAGATGATATTCTCATTACAGATTCATCGGATCCTATTGGTTCATTAATTACATTTGTCTATCCTTCTATTGTTGAAAATGCCAATAATCCGATGTTTTTTCAAGAAAGAGCAATCCTTGCACCGAAAAATGAAGTTGTTCAAGAAATAAACAATCGTTTGTTAAAATTATTTCCTGGAGATGAAAAAGAATACTTAAGTTCAGACAGTCTTTGTCAATCGGAGTTTGTACACGATGACTTTGACGAATCTTTATACTCTCCTGATGTTCTAAACGGCCTTAGACCTTCAGGTATGCCAATTCATAAATTGGTATTAAAAGTCGGTGTTCCAGTTATGTTATTGAAGAATATTGACCAGAAATACGGTTTGTGTAATGGAACAAGGCTGCGAGTTATAGCATTGGGTAAGCGTGTTATAGAAGCAGAGATTATTTCTGGAAGTAATATAGGAAAACGTACGTTTATTCCAAGAATGTCACTGACCCCGTCGGATAAAAGGATTCCTTTCACATTTCAGCGAAGACAGTTTCCACTTGCTGTATGCTTTGCGATGACAATAAACAAAAGTCAAGGACAGTCGCTATCAAAGGTTGGTTTGTTTTTGAGACAACCAGTGTTTACTCATGGACAGTTGTATGTTGCATTGTCTAGAGTTAAAAGCAGAGACGGATTGAAAATATTAATTTTAGACAACGAAGGAAACCCTACCAATAAGACATCTAATGTTGTATTCAAAGAAGTATTTGGAAATTTGTGATTTGTAAAAATTATTTAGAATATTTCATTAATGATTTTTTTTTGTATTTTGGGTTCAATTACATACTTATTCAATAAACTCTTCACTTATATGTGTTGTATTATTTTAATAATTCGTTGATGTTCAAAATTTTATATTATTTATTTCAAGAAACCCGTGTAACACACGGGTATTACACCTAGTATAAAACAAATGTCTTAGAAGAGCTCGATTAAGAACTTCTACTGTAAAGGCACCGTAGGGAATCATAAAACGATTAACCCTAAAAAGGCTTCCCTAAATAACCAAACATGCCAAATCAGTTTCAATATCGCAAATACTCAACAATTATTTTATGACAAATTATATTAATGGTCTATGTGGTTTACTAATGTATGAATTTGATCCATCTTATATCTGAAAAGATGAAAATACTTTCTCGAATTCAGTCCCTAATAGGTGAAAATGGACGGCGTCAGTAAAAATGACCAACTATGTCAAAAAAATTGATAGATGATTGAATTCGTGAAATTTAATAAACCACCATAACCATTTTTATACTTTTGTAAAGTGAATTGTTATTTCATTTTTCAAACTTAAATGGTACTATTTTATTTATTTATTTATATATTATTATTATTATTATTATTATTATTTTAATTTACACAAAGTCAAAAAAGTCCCTAAACCGAACCAATAACAAAATTATATTTCCACAATCTCCAATTCAATTTGGTGTTTTTTAGTTCAATTTAAATTTTGGACACCTTTATTGACAACCCTATTCCAAAAATCAAACCGTACTTTACTAATTTCTACTAAAGGGTATTACGGGATTTAAGCCATTTAACTACATTTTCGTTTTTAAGTCTCCGTTATTTGTTATGTAACTTGTTATATAACTTAATGACTTATACGTATCCAAATGTATGTCACACCTCATTTTCGTATTATAAATACTGTCAGATGATTTTCTTTATTCGTATGTCCGAGTCCGACATAAAGAAGGTTTGAAGATGTCACCGTTTGGTCCCATGGGCCTGGGAGTCTGGGACCACCTTGTAGCCTAAGCCAGACAAAACAATAATATCTCAGACGGGTTATTAAAAAGTTATCGATCTTTATTTTCCGGGTTATGGGGCATACCTGGTTGAGGTCCACCAAACGCCCCTTCTAATTTTTAATTCTTGAACGACAAAAAATATGGGTCCATCGAAAAAACCCACGTTGTCTAAAACTATATATGATTTTATTGTGGTTATATAGTCATCAATCGTTTTATAAAATACTATTAACTTTCATAAGTTGGAACTTATTTTATATTGGTCAAAACAATACAACAATTTTGAATGTTTTTTTGTTGATAAAATTTCAATTGGAGTTTATTTTATACCAACATGGTATTGTTAATGACTTAATGCTAATTATATTTCGTGAGTTTTTTCTTTCCTTTTTAATTGCATTTAACGACACACAAAAATACTATGAATTTTCATTATATATTGAAACGGCAAACTAGCTAACCTACTATTAAATACAACCTATGTTTCCTAAGAGACTTGAACTCACGACCTCTCATTTGAAAAAATCATTTCTTATCGCTAGACCAAATATATTTATACGTGAATGATCGCTTTGACTTATTAGTCATAAAAACCTTAAAATAATAAAAGAATCAACCTTTTTCAAATGGGAAATTGTCAGAAAAATCTCAATATTTTCAGGAAAGTTACACTTTAGTCTTAAGATTTTTTTTTAAACATAAAAGTCCGATTATTTATAAAAACAAGATAATATGTCATTTCCTGTTAAAAGAAAAAAAAAGACTTTTTTTTTGTAAACTTGAACCAAAATGAAATAATCGGGATTGAGACTAAAATATAACTTTCTTGAAAATATTGAGACTTTTCTCACGATTTCTCTTTCAATTTCGGAAAGCAAATAATAAATTCTCAACATCTCGTTTTTCTATTTTCCTTTTTTTTAATCATTTGATCACAATTCTTGTTCTCATCGACAATTTGAACACTCCACGTAAATACAATCATGTTGTTTTTGCAAGTGATGTGATGCCTTTCATTTAACTTTGTCTTTTATTGAAATATCATATATTTATCTAGTGTGAAAGGAACGAGAGTGACTTCGTATGATCAATCAAATAGAACGATACATGAATTATTTTATTATGTTATTTCCATGATTTCGTTACAAACACGTGCAAAAATTTGTAAACTAGTAAACATACACACAAATGTGCTAATGTTTATTAGGCTAGAGGGAAACATCCGGCAAGCTGTTCGACAAGGCCTACGTGGCCTCGGGACAAACCGTGTCGTGTCCTCGAAAGATGGAACTCAGCAAGCTTCTACCGAGTCTCCCTCTTTTTCTTCCTCTCTTCTTCTCCCCCACTCGGCAACCCACACCCCCTCTTCTTCTTCTTCCTCCTTTCTTCCCCACTTTTTTCCTTGTTGGAGCTAAGGTGGAGCTCGGTTGGGCAGCCACTACTCCCCTCAGCCTTATGGAAGGAAAGTTAATTATAAAGGAAGCAGAAAGATGACTGAAATTAGGAAACATATATATATATATATATATATATATATATATATATATATATATATATATATATAGAGAGAGAGAGAGAGAGAGAGAGAGAGAGAGAGAGAGAGATAGAATACAAGTGTATTACAAATTATGTATTTGTGATATGTTTTTTATGGCAAAATTTGATTATACGTAAAAAGTATATAGCTATAGCATCAAAGGGCTTTTGGTCTAGTTGTATCAGATATTGCCCTTTCTTCTTGATGTTAAAATTTCAAGTTTTGTCGTGGATATAGATAAAATTAAGAAGTAGTTTAGAAACATATTAGATTTGCTGTTAAAAAAAACTAAATTGTTAGCATGAATTACTATAGATAGATGTGGTGATAGATCGAGTTCTGACGGTTATCCAACCCAAACATGTAAAAGTTATGTATGTTTGGATTTTAGTTATGTATGTTTGGATTTTAGTTTTTTATTTGTTTTATCTTTTTAAGAATCGTACTTTTTAACCCTTTTAATAAGGGATGTGATTTTTCTATTTGAGATTTTAATTCATCCATATAAAATATATGTTTCATTAACTATTAACTAATACAATAGCTATAATGGTATCGTAAGTTATCATATGTAAATGAATCAAATTTAAAGTGTAAGAATCAATGGGATGGGTATGGATTTTTATTGATCTACTTCATTAATAAGTTGTTCCATTTAGGTATTAGACTTTTTGATTTCCCTGTTAAGTTTTTTGTTTCTTTATAATTATAAGATAAAATTTCACGAATGGTCATTTTGGTTTAAAAGTTTTCATTCAAAAGATCCTTATAAAACTTACTTTTTTTTACATCAATAGTCTCTTTTGACAAAAATTGGCACGTCAACGATCCTTATATATAAAGTTTCTAGACAGAGACGTTAAGTTCCCCATAAAAACAATTTGTGAAATTTCCTGAAATTTCACATAAGGACCATTTGTTAAATTTTTTTTAAAAAATCTATTAAACCTTGTATTAATTATCATAAATCCAATAAAAAGGCAAAAAAAACCTAAAACATAAAAATGAAGGACCATTGGTGCAAAAAAAAGTTTCATAAGGACCGTTTGAGGGATATTTTTTAAACCAAATAACCATTTGGGAAATTTTGTCTAATTCTAGTTTCTCGATTCCAAAAGAGGACAAGTATTACCGAAGATGATTGATTCAAATGAGAAAGATGGAAGAGATCGATATTTGCTTACTGATTGAAAAGAAGTTTCTCCTTAAAAAAAACATGTGCTAATTAGCATTAATGATAACAGTGACCATCGATCAAGAAGGTGTTGGGTCGTTTTTGTCACCTTGTGAAGTTTCTATTTATATCTCAATAAATCTCCGATTTACATTCGAGAATCCACTTTACTTTGTGATCAATTGCATACCATCTCAATCAAAAAAATCCTCAATCAATCGACGACACTCTTTTCTCTAACCAAATGCATATTGTGAGTGTATAATTGTTTTTCTAATGTAACTGATGTTATTATAAAATGCGTGCTTGAGATATGCAACATTTATTTATTTAAGATTCATCTTGATGTCTCATGCATGTTTGTGGACATTTATTTTATTTAAAAAAATTATCTTAAGTATTAAATAAAATGTGATTCTTGTTATACCGAGTTTTAAGTACTAATTATCGTCACATGCATAATAATCATGTAATCTATACTATAATACTAAAAATATGTCGAATATTTATTAATCCAGCCGAGAAGGGTACGAGTTCCACTATTCAAACCATGCGGGTTACTAAACGGGTTTGGATCAAGGTTGCCATCGTGAGATCTTTTCACATATGAGTGTTCAAAGAAAAAATTAAAGCATAAAGACTATCCATGCACGAAAATCAAAACATAGACTGAAAATACAAATTTCACCAAACAAGGGGACCGTTTCTTTAATTTTCTATTTTAAATATCATGTGTTATGAAGGATGTAGCCGTCTTTAAATCAAATCAGCCGTAGCTTTTTGCTGGATTCGGATATGATTAGGTTAGATCTGAACTTTTTTTCACAACCTAAGCAAAATTGTCAACAAATTAATCGCCCGACACGTGCTTATGAGCATATACTCAATCATTTATGATTTAACACTCATGTCTCATGGGCCACGGCTACACACATTCATTGGATCATGTATAGGTTCATTACTTCATTTTCAAAACAAAACTAATTTTATCATTTCATGTATTTAAATATATTTTAAAGGTTTTTTTTGGACGTCAATGATGAATGATTTATCTGACTCTATTATAAGAACCTAAATTGGGTCACTCATGAATTCGACCGAGCGTAAAAATCATACCTATGAGTAAAATTGTAACCAGTCGTGATTTTTTATCTAACTTTTTGTTCTTACCATATTGCATTTAAATTTGAACTTAGTTTTATATATATTAAGAATTAGATAAACTTAAAAAAATAACAAAAACAATGCAACAAAAGTATCCTTATGTCTGACAATTCTCGATACGACCCGTGACCCGAAACGAAAATAAACGTGTTTGGGTTGAGTTTTTCAACCCGTCAACCCGCCAATCTGTTTATTAAACGGGTCATATATGGGTTTGCCAAAAAATATACGGGTTGACCCGCCAACCCATTTAGGATTTTGATTATATATATATATATATATATATATATATATATATATATATATATATATATATAACCTTCTTCAAATATGAAGTAGGATCCAACCTATGTTGATGTTGCTGCCCTACCTTCCTCACTTCTTTGCTCTCAGTCTTTTGTTCACACAAACACATTACACATATATGCACTATAAAGTAACGAGTATTCTGATATCTATGTAATTTATTAAGTGTTAACTGGGGAAAGACAACAATATCAAGATATTTACTTAAAGTGAACTTTTTAATAAAAATATAAAATTTACCCTACTTTTTTTATATCAATATGCATAAATTTTACTTGATTATATTTTTTATGTAACCTGTTAAGTGTTAACTGGGGAAAACCAATAACCAAAATCGGACCCACGAACTCACGAAACCGAATCTAACCCGCCAACCCATGTACCCGTATAAATAAATAGGTTGACGGATCATATATGAGTTTATGTTCCAAACTCGCCAACCCGTGACCTGTATAGTTAAATGAGTCATGTTCGGGTTGGTGTATTTTGACCCGCCAATTCGAACACGACACGATTGTCAGACGTACAGTATCAACATCAAAGAAAATTGCTTAGAGTAACCATTTTTATAGTGAGAGCATTACAAATGCTTTAGTATTAAGAGGTTTGACCGATCTTTAAGGCTACCACAACAAAAAAAAGTCACTATTAGCGACAACAAAAATTGTTGCAATTGATACACATGTCGTCGCAAAATGGTCGCCCCTATTACTGCGTAGCTAATACTCATAAAATACCTCCATTAGTGTCGTCTCTAATAGCTGTTGTCCTTAAAAAACTAAAGTCGTCTCTAAAGGTGACGCCGCTAATAACATTTCGGTAGCCGGTCGGAGTTTTTCCGGCCAAAGTTACCGGAGATACGTATCGTTGCAATTGATGTATGTCGTCGCAAAAGCTGTCGCCGCTAATGCTCTTATTTTTTTAATGAAATTTATATTTTGTAATGATTTGTATTATAAAAATGCAGAAATTACAAAAATATAGAAATTATAATCTAAAATTTTGAATTACATAAACCATCAAATAACATAAAACAAAATATATTACATTACATATAAAAGATTTAATCCAATCCATAAAAGGTCTAATAAACAATCTAATCTAATCCAATCCATACATTATCTAATAAATCCATAATAACATCATCCATAACATAAAACAAGAAATACTAATCGTCATCCCCATTGTGGTTTTCCGCATCGCCGTTGCTTGCATTGTTGACTTGGTTATTAAACGAGCGGATAATATCTTTAAGTGTCATCACAAACGTTGGATTTTGGAGAAAGGCGTTAACATACACATCCATACTAACATCATCCATAACATAAACAGTAATTGATCTCGAGGCATTCACACGGATCGCCGGTAACACCCTTTAGCGACCCCGACATTAGCGGTGACCTAACCCTTTAGCGACGTCCAAAACGTGTAATGTCTAATGTCATCCATAAAACTACGTACGATCGCTAATGACGTCATCCCTAAAGCTTATATTTCTTGTTGTGTACTAGGTGTACGCAACATGTTAAGACATGTTATCACACCAAAATGTGTCCTCAAATCCATTAATTGGATGATTGGATTGAGATCATCGAGATCATCAAAACAACTCAAGGGAGGTTAGGAAACCAAACCCTAACCATCATAACAATCTATAATCGACATTGGGGTTTTACCCAAGTCATGAATTCGAATTTGAGAGCTAGGGGAGAAGAGATTCTACCTTAAAAAGCCTTCGATTCATCTTCCTTTTACTTGGACAATAAAATCTCCACTTGAATAAACCCTAGGAGCTCTTGAGAATAAAATTTTACCATTTCCCTCTTCATTTCTCTCAATTACGTTCTTCCCAAGCAAATGGGAGAAAAGATCCATTAACTAGCTTTGAACTTTACCAACTTGCCACTTTTGGTCCCTCCTTGCAAAGATCTTTCAAGATAACTCCAAACTAACTTATAAGCTTCAATAAATTTCAAAATGATCATTCTCCATCCTAATATTCACAAACTTAGTCCAAGTTATTAAGTTTGTCAAATCTCTAGTCAACCCTAAGTTTCACCTGATTGTCACAAATGGCCCTTAAACTTTTAACATGTTATTATTTTCACTTCTAGCTTTCTAAACTTCATATCAATTAATGATACGATTAATCTTTGATGACTTAACTAAATAAATCATATTTCATTTATTTACTTTATTAATTCAAGAACCAAGTCTTAAATTTTAGGATGTTACAGCTTATCCAGCATATCAGACTACAGACAACTCAGAGTTGGCAAAAAAGCTATGCCGACCGACGCCGCTCCGAGTTGGAGTTCAGGTCGGTGATATGGTATTACTAAAGGTCTCACTTTGGAAAGGTGTGATACGCTTCAGGAAGAGGGAGAATTTGGGTCCCCGATATATTGAGCATTTTCGAGTGATTGTCAGGGTTGACAATGTTGCATACATGTTGGATCTACCTGAGGAGCTCAGTCAGATTCACAACACTTTCCATGTTTCGCAGTTGCGAAAGTGCGTATTGGATGATGAGGCAGTGGTTTTATTGGACGATATTCAGGTCGATGAGCGTTTGAACTATGTTGAGAGACCGGTGGCTATTTTGGAGAGAAAGATGAAAAAAGTAGGGTCTACTATACCAACAATAGTTTGTAAAGATGGTAAAGGGTAAATAACGTTTCATATTTTATGAACATTGTAACTTTAGTAAACAAAAGTAGCTCTATCACTTTAAGAAGAAAAAAAAGTACAAATCAAACCAAACTATTTATTCGATGCGACAAGTTCACAACGAACATCAAATAATAAGCTACAAAAAAGAAACCAAAAGTCCTATAAAAATTTGAAACTCGGCTCACCTAGTTTTCAACAAAAGCCGTATTTTTAACACCCTTGGAGCTTTGCTTCCTTTTTTTTTATCTCGGGTCTCATATCATATTTGTGCACGCGTAAAAAGTATCATAACACTTACTTGTAAACAAAACTCAATCTTAAAGGTTTTTTTGCAAAATATTTCTAAACTTAAAGGCTTTTTCGCAAATAATATTTCATGGTAACCTGGAAACCTGATATTACCGGTAAAAAAGGAAAAACCGACAAAATATAACAAGTTTGCGGCATAAACAAATCAAAAATACGTCGGAAAATAAAACAATATTTTTAGCCACGTTTAAAACTTGGCATTATCCCTTACTTTCTTACTTTAATGTTAGTTTTCTATTCTTTTCAGGTTGAAATTATGGATAAATTAGAAGCATTTGAATGTGGACTTTATTCTAAGTCAAAGCCATCACCTCACTTTAAAAAAGCTACCCCCAATCAAATTTCTTTTTTAAGCACCACGTAAACTTTATTATTAAATGCAAAGTCTCACGTTTATTTTAATTTTTTCTGTTAAATATCGTGACACGTTTGTTGCGTTTGGTTAACAAGCATTTTCAAACACTTTCGATTACAACTACGACAGTAGAGGAACCCAAAACCGAATATTTAGAAATCTGTTTGGAGGAAGGCTTATGGATTTTCGTTTATCTAAGACTATCAGGAATATCCTTAACGGAGGTTCCGTCATCCATGGTTACAAGAAACGCGAAAATGAACACCACATGGCCACCTCGTTGTCGTGAAGGCTTTTGGTGGAGAGGACGATATACCACAACTAATAGGCTTCATTTGACCGTTTAACGGTTAAAAATCTATATTTTATTATATTTTTTAATTTTACCTATAAATATAATCTTCTACCATCATATTTTCAAATCATTCTTCTCTTTTATAGTCTTTAAAATATAATATGCATGTATTTTTTTACAAATTTTGATTCATATGATGATTGGAATATATCTCAACGTTCTTTAATGTTGTGCAATACATAAACGATGAAGAACGTAAAAATGTTACGCATATAAAAGCGGTTGTCAATCGAGATCGTCAAGCTGCACATGAACGTTTAGTACGTGATTATTTTGTCTATAATTGTCTTTATAATGATGATGCATTCAAACGTCGTTTCCGTGCATAAAACATTATTTTTATGTATTGATAATGTTTTAGAGACGCTATATCAATATTTTAAGCAAAAATAAAGGTAGAATGGGTTTTAGTGTCATACAGAAATGTGCGGCTCCACTTAGATATTTAGGATAATGTATAGCCTTTGATGCATTAGACAAGTACTTGGAGATATTGGAGAGGACCACAATTGAGTGTGTAGATCATTTTTGCGCATATGTTTATGAAGTTTTTCACAAAGAATATTTTGCGCAAACGTATTGCATGTGATATTGAGAGGTTTTGTTTGGCATATGAAGAGAGCATGGATTTCCAAGAATGATCGGTATCCTTGATTGTACGCATTGAGCGTGGGAAAACTATCCAAATGTGTGACGCGGTTAATTTACTTGAGGTGAGATAGGTGAGCCGATTATGATACTAAAAGTTGTTGCATCTCATGATTTGTAGATATGTTGTTCGTTCTTTGGAGTTGCGGGGTCTAACAATAACCGTAATATTCTTGGCTAATTCCCCATTTTCAACGATACATGGACCGACAAAGCACCTGATATGCCCTTTACGGTGAACGAACATTCATACAAACATGGTTACTACCTTTATGATGGAAATACCCAAATTACTCCACCTTTATGAAGACATGTGTTGTACCTCTAACTGAAAAGACAAAGTTGTTCACCAAAAACAGGAATTTACTAGAAAGGATATAGAAAAGGAATTTTGAGTCCTCAAGAAGACATGACATGTAGTGAAACACGCTGCACGACTCTAGGATATGGAAAGAATAAAACAAATAATTTATGCATGTATTATAATGCATAATATGATTATTGAACATGAATGTTAACCAATCTACACTTATGATGAGAACGACATAGGTAACCCGACTCAAGAGTTCATACCCGGTTCTACTGAATTTTTAGCAAGAGTAATTGAAATTCATAATAGTGAAACATGTTTCACTCTTTAAGAAGATGCAACGTAGCATCCGTACTAAAACATAACATGAACGAATAGCAGTTTTTTTATGTTTGGATTTTTTATGTTTTTTTTTTTGTCTTTTTTTAGTTAATGTATTTTTTTAAATAAATGAAAGCCAGTTTAAAAAAAATGTGTTTTTTTATTGTATTTTTCAGTTAACTTTAAATAAAAAAAATGATGTGGAAATGGTGTTTTCATGGTATGTATACTAAGTGGTTAGTGGTAAAATGTGGTGATAAAGTGACACTCGCCACATTAATGGTTAATGGTGGGTAGGGGTGTCAATTTATGACACGACACGACAAAAATACACGAAACAAAACGAAATCGGTACGAAATCAAAATTCGAATTCATGTTCGTGTCGTGTTCGTGTCAAGATTAAAAAACACGATGTCGTGTCGTTTCATGTTCGTGTTCATAAATCGACACGAAATTAACACGATTAAGCATGTGCTTGTCGTGTTTTTCGTGTTTGTCGTTTTTGTCGTGTTATATATCTTTAAGTATGAACGAAATAAACTAATAGTTATGTAATATTATCTTTGTCGTGTCGTGTCGTGTTGTCGTGTTTTAATTGGTTCGTTTTTGTGTTAATGAAAAAAAACACGACATCGTGTCGTGTCGTGTTCGTGTTATACAAAACTTTGTCGTGTCGTATCGTGTCAGACAAAAACACGACACGACTGCCCGATTTGACAGCCCTAATGGTGGGTAATCCTGATAGCTTAATAAATGGATGAATATGAACGAACATTTTTTTTTGCTTAGTTAAAAGGATGAACAAAAGCAACAATCTAATTCTTTCCTTTGTTTTCGTTAATTTATTATATTATATTAGAATATTATGTAAATGATGAGAGTGAAAGTGGATTTGCCAATAATGATTTAATTTTTAAGCTTCTAGATTTCATAAAAATATCAAAAATGATATTTGTAAGTACAGTAAAATATCAAAAGTGTTGATAAACATCTTTTACGGTTTTTGGTTTGTATGTTTATGTTTATATATGTTTTTGTTAAATTTTTTACGTTTAAGTTCGTGTAGCACCTTAATGAACATAAACGAACGAGCATTATTTATGGACAAGGTAAATTGTTAAATGAACAAGCATGAATAAGAAAGTTCGTTCGTTTATATGTTCGTGTTTGTTCGTTGTTTGGTTAAATACTACTTTAAGTTCATGAATGTGATCGGAAATGATCATGTCAATCATTATAAAATATATTTTTACTTCAATTTTGAGCCTTTATATTGTATGAGTATTTTTAAGAAAAAAAATATTTTGAAACCTATGAACCATGATATTGTGCAATTACTCCGTTAAGAACACACTCTTTGTATTTATGCTTTATAACAATCCCCGAGTCATGAACTTATTCAAGAAAATCAAAACCATCTTTTTTTGGTCTCTTAATTTCGTAAATGGTATGTTGTCAAATTGTTGAATGTAACTGTATAAGTCTACATCTACATAAAAAACTATAGTACATATTAATAAAACGGACCAATAAATTATTTTAAGATCATTATCACCATTCTTTCAAATACGATACATTGATTTTTATAATTATTTCTACATTAATATATCAGTACAACAGCAATTATCTTTCAAATATGGTATTTAATGTCACATCAATAAATATTTAGTACTTTGTTAAAAATATTTTAATTGTTCATAAACAAGGATTATTTAAAAGTTAATATGAATATATCTACTTATATTTCAAATACAAGATAATTGTTTAACATTATTAATTATAAAATAATAACAACTTGTGGATCAAATTGATAATAATAATTTAAAATAAAGAATGTGATCAAATTAATACACTTTAAAACGAAAAATTAGGTTTTCTATTTGTTTATCTTATCAACTAACTGTATTATGTCATACTATTAGATACTTATATTACTATTGGTTTATACGTATATATTTTATATATGTTAAGACTTATATTTTAGTTTTGTGGTTTAGTTACTAAAAATCATCTAGGTTTGATAAATTTTATAGGTTGCAGGTCATACTGTTTATATTAGTGTTATAGCAAAATATTTATTGTCTAAGTTTTATCCAAAAAGTTTCATTATATACACTAAACTTTTCATAATTTTTCTATTGTGAACGTTATAACATGGTAATAAGATTATTACATATTAAATCACATTTGAGATCGAAAATGTTTGTAATGGTAAGACCATGTAATCTAAAATTAGATACCAAACATAAATTTGGTTTTGAAAACAATATAAGAAGTTAAGCTTGCGTTTAGTTGCGGAAAAATGAGCCGTTTTCCGGAAAAAATTTCTAAGAAAAATGAGAATTTTGAAAACGCGTTTAGTTCGTTATTTTTCTAAAGTTTTCACGGAAAATGAAAATTTTCCGTTTTCTAAAATTACAAAGAAGTTGGAAATTTTTGGAAAACCAACAATTATTGTTTTCCACATTTTTCAAATTCCAATTTTTTTCTAAAATATAAACACACACACACTATCACATCTACTTACCCTCACCTTAACACCCCCAACTCACCACACCTCTACCTACCCACACTCACCCACTCCGAACCCCCCCCCCCCCCACCCACCCACCCCTACACACACAACCACAAACACACACACATACACACACACACACTCCCACTCTATCCAAGCTCTATGTGTGCAAAAACGACATGTTCTTCGTATTTGGAAGTGAGTGCGGCCGCACACCCCTAAAACACCCTCCAAAGTGAGAGTTTAACTTCCATATTCGATGTAGATGTGCCCCTAGCCTTGATACACCTTGGAATGGACTTTTGGGCATCATTTTGAGGAGTGTACGGCCGCACACACACTTGTACGACAACACACTCCAAGTGTGCGACAGCACACCCAAGTGTGCGACCACACACTCTTGTGTGCGACCATACTCTCATTCTAGGACCATAAACCCACCTCTAGGACCCTAAACTTGTACTACAACTAAGTTTGGACCAAGAACACTTCATGGATTGCAAGTATGGACCTTGAAACACCCCAAGAACACCTTCCATCATGGGTGTACGGCCGCACACCCCTTGGGCCGCACACCCATGGCCGCACACACCTTAGAGGTGGCCATACACTCCCCTCATGCAATCCTTTAGGGCCCTAACACTTAGTGCAAGTAGTCCCAAGTTCCTAGAGTGGTTCTCCATCACCTTTAGTGGTGAAATACCTCCATTTGACTCCTTTATGTGTCATTGCATGTCATTTAGGATTAAATCGTGTTCAAGGCTTCACTTGAACATCCAGCGTGTCGTGTTGATCCTTCATTCAAATCACCCGAGGTGAGTTCATACCCCTACATTTTCCATGTTTTAATGTTTTCAGGGGAGGAATACAAGCCAAACTCTAAGTATTTTGCTAAGTTTTAAACTTATTAATGCAGTTCAACGATTTCCACGTTTAATAACATATTCGGATATTTTATCTCTTTCTGTAATATGTTGAGCATAAGGGAAACTTCTATTTTGAAAATCCAACTTCACAGCTTTCAGAAAGGTTTTTACAAAGCAACTCTAATAAACTATAATGGGTATAGTTTGGGATAACCCTCTAGGCAGTCTCTACTTAATCAGATTTCATAAATGAATATATATAAACTATGGCAGATCTAGTTTATGTTATATATTTTCTCAGGAGTATAAAGTACTATTATTCAAGGATAATTATTGTTTTATACTGTTTCTCGCTAGTAAACTAGATTATACAGAATTGTGAGGCTCTACTTCAACACTGTACTCTTAGGTGTATAGTGATAAATCCTTTTAGTATAACCAGAGTCTACTGGAGGGAGAGCGTGAGATTTGTGAATAGATCTATTCGGGACTGACAATCCCACACCTGAACTGCTAGCTACAGTTAGGCGGGCACGCCTGGGGTGAACAAATGGCATTTAGCTTAACGCCTGAAGAACGTTATAAAGGTCTCTCGGTCATATCAAGTATGGTTATACGACTCGCAAATAAGTATAAACTAATTTTGTTTACGGACTCTACCCTTCATTAGTTTTATTTTGAGTAATAAAACTACTTTATATATATATATATATATATATATATATATATATATATATATATATATATATATACTGATAGTATTCAGGGATTTCTAAACTGGCATCTCTACCTCTAGGGCGGACAACATGTTTTCTAAAACTGATGGTATATCTTCTACTAATAGATACTTTTTCAATACTACCTTTCATAAGAAAATATAGGATTTTCTTGAGGAACACTTTTCAAAAGAATCAAAGAACATTTTTCTCTAAAACTAAATGCTTATGAACTCACCAGCTTTATGCTGATATTTTTCTTCAAACTGCTTGTATTCTCAGGGAATTAGTAGACAGGTACTTCCAGGGATGTGGTGAAGCCGGAGCAATAAGAGCCATGTTTTCTATATTACACATACTTTTGATGTATTTAAAACAAGTTTCTAAATGATGTAAACACTTTTCATATTTGTATTCAATGTTTGGTTGTGTTTACTATGCTTGCTATACAAATGTTGTGATACTACGCATGACGTCCTCCACCCCGGAACGTTTCCGCCATCACGGTTTCGGGGTGTGACAGATTGGTATCAGAGCCCTTGTTTATAGCGAACTAAGTATACCGAACCTTACATGGTATACAACTATAAATATTAAGGGGCCTAAGCGCTCTAAACTAAAAGTATACTTTCAGAAATACAAGTATTTTTATAAAAGTATATAAGTATACCCGAGTATCAGAATCCGTGTCGTAAATAGAACAAAACAAAAGTATTTGGATGTTGGACACTGTGGTTAAACCTGGGCAGTTATGTAATCATGTCTAGGGTCAATATAGCCTGATCAACTATATTCATTCGAGACATGACCAACATGTGCTTGGGAGTAACTATGGTGTTGCCGCAAGCCTAAAAACTTACCAAAAACATCCCACATAAAATACTATAGGAGTATTTTAGCTAGAGCCAAACTCAGTATATAGATCCATTCCAAGTGTTTCTACCTCTTCTTTCTTAAGCGATAACTTACTTGCATTAGTAACCTTCCAATGCTTATCGCTTGGTAGATCACTTTTATTATCAGGATGAAATGTATCTTGTTTCATATATCATGAGGACTTACCATCCTCTTCTTCCTGATTGTTTCTAGAGAAAGATGCCTCCTCGACCAAGACCCAACAAAAGGAACGATACTCCGCCACCACCACCACCTCCCCAGTTCGACCCCGTCATGTTCCAGGCAGCAGTTACCGCTGCTGTAACCGCAGCAATGGCACAAGTGAACTCCGGTGGGGCTGGAGGTGGAACCGACCCTCAACGGCAAGACGGAAGTCAGGGACATCAAAAGGAGTGTTCCTACAAGGACTTCATGACCGCAAAACCCAAGTCCTTTGACGGAAACGGAGGAGTCATCGCTCTGACTCGATGGTTCGAGAAGATCGAATCCATCTTCGAAATTTGCGCCTGTTCCGAAGCCAACAAGGTGAAGTTCGCCGCCTGCACCTTCACTGACAGAGCTTTGACCTGGTGGAATGGTCGAGTCAAAACCCTAACCCTGCCAGTGGCTAATGCCATGGGTTGGGAAAGACTGAAGGAACTCATGCTGGCTGAATACTGCCCGAGGGGCGAGGTGCAAAAGTTGGAGCACGAACTTTGGAACTTGAAGATGAAGGGTTCTGACATTGCTGCTTATACTGCTAGATTCTGTGATCTGGCGCTTCTCTGTCAGGGAATGGTCACCCCGGAAAGCAAGAAAATCGAGAGGTACATCTGGGGACTGACACAGCGAACCAAAGGAAACGTCTTGGCTGCTAGACCGGCCACATTTGAGAGCGCCAAGGATCTGGCACAGACTCTGATCGATCACGGAATCGATCTGGATGAGGCATCAGCGGTCGCCGAGTCACAAAAGGAGAGTGGTGAGAAGAAGGAGAAATTTTGGAACAAACGCAAGGGCCAGTCTCCTCAGGAGCCCTCCAAGAAGCAACAAACAGTGGCAGTCCACGCTGCTACTACTCCTACTGCTACTCCCACTGCTGTTCCAACCACCCAAGCTTCTACCAGGGGTTATTCAGGGAAATTAGCTCTGTGCAACAAGTGTACCTTTCATCATCACGGACCCTGCCGTGATTTAAATTGCAACAACTGTGGAAGAAAGGGACACACGACCCGATACTGCAGAGCACCAGCCCAACCAACCAATCCGACTCCTGGAGCGGGTGCCAGCCAAGCCTGCTATGGATGTGGAGAAGTTGGGCATTTCAAAAGAAACTGCCCCAAAGCGACAACAGGTGGCAATGCAGGAAGGGTGCTGGAAATGGGCCAGGAGGAAGCGGTCGCTGATCCTACCGTTGTTACGGGTACGTTCCTCCTTGACAACTCTCATGCATGCATTCTTTTCGATTCTGGTGTGGAGAGGAGTTTTGTTAGTCATGCATTCAAACATCTAATCAAACGTAAATCCCAACCTTTAACTGAAACGTTCACCGTCGAGATGGCTAACGGAGAGAAAGAAAGCATGATCGACATATTCATAGGCTGTACTCTTACCTTAGGCAATCACTCCTTTCCCATTGATCTTATGTCGGTATCCATCAAGAGCTTCGATGTCATCATCGACATGGACTGGTTAAGCCCCAATCGTGCTGATATCCTTTGTTTCGAGAAAGCTATCCGTCTCAATCTTCCCTCTGGTGAAATACTCATGATTTACGGAGATAAGCTTAGCTCGAACCTTCGTATCATCTCGTGCATCAAGGCCCAGAAGTATCTGTGGAAGGAATGCCATGCATTCCTAGCTCACGTCGTTGATGAGACGCAAAAAGTTAAAGACCTCGGGAGTCTTCCCGAAGTCTGCAGTTTTCCTGATGTCTTCCCCGAAGACCTCCCAGGAATTCCTCCCAAGCGTCAAGTCGAGTTTCGTATCGACTTAATTCCCGGAGCTACTCCTGTAGCTAAGTCCCCTTATCGTTTAGCGTCGGCGGAAATGCAAGAGTTATCCAGCCAACTCAATGAGCTGATCAGCAAGGGATTCATAAGACCGAGTTCCTCACCCTGGGGAGCTCCGATCTTATTTGTGAAAAAAGAAAGATGGATCTTTTCGGATGTGCACTGACTACCGAGAACTGAACAAGCTGACGATCAAGAACCGCTATCCTTTACCCAGAATCGACGACCTTTTCGATCAGCTGCAAGGAGCCAGTTACTTTTCAAAGATAGATCTAAGATCATGGTACCATCAGCTGCGAGTTCACGAGAGTGATGTGCCCAAGACAGCATTTCGAACTCGCTATGGACACTACGAGTTTGTAG
The DNA here is from genome assembly GCF_052849685.1 of Lactuca virosa. Taxonomy (NCBI): domain Eukaryota; kingdom Viridiplantae; phylum Streptophyta; class Magnoliopsida; order Asterales; family Asteraceae; genus Lactuca; species Lactuca virosa. The sequence goes on along the minus strand of NC_136433.1, from coordinate 92,640,708 downwards.
TAATGCCCTTTGGTCTGACTAACGCACCGGCAGTATTCATGGACCTAATGAATCGGGTGTGCCGCCCTTTCCTAGACAAGTTCGTGATCGTGTTCATCGATGACATACTTGTCTATTCGCGGAGTGAGAGTGATCATAAACACCACTTGAGACAGGTGTTGGAAACATTAAGGGCGGAAAAGCTATACGCGAAATTTTCAAAGTGCGAGTTCTGGATCAGGAAGGTAAATTTCATAGGTCACGTGATTAGAAAGGAAGGAATACACGTGGACCCTTCCAAGATTAAAGCGATTGAAAATTGGTCTGCACCAAAGACACCCACAAAAATCCGGCAATTCTTGGGTCTCGCGGGCTATTATCGCAGGTTCATCCAGAACTTCTCCAGAATCGCTAAGCCTCTAACTACCCTAACACAGAAAGGTGTAACCTTTAGTTGGGGAGTCCAGCAAGACACTGCATTTCAAAAATTGAAGCAGGCCCTGTGCAGCGCACCTATCTTGTCCCTGCCCGAAGGGACGGAAGACTTCGTTGTCTACTGTGATGCATCCAATCAGGGCTTAGGCTGTGTACTCATGCAACGAGGAAAGGTTATCGCTTATGCCTCGAGGCAGTTGAAAGCACACGAGATCAATTATACAACTCACGACCTAGAGTTGGGAGCAGTGGTCTTTGCATTGAAAATCTGGAGACACTATCTCTATGGAACCAAGTGCACCATCTTCACCGACCATAAGATCCTGCAGCACATCTTTGATCAGAAGGAGTTAAACATGAGACAACGACGATGGGTAGAGCTACTCAGTGACTACGAGTGCGAAATTCGCTACCATCCCGGCAAGGCCAATGTGGTAGCAGATGCCCTCAGCCGAAAGGAGTATTCAGGGCGAAAGGTGAAGGCATTGACAATGACCGTTCGTTCCCATCTATCCGCACAAATCCGAGAGGCTCAGCAGGAAGCCTTGAAACCAGAGAAAGTGGCGGATGAAGCATTGCGTGGAATGGACAAGAACTTAGAGGTTAAGGGAGACGGAGTGTACTATTTCATGAACCAGATCTGGACCCCAAAGTTTGGCGGGTACAGAGAGGTTGTCATGAATGAGGCTCACAAGACGAAATACTCCATTCACCCAGGTTCAGATAAGATGTATTTGGATCTCAAGCAGCTCTATTGGTGGCCAAACATGAAAGCAGAAATTGCAACCTTCGTGGGCAAGTGCTTGACTTGCGCCAAGGTGAAAGTGGAGTATCAGAAGCCCTCAGGTTTACTTCAACAACCAGAAATACTTGAGTGGAAGTGGGAAATGATAACAATGGATTTTATCACTAAGTTACCTAGATCCCCGAGTGGGCACGACGCCATCTGGGTGATTGTCGATCGGTTGACTAAATCCGCCCACTTCCTGCCAATCAAAGAAAACTTCAAGATGGAGAGACTTACACGGATCTACATTCAAGAGATAGTTCGCCTTCATGGGGTACCTGTATCCATTATCTCTGACCTAGATAGCAGGTTCACCTCAAGGTTCTGGCAATCGCTTCAGAAGGCACTTGGAACTAAGTTGGATATGAGCACAGCTTATCATCCTCAAACAGATGGTCAGAGTGAGAGGACAATCCAGACATTGGAAGATATGTTGAGAGCATGTGTCATCGACTTCGGTATGTCATGGGACACTCATCTTCCTTTGGTCGAATTTTCATACAACAACAACTACCATACCAGCATCAAGGCTGCGCCGTTTGAAGCCCTCTATGGCCGCAAGTGCAGATCCCCTCTGTGCTGGGCTGAAGTGGGTGACACACAGCTAGCCAGGGGTCAAGTTCCCGACAGTACTCTCACTGGACCTGAAATCATCCGAGAGACAACAAAAAAGATCGTACAAATTAGAGAGCGACTGAAAGCATCTCGGGATAGACAAAAGAGCTACGCCGATAAGAGACGAAAATCCTTGGAATTCCAGGTTGGTGACCGCGTCCTCCTGAAGGTCTCACCCTGGAAAGGCATGATACGTTTCGAAAAACGTGGAAAGCTAAACCCAAGGTACATTGGACCATTTGAGATCCTTGCTAGGATCGGTCCCGTAGCATACAAACTACAGTTACCACGAGAGCTCAGCAACATCCATCCTGTCTTCCACGTGTCGAACCTAAAGAAGTGTCTGTCCGATGAGACACTTGTGATTCCTCTCGACGAGATCGAATTAGACGATGGTCTACACTTCGTGGAAGACCCTGTCGAAATCATGGACCGGGAAGTCAAACGTACGAAACAGAGTCGCATCCCGATAGTGAAGGTCCGATGGAATGCCAAGCAGGGTCCTGAATTCACTTGGGAGCGAGAGGATTCTATGAAGCAGAAGTACCCCCATCTCTTTCCTAGATCATGATTGTACTTTATCCTTGAATTTCGGGACGAAATTCCCTTTAACGGGGGGATGATGTGACAACCCGGAAACTTCAATCTTGTACAATTAATCAATTCAATCATTATTCAACTTGTTTTGTCGATTTCTGGTGCTATTTAAGGGTTCATTTAAGTGTTCTAAGCTTAAACTTGACCAAGGTTGAGATTAGGAATGAGTCATCATGCCATATAGTGAGGAAACCGGGCCATACACACCTCTTGGAGGAGTGTACAGCCGTACACATAGGTGTGCGGCCGCACACCCACTCCCTTGGCAGCACACTCACTTTTGGGCAGCACCCTTACTCCTATATAAAGGGTAGCCTCCTTCCTTTCATTCCTTTAGCACCTTGGCAGCACACAACATCATTTCCTCTCAAGTTTCTCCAACTTTGAACCTCCCAAAGCTTCAAGAACGTGAGTACTTCTTCCTCTAGCTTACAATCCATGAAAGACCTCTCTATTCAAGCTCTATGTGTGCAAAAACGACATGTTCTTCGTATTTGGAAGTGAGTGCGGCCGCACACCCCTAAAACACACTCCAAAGTGAGAGTTTAACTTCCATATTCGATGTAGATGTGCCCCTAGCCTTAATACACCTTGGAATGGACTTTTGGGCATCATTTTGAGGAGTGTACGACCGCACACACCTGTGTACGGCCGCACACACACTTGTACAGCAGCACACTCCAAGTGTGCAGCAGCACACCAAAGTGTGCGACCACACACTCTTGTGTGCGACCATACTCTCATTCTAGGACCATAAACCCACCTCTAGGACCCTAAACTTGTACTACAACTAAGTTTGGACCAAGAACACTTCATGGATTGCAAGTATGGACCTTGAAACACCCCAAGAACACCTTCCATCATGGGTGTACGGCCGCACACCCCTTGGGCCGCACACCCATGGCCGCACACACCTTAAAGGTGGCCATACACTCCCCTCATGCAATCCTTTAGGGCCCTAACACTTAGTGCAAGTAGTCCCAAGTTCCTAGAGTGGTTCTCCATCACCTTTAGTGGTGAAATACCTCCATTTGACTCCTTTATGTGTCATTGCATGTAATTTAGGATTAAATCGTGTTCAAGGCTTCACTTGAACATCCAGCGTGTCGTGTTGATCCTTCATTCAAATCACCCGAGGTGAGTTCATACCCCTACATTTTCCGTGTTTTAATGTTTTCAGGGGAGGAATACAAGCCAAACTCTAAGTATTTTGCTAAGTTTTAAACTTATTAATGCAGTTCAACGATTTCCACGTTTAATAACATATTCGGATATTTTATCTCTTTCTGTAATATGTTGAGCATAAGGGAAACTTCTATTTTGAAAATCCAACTTCACAGCTTTCAGAAAGGTTTTTACAAAGCAACTCTAATAAACTATAATGGGTATAGTTTGGGATAACCCTCTAGGCAGTCTCTACTTAATCAGATTTCATAAATGAATATATATATAAACTATGGCAGATCTAGTTTATGTTATATATTTTCTCAGGAGTATAAAGTACTATTATTCAAGGATAATTATTGTTTTATACTGTTTCTCGCTAGTAAACTAGATTATACAGAATTGTGAGGCTCTACTTCAACACTGTACTCTTAGGTGTATATTGATAAATCCTTTTAGTATAACCAGAGTCTACTGGAGGGAGAGCGTGAGATTTGTGAATAGATCTATTCGGGACTGACAATCCCACACCTGAACTGCTAGCTACAGTTAGGCGGGCACGCCTGGGGTGAACAAATGTCACTTAGCTTAACGCCTGAAGAACGTTATAAAGGTCTCTCGGTCATATCAAGTATGGTTATACGACTCGCAAATAAGTATAAACTAATTTTGTTTACGGACTCTACCCTTCATTAGTTTTATTTTGAGTAATAAAACTACTTTTATATATATACTGATAGTATTCAGGGATTTCTAAACTGGTATCTCTACCTCTAGGGCGGACAACATGTTTTCTAAAACTGATGGTATATCTTCTACTAATAGATACTTTTTCAATACTACCTTTCATAAGAAAATATAGGATTTTCTTGAGGAACACTTTTCAAAAGAATCAAAGAACATTTTTCTCTAAAACTAAATGCTTATGAACTCACCAGCTTTATGCTGATATTTTTCTTCAAACTGCTTGTATTCTCAGGGAATTAGTAGACAAGTACTTCCAGGGATGTGGTGAAGCCGGAGCAATAAGAGCCATGTTTTCTATATTACACATACTTTTGATGTATTTAAAACAAGTTTCTAAATGATGTAAACACTTTTCATATTTGTATTCAATGTTTGGTTGTGTTTACTATGTTTGCTATACAAATGTTGTGATACTACGCATGACGTCCTCCACCCCGGAACGTTTCCGCCTTGTTGACACTTTTCAAAATCACTTGTATTCTCTGAAAATTAGTAAACAGGTATTCAAACCATTTTGAGGGATAGCGTCGTTGTTGCATGTTTTTCTACTTTTCAGTTATTTGTATTTAAATTTTGATCAAACAAAGTTGTAAACAATGTAAACTTGAATTCCCAATGTATGAATGTTTGTGTTGCTATGTTTCATTCATATTCAATTGTTATGATAATGTACATGAATTCAATCCATCTACCCCCAGACGTTTCCGCCGTTCTGGTGTGGGGGTGTGACAGATTGGTATCAGAGCATTGTTTATAGTGAACTAGTATATCGAACCATACAAGATATACAACTATAAATACAATGGGGCTAAAACACTCTGACTACAAATATACTTTTAAAAATATAATAATATTTTAAGTAAAGTATAAATACATACAAGTTAGAGCAGTGTCATAACGAGAGCATAATAAAAGTAGTATGATGAGTTGAAAACTACAGGTAGGCCTCGGGATATGTAATTAGACCTTGAATAAATATAGCCTGATCAACTATATTTATCCGAGGTGTAACTGTTGGGTTTTGGTATAATACAACATCCTATGGTGCACATACAACCCTAAATACATTGGATCTATGTTTTCACTAATTATACATGCAAATGGTTTCCAAGGTATTGAACCTATAGCTAGATGCAATTGTCATACAAACTACATAAAATACTAGATAGAGTAACATACCTTTTTGTGTGGCTGGAAGTCTTGATGTATTTGGACTTAAGAGCTTAGCCCCAATAGTGTGGAAGCCTCAAATGAAGTCACAACACATCAAGGACAAAGGTAGGACTTGAGAGAGAATCTCCATGCACTCTAAAACCTTCATGAACTCCAAGAACATGCACACACACTAGTGGTTGCGGTTTTAGGTCACAACATATGTATTTATATGTGTTGAATTCTAAGAGTCATGGGTATAACCCAAACCCATATCCATGGGTCTTATGATCCATGGTTCATGTGACCTAACTCTTTATGTATCCATACATAAACTTGGTCCAACATGGATCATAAGCCCAACACATATAAATATAACTAATTACCATAATTAGTCCCCATAGATTTAATTAGTATCTTTTGATCACTAAATTAATTCAAAATTATTTCTTGATCAACACTAATTAAAACATATGATTTTATATTAATATATCAGAACTTATAATATATTAATAAATCATGTATAACCTCTTCTCTCAAAAGTCCATCCTAACAAATTGTCCTGATGATATGCAACCCAAATGGACCATGCTACTCTCGGGTCGGATACATACCAATAATAGTTATGGCTTAGACACCTAATCCAACAGTCTCCCACTTGGATAAGTCTAAAACTATTATTGTGTATGACTCCAAAACCCGACTAGCAATCGTAGCTCTTAAAGCCGCTGTCGAACTCTGAGCAAATCAATGACGCGTCCATTAGATAAGGGATCATATATTCCTCCATTCTAGATATCATATAGACTGAGACATGGATTATAATCATTCTCTCTGTCCATATGTTGTTTCCCGATTTCCGATTTATGACGACTAACTAATTGAACAAATCAAATCAGTCCAGGCCCGGCCCAGCACTTACGTTTGTCATCACTAAATCATCGAGGGGCCCACAGATATTGCTTTTATCCCTCCAAGGGTAAAAGGAATGGATAAACTTCGACTCATATACTTGTTGAATCATACACAAAGGCACGTTTTATAACATCAAGATACTGATGCATTTTCGTACAATCAATGTATAACCAACTCATAGTTAACAACTCATAGTTAACAACTCACAGGGGGGCAACCCAGCTGCATGCTTGGGCTAGAGGAGACGGCCAACGGTCTGCATTAGGCATTCACCTACTACACCATACTTTGGGCCCCAACACCCTCACAAATCAAGCACTACCTCCAATTGTACCACAAGTTGCCCGTCTAGACACCCAGGTTCAGGCTCTACATCATGAGGTAATGGAGATTTGAGGTGAAGCCCGGAATGCGACAATGCGAATTCGACGCCTCTGCGAAGACACAAGAACGCCATTCAGGAGCTATACTGAATCAGCAAGCAGAGCAGGAGAACATTACAGACCGTCTACACTCCTTAGAGGAGGAAGTGTCCACCATGAGACAATAAATCCTTGCAGCTGAGGCTAGGGCAGCCTTAGCAGAGCAGAGAGCGGAAGAGGCCACCCGCGAAATGAGTGAAATGGCTAGGCACCTTGTGCGCTATTTTGGCATATGATAAACTAGTATAGCCAAGTGAGTTAGTGACTACACAACTCACACTATGTCTTAGGTTTATTGCATCTTTCATCACAACTAGTAGTAGTAAATCAAGAGAGGCACACCCTCCAAGAACTCATGTAACCCGAACCAACTAAATGTATTGACGACTATGTTCTATTTCGATAACTTAACGTTCGTACAATACCTACTACTTATCACCATAAGTACATTTTGATAATGTGGTTGAAATATTTGGGAATCATACAACAAAACATGTAATTTATATGCGTGTATATATGTATATATATAAATATAGAGGAGATACAACTAGCAACAACCATAGTTACTTACGAACTCGTTTCATACCATACAACAGAATCATGCCGCAACAAGGAAGTAACCAGCCTACCGGCGAAACATCAGTTCTACAAATGGACCTCACTACATTCCAAGCCACTGTAACAGCCGCCGTGACAGTCGTCATGGTACAACTTAGTGCTAACAACGCAAACGAAAACGGGAGCGGTGCCAGCAGTACCAACCCCGGTGGCAACTAATGACACTAGCGGATGTGTTCCTGCAAGGATACCCCAAATCACAAACCTAAGAACTCCCGCGACAATGGAGGGGCACTACCCAAGAAACGAAAGTTTTGGAACAAGAAAGGGGGTCGTTCGACTCAGGTACCTGCCAAAAGGCAACAAATTGTGGCAGCTCATGCCACCACTACCCCTACTGCCTCAGTGCCGACGAAATCATATGTTGGAAACCTACCCGAATGCCACAAATGTAACTTCCATCACAAAGGATCCTGCCGGGAGATGCATTGCAAGAATTGTAACAGAAAGGGCATACCACTCGCTTTTGTAGAGTGCCAACCCGACAGGCCACCCAAGCCGCTAAAGCTAGAATGAGTCCGGATTACTACGAATACGGGGAGACAGGGAATTTCAAGAGAGGGTGCCCAAGGACTAAGAACAAAGATGTCCGAGACGTCAGAAGCATTTCAATAATGGAGCACGGGGAGGCAATGAAGAACCCTACTGTGATTACCGGTACACTTCTCCCCAACTAACTCATACGTATGCGTACTTTTACAACAGAGGTGCGGAAAGGAAATTCGTAAGTCGTAAAACATAATTGCATGATAAATCAAAACCCTCAAACTTCACGAAAATACTCCCCGTATAGAGATGACTAGGGGAAGAACTAAAACCACCAACGATACATACCTAGGATGCACTTTAACTCTAAACAAACATTTCTTCTAAAACCAACCTACTATCAGTAACAGTAGGAAACTCCAGCGCGACCATTTACACGTTTTGGTTAAGTCCTCGTCAAACCAATACCATATGTCACAAGAGACCGTTCGACTTAACTTACCAAATAACGAAACCCATGTTATCTAAGACGACAAACCCGACACAAACCTCTGAATCGTCCTTTGCATCTAGACTCAGAAGTACATATGTAAGAGGTACCACACTCCTTCTTAGCCCACAATAAAAATAGGCAACAGGAAGCAAAAGACATCAAGGACATCCCAGAGGTTTATAACCTTCCCGAGGTGTTCCTAGAAGATCTTTCGGAAATACCACCCATGTGCCAAGTTGAGTTCGGAATCGCCTCGACTCTTAGAGCCATTCACGTAACCAAAACCCCAATACCACTTAGCATCGAAGTAAATACAGGAATTGTCCAGTCGATGGAATGATCTAACAAGTAAGGAAATTATCAGACCAAGCCTCTAACCTCAGGGAGCACCCGTCTGACTCGTAAAGAGGATGGGTGAATTGTCCATATGACCATTGACTACCAAGAGCCAAACCACCTCGCCATCAAGGGCCAATATCCCCTATTCCGAATCGATGACCTATTCAACCAACTTCAAGGAACGAGCAAAAGTCAGCATACCACTAGCTCAGAATTTCGTAGGAAGAAATTCCCAAGACAACCTAAGACTTATAAGACCAACTCTACTACACACAACCTTAACCTTGGTGACAATAATGTTCACCTTATGCTCTAGAGACACTACCTTTAGGGCGTCAAGTACACAATTTTCACTGGCCATGACCATCCATTCACATCCGCCCCGAAGATCGAGGAGGCGCAAGCTTGAAACCTTGAAACCCTATAGGACGCAAATGCAAACCACCCATGAGCTAGGCTAGAGTAGATGCCACATAGTTAGCAAGAGGGCAAGTACCCAACAACACTCTCACCGGTCCCGAGATCATCAGAGAGACCACCGAGAAGATCGTCCAAATTCAGGAACGACTAAAGGCATCTAGGATCCGACAAAAGAATTACGCGGATAAACTACGGAAAACCCTTAGATTCCCAAGTCAACGACCACAGAATATTAAAGTTCTTGTCGTAGAAGGGAATGATACGCTTGGGAAGCGTGGAAAGATTAAATCTGAAGTATATTAGACCATTCGAGAGCCTCGCCAGAATCGGGTCAGTGGCCTATAGACTTCGGATACCACAAGAACTCAGCGACATACATCCCACATTCCACATGTCCAACCTTAAGCAGTGTCTGTCCGCCAAAACTCTTGTAGTCCCACTCGACGACATCGAGGTAAACAAGAACCTACACCCCAAAGAGGAACATGCGGGGATCATGGACAGGGAAATCAAAAGAACGAAACAAGGTCAAATACCAATAGCGAAGGTCCGCTGGAACGCCAAGCAAGGACCCAAATTCACTTAGGAACGCGAGAACCAGGAGAAACGGAAATACCCATAACTTCTCCCTAGGGCTACCAAGAACCCGTTCAAGATACAAATTTCGGGACGAAATTCCCTCTAACAGGGGGATGATGTGACAACCCAGAAAATTTGGATCAAGCAAGGTCTAAATTGTAACCATGTGCAAGTGAATTCCCAACGTACCTTGTTGCAATAAACTCTTGAAAGCCATGAGGGCATTACTTGTATAGGTATGTATATAAGTGTGTGTGTGTGTGTATATATATATATATATATATATATATATATATATATATATATATATCATATTTATAACAAGCTCTTGAAAGTAAACAAACTATAACAAGTCAAGACAAATCAAATAGTTGAAGCATAAACGATGAATTAATACCTTGCCTTATAATCTTAAGCATAGGACCCCACCCATTTAATGATTTGGATTGATTCAAAACCGAAATCACCATGGGAGGAAGAGGCATGACAGAAATCACAAGCTAGGAATGTCACTAAGGCCGAAAAATCATGCCATGGGTCCACTAAGGCTGAAAACACCCAAGATCCAAACCACCAAGACCGAAAACACACCCAAGGAAGGATTAGGACCGAAAACACTTAGCCAAAGTCATGCCTAGGACCGAAATCAAGTGATTTCGGTCATAGTGGGAAGTTTTTCCAAGGAGTTTTAAGCTAGCAAAAGAAGATAAGATGTTGACCTTTTGATTTAATTGTTTTCCTCCTTTCCAAAGAAGATTAATACCAGTATGCATCCACGTAATTGTCCAATAGTCACCCAAGTAAACATCCCATCAATTCCTTCCTTATCTTAAGGTCGAATTCACCCTCCCCAAAACTCCACCAATTACATTCTCACTTACTGTTAATATCATTTGCTCTCAAATAACCAAGTCCAACTTCCAAGTTCAAAAATCTTCAAGTGTATTCTTAGATTTGGTAAGTATTCCTTCAAATATAGTGTATTTATACACTTTGATGTTAGTTTCATTATATTCACACACATATTATTATGTGTTAAACTCTTAGGATAACATTCTTGCCAAGAAAGTTCAACCACCACATTCAAGTGTTAGGCTTGGAAATCTTAACACCATCTTCTCAAATAACCCACAAAACCACTCAAGGTGAGTTCATACCCCCACATTTTCAAACTTTTCCATGTTTTTAGGGGGGGGGGGTGAAAGTCAAAATTGATTTACTACATAAATACTTGTTGTTACTTCTTGATGTTGAAGTATAGACCATTACTTGCTCAAGTTAGGATTATCACCACTTTTATACAATATTTGTAATAAATTAGTTTTGATATGCAAGTTAACCAAAAACATAACTTATTATATGTTACAAATATCATCAAGAAAATATGATTGTAAAACTACAAGGTTTTGGAAACTTTTTACTAAAAGATAGGTTTTCTAGCAAAAATAACTACATTTTAGTCATTTAAGAAAATATTGGATTTTCTGGAAACATACATTATCATTTTACAAGGAAAAAATACAAAGGAAATACATACACTTACAGTTCATATTTAAGAAAATATTGGATTTTTTGTAAACATACATTATCATTTTACAAGGAAGAGATACAAAGGAAATACATACATTTACATTTCATATTTAAGAAAATATTGGATTTTCTGGAAACATACATTATCATTTTACAAGAGAGAGATACGAAGGAAATACATACATTTTAGTCTTGAGTATAAAGCTTACAACTCGTTTTTAAAGAAAATATCGGATTTTCTAGAAGTATACAAATTCATTTTCACACGAAACCGTTACAAATCTTGTCATACAAAATGCTTATGAACTCACCAACTTAATTGTTGACACTTTTCAAAATCACTTGTATTCTCAGAAAATTAGTAAACAAGTATTCAAACCATTTTGAGGGATGGCGTCGCTGTTGCATGTTTTTCTACTTTTCAGTTATTTGTATTTAACTTTTGATCAAACAAAGTTGTAAACAATGTAAACTTGAATTCCCAATGTATGAATGTTTGTGTTGCTATGTTTCATTCATATTCAATTGTTATGATAATGTACATGAATTCACTCCATCTGCCCCCAGACATTTCTGCCGTTTTGGTTTGGGGGTGTGACAACACACAAACCCATAAACACACAACCACACCCACCCTCACAAACACTCACACACACACACACATAAAACATACACCCACCCCAACCCCCACCTACACCCACACCCCCACAAACACACACACACACACACATCCACACCCACCCCAACCCCCACTCACACCTACACCCCTACAAACATACACACACACAAACACACACCCACCCCACCCTCACCCCCATAAACACACCCACCCAACACCACTACCATAATCACCGACCTACCATCACCATCACCACTACCACTACCCCATCACCAGCATTACCACTACCCCATCACCAGCATCACCACCACCGCCACCACTGCTTGCCATTACTACCACCACCGCCACCACCACCACCACCACCGTCGCCATCATCGACACCACCACTGCCCCCCATCGCTGCCCCCACCCCACCCTACCACCGCTACCGTTTTCTAAAAATGAAACCAATAGAAATATACACATCTAAACATGTTTTCTAATTTTCTAAAACTGAAAAATGAAAAATGAATAAGTTTTAACTAAACGCGTTTTCTAAATTTTCCAATAAAAACTTAAAACAAAAAACGAAAACTGATATGGGAAAAGGGAAAACGAAAATTGAAAATTGTTTTTTTGTAACTAAACACAACCTAAGGCTAACCTAGACCGCAACAACCAAGCTATTGATGTTTTAAAATTCGGGTTAACCTGTCCATTTGGATCGTGATCTAATGAAGAGAGCTAGTGAATCATGAACCATTTTTTTTCATGTTTCTAACTTAGACTGACTAGTTTTTCCCACACAATTTAAAAATGAACAAATTATATCTATTTTGAAGTAAAAACCCAATATATTTGACCTCGAAAGCCAAATCTATTCTCTTAGGCAAACTTCACGGGCGAAATAGTTAAGACTTAATAGTGATTCATGAGGAGGTGCAAAGTTAAGTCATAGAGTGCAAGTGAGAAATGTAGGCCTAGAAAAATAGGATAAATGGTTGTTTTGTTAGAGTTTTATGATAGTATTTAATGTTATCAAAGTGAGTTACCGGATATTGTTTAGGGTGTGCACTACTTATCACTTGCTTGACTACTTATATGTAATTATACATGCCGTTCAAAACCGAGTTGATTCTGAAACATCCCAAAAATACGACCCAAAAATTTTGTTTTAATATTACTAAAAATCACAACATCGAGTGTCATATATAATAAGAACCATGGAATGAGTAACTCAAAAGTCACAGTAACTGTGTCAAAACAAAAACTGTATCAATCATATCAAAATATCTGAATAAAACTCCCAGGATAAAACTGAAGCTGTGGTGTGTGCGATGCCATCAACCCGAGCTCTTCCCTTTGCTAGCGGAAGTACCTGAAACCAAAACTGAAACTGTAAGCACAAAGCTTAGTGAGCTCCCCCAAACTACCACATACCATACAATAACATATAAAACACATACTGGGCCTTGCCCACTGCATCGGACCAAAGTCCGGAAACTGCATCGGACCGAAGTCCGGAAACTAGCCAGGGCCTTGCCCTCTGCATCGGACCGAAGTCCGGAACTAACCAGGGCCTTGCCCTCTGCATCGGACCGAAGTCCGGAAACTGACTGAACATGACATAACATAAACATACCAACTAACATGAATACATATACTGCATACTGCATCGGACCAGAGTCCGAAACACATAACACAAAACATGCTTGAATCACAAAGACATCAAGCGCTCTAACTACTGCATCGGACCAAGGTCCGGAACTACTGCTAACTAAACGGGCTGGCATTGTGGCCGTAGACCCGTTCCTACTGGAAGGAAAACTCACCTCGCAACGCTGGCTGTCGAGATGCTAGATCTGAAACTGCCTGACTGCTGCTCCGGAACTCCCCGGCTACAAATCCCATAAACACTAAATCAAATACTGATAACAAATCACAGGGTAAAATGACTATTTACCCCTGGACAAGTCAACTTCCAAGTCAAAGTCAACTTTCAGTTGACCAGACTCGCCGAGTTGGACCGCCAACTCGCCGAGTCCCCATCAACCATTCTAATCCTCTACTCGCTTCTACTCGTCGAGTTTGGCAAAGACTCGACAAGTTCTTCTTCGATACTATCATCGAGTCTAATCTTCATCTGACTCGCCGAGTTGTATGAACAACTCGTCGAGTTCCCTTTCAACAGAAGAACACACCCAGTCTTTAACTCGCCGAGTCGTATGAACAACTCGTCGAGTCCGACTGCTTCCAGATCCAAGTCTTAACTCACTGAGTCCTTACTCTACTCACTGATTCACCCTAAACTCTCAAATAGGGGAAAAACCGAGGACTCGCGACTTGACTCGCCGAGTCTGAAGAACAACTCGTCGAGTCCCAAGCATGCCAAACTATATAGTCGATTTTTCTCAATTCCAATGTATCCAATTCATAGATCTGGGGTCCTAGGACTGATTTCACACGTAAAGTTTCTAACTTTACGTTCATGCATGCTCATGATAAGCTAAAATGCCCAATAAGGAGCTAAAAGAGGAGATCTAGGTTTGGAATGGGTGCTTAGCTCAATAAAGGTGGCAACCTTGAGCTTAAGGAGTCCTGAAGTGCTTAGATCTGAAACCCATTCGTCTTAACTACCCATAAATCAACCTCAAAGTCTAGAAAAGGCTCAAAAGCAAGACTAGCAAGCTTTTATGGAGATCTACATGATGACAAGAAAATATTCGAGCTTTATACCTTGATGGAAGCTGGAAAGACACACTAAACTCAGATCTTCTTTGCTCCTCTTGAGAACCCCTCTTCTCTCTTCTTCTTCTAACTTCAAAATGCACCAAAATCCTCCACAAATGAGAAATACTCCAAGAATGCTTAAAGGGAGGCTAGGGTTTAGTAAGGGACGTTCTGAGGGTGATGGAGGCTGGTTTGAGGCGTATAATGATGTTTAAATAGGGTGCAAACCGTTGAAATTAGGGTTTCATTCAGACTGGCAGAGTCGCGGAGTCCGAGAATATGGACTCGTCGAATTGCCAACTTAAACCGCGTGCAAATCCCGTCTCTACTCGACGAGTCGGGCTACTGACTCGTCGAGTACCCCTTAAGAAATGAAAATTACTTTATTTAAATCACATACCAGAAATGGGGCGTTACAACGTTTCCCGACCACCACACCGGGTCAATAAAAATTTGGATTTAAAACATTGTGAGTTATTATATTCAAATATTCTACAAATAGATTTTCATATGGATCTTTCCGACAAGATTTGGACACAACTTTTCTCTTTGTTTAAATAAAATAAATATTTATTTTGGATTTTAATTGGAGAAATTTCATCAAATAACCATTTAGGGGGGGGGGAGGATTTAACGAATTAACCATGTAAATACAAGGTTTGTAAAATGACCACCAGATCTGTAGAGGGGGCTCTGCGGATCGACTAACACCTCTGAGGAACATACCACAACTCTGCGGAAATGAAGTGGCAGCACTAAAAGACAAATTTTTTGGGGTTTATAGCGTTCCGCAGAGACGGCTCTGCAGATCATGTGGTGCCTTAGCGGATCGCACAAATGTGCTGAGGAAATGGTTGTTGACTGATCCGCAGAGCCCTCTTTGCGGATCTTTGAACACCTCTGCGAAAATCATAAATTCTCTAAGAAATAGTAGTTTTAGTCATTTTTAAGCAATTTTTAACATTTATATATGATTTTTTTAAGTTATTATCGTTTTATATGCCTTTTAGTGAACAGAAAACGACTTTTTTCAATTTTATAAAGGCTTTAATTAGTAGAAGTCGTATTTTCGTTATCTTTGTGGAGAGAGTTTTTTAAAAACGAGTTTTATTATTCTGTGTACGGGAGGGTTGTGGCGGTCAGTTAATGGAAAGGAGGTTTACGTTAGAAATAATGTGAAAAACTATGGTTTAAATCTTTCTCCTAGCTTTGACTATCAGATGTTATTACAAATGGTTAGAAATAAGGTTGGTGTGTTCAATAGTCATATATCTTTGTCTTTTAAACACACGAAGTGTGGGTATGTCATGGAGCGTGCAGATGAATCAGATGTAGATCACCTGAAACATGTAATGTCTGAAACAAAGCAGAAACTGAATTTGTATTTATTGGTAGTAGATGAAGAAGTTGAAGAACAGCCAGTGGTGAAAAGCCACTTTATTGGAGAAAAAAGTAGTAGAGGTCGTGGAGATAGACAATCTGGTGGAAACCGGTCTAGGGGACGAGGAAATAACGTGAGGTGAAAACCGGTCACCGTCTACTTCAACGTCTTCACGGGACCCACATTGGCTTGATCTCGTAAATATCTGTAGATTTTCCCAAACCAGAGTTGTAATTGTATTTCACTATACCTCCATAAAAACGTACCCCACGCAAACCTGCCGTACTCATTATAATTAATATAAATCATATTGTAGTGATAAATAAATAGTAAATTTACTACCTGTTCCAATTATATACATTATCGGTGAGTTCAAACACTAACGACAGAATGCACGTATTTGTATCACGTCCTATGAGACCTTTCAACAAAAACACCATATTCATAAGCATTACCGCATCATCATCGCTAAAAGTCAAGAATGTGGCCCTTTTATGTGTTCTTCTATATCTTTCAGACGTAAATCTTCATTTCTCAAATCTGGGAACAACCGACTCCGTAATAAAGATTTTGTGTTGTGTTTTGTATTGATTACATCAACGTAAGGTCCAAATCTCAAACCGCTGATCAAACAAAATTCGGTTTCACCATATTCCACCACCCTGCCTTGTAACTCGAACCGAAACCTCCCAGCCCTGGCTACTAGCACACCACGAACCTCATGCAACATCATCAAATGACAGAGCATCGGGTCACCATTCGGGGTGGGCATACCAATGAAGATCCCAAATGGTGTCTCTCGAAATAATTTGAGTCGCCTACTATTTAGTTTTGGAATGAACTTCCTCAACATAGTGCCCACCACCCCTTTAAAAGTTAATTCTGCTGGCCATCCTCGCATACTATGCTGCAAAAGATAACACACATACACACACACACACACACACACATATATATATATATATATATATATATATATATATATATATATATTACATCAATACTACAAATTCCTTTAAACGATATATCAATGTATTATGCAAGACGGACAATTTGTGTAACACAATAAATTTCATCATTTATTAAAGTACATTGTTATTTTAAATAGTTATAACTTTTAAACTAAGCTAATTTATATAACATAATTTTATCAAAGCACATTGTTATTTTAAACCTAACCTAACCTAACCTATATAAGATAATTTTCTTTAAACGATATAGCAATATACTATGCGAGAGGGACAATTTGTGTAACACAATAAATTTCATCATTTATCAAAGTACATTGTTATTTTAAATAGTTATATATTTTAAACTAAGCTAATTTATATAACATAAATTTAACAAAGCACATTGTTATTTTAAACCTAACCTAACCTATATAAGATAAATTTCTTTAAACGATATAACAATGTACTATGCAAGAGGGACAATTTCTGTAACACAATTTAAAACATATATTTCATCAATTAGCAAAGCACAATGTTATTTTAAATAGTTCTAAATTTTAACCTAAACTAAGCTAATTAACATAAATTTATTAAAGTACATTGTTATTTTAAGTAGTTATAAAAAATCGTAATCACAGTTATCCCAATCACATTTACAACTGTTTATTAACAAAATCCAAATCACATTTACAACAAATTCAAAATCGTCAAAAAATAAATAAATAATTTCCGTAGAGGCCTCTAAGGATCCGCAGAAAGGTCCTTTGCGGATCTGTTCTTCATTATCACACCTCTGAGGAATTGTTCTTCGGGTAACAATGACAGAATCATGTTTTTTTCTGATCTATTAAACTATCATACACCCTACGGAACATAATTCTCAACATAATATTGATTCAATAACACATTTTTAAAATAAAAAATCGACATTATTAACGCTAATTATGGTTTCATACAATTTCAAAATGAGGATAACACTTACATGAGTTCCATACCCATCAGATAAGACATCATCATGTAATTCTTGCACTTTTCGAAATCGCCTCACCATTTTACTTTTGTTTGATCCTTGGTCCAACAACAATCTCGTTTGTCTTCGTCTTCTGCAGCAACTCCCTCAAATTGTAACACCCGAAATCTAGAAGATTAATTGTGGAAATAAATCCCCTTTTCTAGGGACCAGCTCGGCGAGTTGATGATGGGAAACTCAACGAGTTGGAGGCTTTTGGGCCGCGCGTTTTTATGGACCAACTTGGCGAGTTGGTGAAGGGAACTCGGTGAGTTGGACGGTGATTGAGAAACCCTAATTTTTAGGGTGTTACACCCTTTTAAAGGCCTTAAGTTCTTTGGCTGGCCTCCTTACCAGCCTCTTCTGTCCAGAAACCCTAAAATTGAGCATTATCTTCTATTGTAGAGTGTGTGAGATTGATGAGAGCCTTTAGTGTTCATTTTTTATGCATGTTGAAGGAGATAAGGAATTAGGAGTTGCTTGGCTCGAAGAAGAAGTCTTGGATCCAGAATCTCTGTCTCATTTGCCAAGTTTTTGAGGTATCAAGTTATCACCTTGCTTATTAGTTGTTTAGATCTCTTCTTGGGTTAGATTTTATGCTTTTTAGCCTTGGTTGGGTGGATGTTGGGGATTAGGACATCCCAAATGATTATTCTTTCAGATCTAAGGTCTACATGAGCTCTTTTGGCATAAAGGTGCCAACTTTATAGGTTTAAGGGCTTCATGCATTCATTAAGTCTTTCATTTAGCCCTTTTTGAGCTTTTGAGCTCATCCTAGTCATGCTTAAGCATAAACATGGAAACTTTGCGTGGTCGTCTAGCCTTATGGGGTCAGATCTGCATTTTGGGTATTGTCTTTGATGATTAAGTGCTTAATGGTTAAGCCTTCACTCTTTCAAGTCTAGGGTTTAGGTTTGGACCCATTTAGGTGGTTCCTAGGGGTAAAGTTGGAAACTTTACCCTTCTTGATCTCATTTTGGTCGAGATTTGAGCTTTGGAGCTCTTGGATTCGATGAAGGCAGCTTAATGCATTAAGTTGTTGGGTCTTGGGCGAACTCGACGAGTTTGTGGGTCAACTCGGCGAGTTGGGTCGATTTGGATTATGGATCTTGTCTTTTGGCTTATGTCTTTTGGCTTATGTCTTTGACCAAGTTTGTCCCAAGGGGGGTGCTTGAGGTAATCTAAGTTGGATCTAAGGAAAATATGGGCTTAGGATAAGGCCCATATGGGATTGGGCCCAATTTGGAAAATTGGGCCATTAGTGGGCCTTTGTGGATCTTTTGGTTTTGGGCCTCAGTTTTGGTTCATGTTGGGGTCAGGGGTAAAATGGTCATTTTACCCCAAGTATGGTCGGTGGGCCTTGGGATGGACTCCAATTGCTAATTGGGTGTTATTTTGATCTGATAATTCGGAGGTGTCGTTAGGGCAACAACTAGGGAATTCTTTCAGTGAGCTTCTGCATTCGAGGTGAGTCCCCTCATTGTTTTATGGGTCGAAGGCACTAATGCCGGCCCATTTGGTTTATGTATTATAGGAAGACCGGGGGGGGGGGGGGTAACTCTTCGTAGTTTGTATGAAAGACCAGGAGGTGGCTCCTGACAACCTGTATGAAAGACCAGAGTCTGAACTCTGGTAATTAGTAGCTAAGTAGTTATAGATTGTATGCTAGTTGTCTTTGTGATGCTTGCATGGAAGACCAAGAGGTGGCTCCTGACACTTGTCTGTAAGACCCAGGGTTTTGGCCCCCGACCTGGCAAGGAAGACCACGAGGTGGCTCGTGGCATAATGGCAAGACTATGGTTGGCACATAACACTCTTATTGATTATGGTATATGAATGATATGTATGGCTCACGGTTATGTATGACATGTATGGTTCGTTTGATATGTATGGTATGTGGTATCTGGGGAACTCACTAAGCTTTGTGCTTACGGTTTTCAGTTTATGTTTCAGGTACTCCAGTTTTCAAATGAAAGAGCTCGTGACGATCGCAGCGCATACACCCGTGTTTTCCGCAATATGTGATCTTTGGGAATGAACTATGATAATTGTTTTATTTGAACTGCTTTTTTCAATGTTTGGACAAAGTTACAATAGTGTTTTGATGATAATAAAAATGAAATTTTTACCCTTGATTTTTGGGATGTTTCACAAACGAAACCCTATTTCCGCACCGAAGCAAGTAAGGAACATGGTATTTTTTTTGGTGAATTTACTAAATTAACCCTGTCACTTAATTCCTCAGTGAAATCCTATTTCCGCAAAGGTATTAGTCGATCCGCAGAACCCTCTCTACGGATCTGGTGGTCATTTTACAAACCTTGGATTTTCATGGTTATTTGACGAAAATTTTCTTTTAATTGAAAACCATCAAATCAATATAAACAACATTAAAAAAAAGGGGGTAATAAAGGTAAAACGAAAAGGTTCAATATTCTTCTTCTTTTTTTTTATTTTTTTTGAAATCAAATATTAGATTTTTTCCGAAAAATAAAATAAAAATCAATCTGAAAATTTTCGATAAACCTTATAAAGTATCTTTAGAAAAAAAAAACATAAAGGTTTTTCGGAAATAGTGAAAAGATCTAAACAAGCTCTATACTTATACTGTTCATACACATTCCTTATTTCCTTCGCTTAAATATCAATTATCCATTTATTTAAGAACCCATCTTGGAAAAACGGAAAAACCCATTTAGGATAGAAGTATTTGGAATCCGGACCCGTTTGAAAAATGATCTTACGGTGCGCAAAACATCCTTCACACAGGTCACCACACGGACCGTTGATATTTCTTTGATGCACACCACCACCATAACAGGCTTATATATAAACCCCAGTTACATTTTCATTTATCATTTAACTTCCCTCATCACACGCTATCGATAACATCATACCACAATCTTTGTCTCTATCATCTGCGATTGGAACATCTTCAGTTTGAGCTCGTTACTACTTACTGGTGTGTTCTTTCCTTAGATCTGAAGCTGATAAACATACCACTGATTGGCGAGTTTTCTTCTCTGTTCTGTAGATTCACCTGTCGGACCGAAATTCTACTCTCCAGTGAGATATCTAGGTTTCCGGTCACGACGGTGCAAAATGGGATTCTCGTTTCCGGAGGATCTGTTGGAACATGTTTTCTCGTTCATAACCTCTGATAAGGACAGGAATGCCGTTTCATTGGTGTGCAAGTCGTGGTACGAGATCGAGCGGTGGTGCCGGAGGAGGGTTTTCATTGGGAACTGTTACGCTGTGAGCCCGGGGATTGTGATTAGGAGGTTTCCGGACTTGAAATCGGTGGAGTTGAAAGGGAAACCGCATTTTGCGGATTTTAATTTGGTTCCGGATGGTTGGGGAGGATATGTTTACCCATGGATCGTTGAGTTTTCAAGAGCGTACCCTTGGTTAGAGGAGATAAAGCTTAAGCGGATGGTTGTCACTGATGAGAGCTTGGAGTTGATTTCCAAGTCTTTTAAGAGCTTTAAGGTTTTAGTTCTGTCTTCATGCGAGGGTTTCAGTACTGATGGACTCGCTGCCATTGCCGCTAATTGCAGGTTGAGCTTCTTTCCCTTTACTGATATAGCAGCGAAAGAATGCTTGAAAACCGAATTTCGTATATTAGTAGTTGAGTTCTTACTTCTTAGTTAATTCGCGAAGAAAGTTTGATTCTCGAGGATGACAACCATTCATAAAAGATAATAATAATTAAAATTGCTGCTTGTTTCAATTTGCATATTACCTTTTGTTGTTCCCCTCATGGATGGTTCTTTAGATATGAGTTCGGAAATTATCTACATGCATCTCTAATTTTACTTTGATTGCTTCTGTTCCATCTTAAAGTTCCTTTCATATGATGTGATTAATGTATTATTTTGTGAAATTTCGTATGGAGAGTCTTTGAGCCCGACATCTGTATTTTGGATACCATATAGTTCCTGCTAAGCTCGATTTTTTTACTAGTGGATTCTGTTGAAACGTCTTTTGATCTGTTTTATGGGGAGTTCTTTTGAAAGTTTATATGTTCTGTTGGAATTATAACTTGGGTAATGCAACAGTACCAAATTGTTCATTTTGCCTAATCTTAACTAGCTAACAGATATGAGTTTATTGTCGAGTATGAAAACTGTAATTTGTTTGTTTTTGTGTGTGTATGAACTATGAACTCATTTAAATCCTCCTCCTCTGTATGCAGAAATTTAAAAGTACTAGATTTGCGGGAGAGTGAAGTGGAGGAGCTAAGTGGGCATTGGTTAAGTCACTTCCCTGATAGTTTCACCACATTGGAGTCTCTTAACATAGCTTGCTTGGGTTCTGAGGTAAGTTTCTCAGCCCTTGAGCACCTGGTTGCCCGCTCACCCAACTTAAAGACTCTTCGACTCAACCGTGCTGTACCCCTTGACAAGCTCTCAACACTTCTACACAGAGCCCCACAGCTGGTTGAGTTTGGCACAGGTGCCTATTCTGCAGAAACTCGACCCAGTGTGTATTCAAGTTTAGCAGAAGCTTTCTCACATTGCAAAGAGCTTAAGGACCTTTCTGGGTTTTGGGATGCTGTTCCTTCATATCTCCCAACCATTTATCCCGTTTGTTCTAGGCTCACTTCATTGAACTTGAGCTATTCCCCTATTCAAAGCCCTGAGATCACCAAGATCATAACTCAGTGCCATAATCTCCAGCGTCTATTGGTACTGGATTACATTGAGGATGCTGGGCTTAATGCCCTTGCTATGTCATGTAAGAACCTACAAGAGCTAAGGGTGTTCCCTTCTGAACCATATGTAATGAATTCAAATGTCTCCTTAACAGAACAAGGCCTTGTTTCTGTTTGTGAAGGGTGCCCTAAGCTTCAGTCGGTTCTCTACTTCTGTAGACAAATGTCAAATTCTGCATTGTTCACCATTGCTAGGGCACGTCCTAACTTAACATGCTTTCGTCTATGCATTATCGAACCCCAAGCCCCTGATTACCTCACATTTGAACCACTGGATTCCGGTTTTGGAGCCATAGTAGAAAACTGTAAGGACCTCACACGTCTTTCATTATCCGGTTTCCTTACAGATCGTGTGTTCGAGTACATTGGGGCACATGGTAAGAAGTTAAAGATGCTTTCTTTAGCTTTTGCTGGCGATAGTGATTTAGGTTTGCATCATGTTTTATCGGGGTGTGAGAGGTTAAGCAAGTTGGAGATTAGGGATTGCCCTTTTGGGGATAAGGCTTTGTTGGGTAATGCTGCTAAGCTGGAGACAATGCGATCCCTTTGGATGTCTTCATGTTCGGTTAGTTTTGGAGCGTGTAAATTGCTTGGTGAAAAGATGGGTAGGGTTAATGTTGAGGTTATGGATGAGAGTGATTACTTGGAGTTGGATTCAAAGTCGGATGGTTGTTTAGTTGAAAAGCTTTATGTATATCGCACAGTCTCGGGTCCAAGGCATGACATGCCTCCATTTATATACACAATGGGTCAAGACTCTGCATACAGGTTGAATTAATTAGGGATATATGATGTCCATGTCCATGACCATGGGTATAGAAGATTGATTACAAGGTACTCCATCATTTGAGTTGCCTTATTTATTTATGTTGTTAATTTAGTAGAAAGTTACGTTTTTCTTAGAATTTAGTTTGCATAATGTCTTTTGAGGGGATTGTAATATGTCATTTCCTGACAGGAAATGTGATGGAACTCAGTGATAAATTAAATATTGAATAATATATGTGTTATTTCTATTTATTTCAATTTCAATATCTATATAACCAGGTATTTTGGTCTTCAAGCATGTAAATGTAAATTCTAAGGAATCTGGCGGGATTGAATTATGTCCATTTGGTAACCAAACACTTCCATAGACCAAGGAAACCAAAATGCTTGTAATTATTCAACCAAATTGCGTGATAGTAAGCCGAGCAAATTCGTTGGTGATTGCAGGTATTATGATGCCATGCAGTCTAGTGAAGCAGAATGACAGCTGGCTCGATTCTTTTGGACAGAATTTTTTTTTTTTTTTTACCGTTTGGATTCTCTTGGATCAAATTTCTTTAGTTAAACGTTACTGAACTATATATTTTTTGCTCAAAATCCTGCCTCACCTATTTATTTATTTATTAATTAATTAATTTGGATTCCATTCCAAGAGCAAGAGCCAAAAGAATGGTTGCATGTCTTTTATTGTTATGTAAGTGTCAGGCGTGATGTGAAAAACAGGTACAAGAAGTAAAAAATAATAATGGTTTTGAAGTTTTTTATATTATAGTGAGTAGTGAGTAGTGACGCCTGGCTGCCTGGCTGCAAATGGAATAGAAATATAGTTCCTTGGATTCATGTTGGGTTGGGTTGGGTTGAGGGGTCTGAGGGACAAAGCTGCAGAAGAGGGACCATTCCCATACGCCAGTCGCCAGAGACTCAGAGATTCCATGGTGTCCACAACTCTCTGCTCTTCCATCTAATCGCTGATCACTAATCACTAATGACTAATCTAATCTTTGGTAAAATATATTTCACTCATTTTGCTTTTCTCATCTGGGGACCACAATGTTACCTCTTTGCATGTCTTTTATTCATTTAATTACATCCATAAATAAGCATGTCTGTTGTGATTTGTGACCAGTCGCCTTGGCCTAAAAGTTAGAGTAACACACTTCAACTTATACGCAAAAGTATTATCGTTTTTTTTTTTTTTTTTCATAAAATATCCTACATTTTGAGTTTCCTTTTTGTTTTACACCTAAAACTATTTTTGCTTTTTAAAAAAAATACAGAGCCGATTACCAACAGTAATTTTTTTTTTCATAAAAACCTTACGTTTGCATTTTTTTTTTTCATTTTAAAATAAACTCAACTTTAATTATTCATTAGTATTTTATTAATGGAGTCGGTTACCTACATGTAATCCTTATATCCCCTAACTCAAGTGGCCCTAAGTTGATCACCTAAAAGAATAACTGATTATAAAAGTCTAGGTCACATTTCTGCTACTTCCTTTTATACATCATACTAGGCGAATCCCCGCGAGTTGCGCGAGAATAGAATTATATAGTTAAAATAATAACTTTTACCAAATTATTATTTAATATTTCTACTTTGAAACAAAATGTTAGTAGTAAAACAAACATATAATTAACATATTAGTTTTATTAAACATTATAGTTTAATTTTTAAGTCATTATGATATATAAAATTATTTGATAATTTTATAAACCGTTTAAAATTGTGTAAATTATATATCAAATGAATGATAATATAACGGGTAAAAAAACGTATGAACAAAAATATGACTGTAACTTTTAGTAACATAAAAATAGAAAAACATCTATTATAACATTTGTATTAAAAAAGATATATATATACAACGAATAATAAAAAATATGAAAAATAAACACTATAACTTTTAATAACATAAAAACACTAAAACATCTATTATAACATTTATATTAACTCTTTATATTTAAATCACAAATCTCTTCAAATACATTAATGTTTTTAATGAGCAAAACTTTACAACCTTATAAAAGAAAGGAAAATAAAAAGTTATTAGTGATTACTAATTAATAATCATAAGTTAAAAACTCTTGAGTTGTAACTAATAAATATACATAAATTAGAAAACTCTTGAGTTGTAGTGTGAGTTTCAAATGAATGCGGTACTTGGAAATGTATTATTATTATTATTATTATTATTATTATTATTATTATTATTATATTCGTCTAAATAATTGGTTTTGATGCATCATTTTAATCCCTTCAATTATTAAACATAAAAATATTTAATTATATATTTATAACATACATAGGTGCATATACATGTTAAACAAATCACATATTATATATATATATATATATATATATATATATATATATATATTCGTAAATGTCATATGTAATTTTTGTCGTAGTAATATGGATAAATTACTTTCATATGAAGAACATATCATGATAAGTCTATCATAATTACATATCAAATGTTCAAAATTATGTTATCTTTTAAATATGTTGTGTAGGATAACTCAACAAAAAAATAATAGAAAATAAACATAATCAAAATAGAAAAACTACAATCAAATAAATAAGAGCATTGGATGATTGAATATATAAATAAAGATGTTACATAAACATACATTTAAATTAAAAGAAAAAACTAACATTCGTCAACTTTGCTCAAACAAAAAAACCTATATCCATTTTATGAATCTTCTTTCTTCATTTAACACCATTCAACCATAGAAACTTGATGACAATTCTTCACTAACCTGCAATCAAATTTTTTTTTTCTTGAAAAAGAAGAATCAGAAAGATGTTCCAAACAAAACATTGATGTTTGGAGAGTCACATTCAAGATTGAGTAATACACACAAATCACATATAAAGATTAAATGAGAAACTGAATATAAAGAAAGAATAGAAAATGTTCATTTGTTTTGGTTGAAAGAAAAATCATATTACAATTAGCATCGATGCGACATAACCCATTTCTTCAAATCATCATATTTGGATCGTGAATGCTTCAACTATATGAAAACTTTTGAATCACAATATCTTCAAATCATTCTTACATGTAAGATTTTATATAACACAAAAGACACAAAAGATTGGCCTTTTTATAGTAAACTTTTCACTAAATGCTAATTAAACATAATATAAGTTATAAAACTTTTGAGTGTTAAATCATAATTAAGAAAACTTTTGAGTTGCATTAGTTAAAAAAGGGGGTTTCAAATAAATGTGGTTTGAGGAAGTTAAAAAATGGGGTTTCAAATGCATGAGATTCAAGAAAAAATGTTAGCTTTATAAGTATGTATGATTGGGTCATTTGAGATGACATAAACTTAGTAAGGTATGGTGAGCTGAAATTCTACTATTGTGCGGATGAAGCTTCTCCATTTACCTTTTTGTCCCAAGACTGTTTTCACAAGATTGTGATTGTTTTCAAACGTTGTCCCAAGACTAATTTCACAAAGCCTCAATATGTTTATTTTAGGGATAATGACTTAAAAGGGTAATATATTTTTCAATTTGTATACATTTGGTCACTGAGGTTTTTTTTCGTCTACATTTACCCCTTCAACTTGTTAAACTGTACATATTTAATCCTTATGACCGGCTACTCCAGGTTAGCTGGTAAAAATGACTTAATAGGGTAATATATTTCTCATTTTGTACACATTTATTCCTTAATATTTTTTTGTTGCAAAATAAGACATTTTTATTTTTGTACTCATTCAGTACTTATGAATGATTTCTATAGGTTTTTCTCACGACATCTTACGTGAGACAATCATTAATGAGATGTTTGGGGCTTTTGATGCTTATGTCCATCGCGATCTCGACTACTTGGTTGCTTAGTTCATGTGTTCTGAACGTCATAACTTCTTCATACGATCTCGGATTTTAACGATATTTATATCCATGCGTTCGTATTTTAGTTTACATCAACTTTCGTTTAAATTACTCCTGTTAAAAAGTGATATATTTTTACTTACTATCTCCATCTAATTACTTATGGTTACACATTCATTGGATTGCTGGTTATGTATCCTTGCGTATAGGATGTTGATGAGCCGTAGTGATCTGCTATATTTATGTATATATCCTTGTATGATAGGATGCATAAATAGTAGCATGCTGGTTAGAGTGCCAGTAGGTCGATTATCGTCTAGTGGAGTGTCATAAGGGTTGTATGCAGTCATGTAGGATAGCCTAAGAACTTTTGATCTAGGCTTTCTTGCATGTTTCTTGTTTAGTTGTGGCTCTAGAGTAGAATCATCTATTTGGGTGGCTATCTCACCTCTGGTTACATATGGTTACACATTTCATAGAGGTTAGCTGGTAGCGGAACAGCGTGCTATGAGATGACTAATAGGCGATGGTGAGATGTATGATTAATAATTGCCTGTATTTTGTGCCTAATTGATCCTTGATTATTTATATGTCAACATATGGTGGTGAGATAGGTCGAGGCGGTCCTGCTATGTGCTGTAGGCCAAGATACCTGGTGCGGGCCGGCTGTAAGCCGTAGCCACGGAGGCTCGAGAAGAGCGGTTGGCGGCATGCCAACAAACCCTAGGTATTCCAGTCCGATGACTGATTGAGCCAGGGTATTCCAATCTGATGATTGTGGACCCGTTATGCATGATAGTACGTTTGTTGTATGAGGTATTTTGGGAGAAACTCACTAAGCTTTATGCTTACCCAGTTGTTTATGTTTTTAGGTTCTATCGTTGATCGTGGGAAGACGAATGTAGGATTGTACACAATCATCATCAATATTGAGGACTTTGCGTTTCTTATAATACTCTCATTTTCGATAAATGTATTTTGGAATAAACAATTTTTTCTTAATAATGAATTTATAATTAGGGAGTTTTGGCTTATTTAAAAATGAAAATTTTTTGTTGTGAAAATGAGACATTACATATTAGCATCAAAAGCCCTACACATCTCATCAATGATTGTCCCATGTAAAATGTCGTGAGAAAAAACTAAACAAATCATTCATAAGTATTGGATGGGTACAAAAACAAAAACGACTTATTTTGAAACAAAAAAAATATTAAGGACTAAATGCGTACAAAAATATTAAGGACTAAATGTGTACAAAATTAGAAATATATTACCCTATTAAGTCATTTTTCCCGGCTAACTTAAGGACTGAATGTGTACAATTTAACAAGTTGAATGGGTAAATGTGGACGAAAAAAACTCGGTGACAAAATGTGTAAAAATCGAAAAATATATTACCCTTTTAAGTCACTATCCCTTTATTTTATTGTACTGAGACTTTTGCAAGCAAGTCGTTATTTTTTTGAACCTTTAAGTCCGTTTTGTCTCAAGTATTTATCAATATTTTATAACGAATAGAAGATCTCACAATAACATAATTTCATTTAAACACACGTTACTGAGTTTCAGCTTAGGGTGCACGTAAGTTCGATGGATATAGGGTTACCTGTTGATAACCAATTCTATTAATGTAATAATCAAGAATATAACCCGGGGGGGGGGGGGGGTGGGGGTCTGAAATAACAAGTAATGTATAAAATTTAAGTATTTTTAAAAAGAGAAATTAAATATCCTCCTATATTTTCTTAATATTCATTTTTCTACAAATATTAAATGCTTATGTGTCATATTTTAATGAAATTAATAATATCTTAATACACTTATCATCATTTAACATAGGTATGAAAATATGTAGGAAGAAAATATAGAAAGATATTTAATTTCTCTTTTGAAAAATATAAGAATTTTTAGGTATGAAAAAAAAAATCTAAATATCGGGACATTTTATAAAAATTTCCTATATATTATATGAGTTTGAAGTTTAATAATAATAATAATTACATAAATGATGAATATGACGAGGCGTTGAGAAAAGAGGCCCACATACATGCAAAAAGGCAGAGCAATAAACAAGAGAAGTGAAGGAAAAGCAAAAACAGTGAAAACCTGCCAAAAAAAAGCAGTAAGTTTTGGACCAAAGTTGTATACTCGAATTTAGTCACCACCCGCTTTCATGCATGCCACTCTACTTTTTGCAGTTTCTTTACCCCACTTTCACTTTCACACTACAGCTTTAATACCCTATTACCCTTCTTTTTAACATTTTTCAAAATTTTATTACCTCATAAAGATTGAAAATGCTCAATGTGTTGAATTGTTTTAACTTTTGTGTATATAATTGAATTGGCCAACGTATCTATGAATAAGCCTCGAGAAACGAGTCTTTTGACCTCTTGGTAACATTAATCTTACCAAGCGTAGGCAGTAAAAATGACTTGCACTTGAGTCTTGACCTTTAAAAAGAAAAACAACTAAAAGTCTGCATCGTACACAGTATCATCTTAATCGATTTTGTTGTAGGGTACATGTGTAACAAGAAATATTTTATCTAAGAATAAGGTAGTTTAGATAACAAACCACTCTCTATATAACTAGTCCAAAAGAAATCTTACCATAAAGGAAAGCGGAGAAACACACACATACACACAAAGGGCACATATAACAAAAGTTCTAAATGGTTGGAGACATGATGCGGTAGGAATAAGGTGCCTCAACTTTTGACCACACCATGTGTATACATATATAGAAGGAGAGGCAAAGTAATTTTTTTAAGGTGTTCTTTATAAATTAATTACACACACACACACACACACATATATATATATATATATATATATATATATATATATATATATATATATATATATATATATATATATATATATATAAGCAAAAAATAAAAAATTTGAGAATTTAAGGATGGACATGGGCCTACCTTGGCTCTTATGTGGCTCTCCCCTAGTATAGAAGGACAGAACAAAAGCACCGAAGTTAGGGGGGCTGAAAAACAAAACTTCAAAACAAAACCATCACTATTAGAAAAAATGTATTTTATGACACACATTGCTTGTCATAAAAGGGTACATATGACATGCAAATGTGTGTCATTAAAACCCTGTCATAAAGGATGACGATACGTATTTGCGTGTCATTAAAATCCTATCATTAAGGAATACGACACACATTTTTGTGTGTCATAAAGGAATATGACACACATATTTGTGTGTCATAATTTTAAATGTTTGTATTTAAAAAGTATTTTTTTATAGATATACTATTTTTCAAACTAAATAACAATTAATGTTTCATAATACAAAATAACATATCATACAACAAAAATACAACCTATTTCATAATGTAGTATGTCAAATACAAATAATCATTCAAATGCTAAAAAATGTAATACATTGCTACTAAGGGGTTTGATTGTACATTTCTATTATCGGGCTTTCCTAACTATATAATCTAATAGTGCACTTCTATTATGGGACAACTGTACGTTTCACATATCATGTAAAAATCATCCTTGGTGTCATTGGTTGGCCACCAGTGTACTAGGTAAAAATATTGAACTTGGTGTGATGGACGACTGTCCACCAGGTGTGAATGACAAGTAAGGACTTGGAACATTAGACAAAAAACCTTTTATTAAGCACACAATAGCAACTTACTTCTACTTATTTGCGGTAAAAGGAAGCTTAAATGCAAGAAATAACAAAGTACATTGCTATTTCCTGCACTTAGGGGCATAGAAGGACTTGTGTAGTAAAAAGAGTAAATTATGTTTTTTCTTAAAGTCAAATAAATTAAATTGTATTGCTATTTCTTGCATGTTAACTAAAAAAGTCCTAAATGTAACATCCGAATTTCCATGTATTATTCTTTGAATCTCTCTTGCGTTAAGAGTTGGATTTTTAGGATTTGCCCCCTCATGACATGGTGCTTCATTTGCCACGGCGTGGTAGCTACACGTCACCACGAAGTGGAGGCTAATTGAAACCGCGACGTGACACCGCTATTTGCACAAAAACCTAAGTTTCGAGCCTTAGTCCATATATAAAGGATATGATGGCTAGGGTTTCGACCACCCTCAACATCCATCACTCCAAAAACACTATCATCCTAACCCTAATCCATCTCTTCCCATTTTGAGCTTCATTTGGTGGTTTTTGATATTTGAAGGAAGAAGAAATGAACTTTTGAGCTAGAGATCAGCAAGAAATCACCATCCCAACCTCTTTAAGCATCTCATGGATCTTCATAATTGTTAAAGTTCCTTGTTTGATGGTTTTGATTTAATAGATAACGTTTTATGGCATTTTGGGTCCCTTTTATGGTTTTGGTAGGATTTTTTGGATGAACTCCAGATAAAGCTTGCAACTTTATCAACCTTGTGTTTCCCTGGAGTGTTCAATCTTTCAGATCTAGAACTTAGGTGTGGTTTGGGGCCATGCAAAGGATTAATGCCATTTTTCTTACCATGTGACCTAGTTTGGGTGCATGACATGCATTGTACATGCTTGGCAGTAAAGTTGGGATATTTATGAGCCTTTAGGGTGTCAAGAATCCTTCTAGAAAGTTTGAGCAAATGACTTAATAAATTAAGGACTTAATAGGATTTTGGAGCTACCAATGTCCCTTCGACATGGTTATGTTCTGGCCACGGTGTGGTGGTGTAACGCCTCGTTTCATTTTCTCTAGACAAGAATAATTCTAAATAAATAATTATTCCGATTAAGTAACTTTGAGATTTTAAGAATTCTTAAATAAATAGAAATGTGGGTTTAATAGCATTTCATCAAAAAAAAGGAACTTTAATGAAATTAACTGGTTTTAAAACCTAATAAATAAAATAAATAAATATTAATAAATAAGTAATTCAAAAAAATAAATATACATATCACTTATGGCCTTGAATGTTAATGTTATGAGTCTAGGGGCTATAAGGGGTCAATTCATTAACTTTAAATGTTAGGATTCTGAAAGGAGGGACCATAAGTGCCAAATTCATAAAATTGAACATAGGGTTCGATCTGTGTGTGCGTATGTTTCATTCAGCCGCATCCTTCTTCTTTCTTTCACGTCGTGCGACCCAAATGGAGTCTCTGGGATTGTTTCCTTCGTTTTGTGGAATAGGGCGAGAGAGGAAGGAGGGATAACTGAGATTTCCGAGAGAAAGGAAGGTCGAGAGAGGAAGGGAGAGTCTCCATCACCACCGCTGGAGCAGCCATCGTCGGAGCCTCCAGTCGCCAGTTTATGCAGTCGTTCATCATTGTTGTGTCACTGGAGTTAAGGGAGAAGAAAGAGTGTTGTGATTTTGTTGCTAGAGAGTTTTAGTGGGTCATCTCTTCACTTTCCATAGCAATCTTCTTCTTTTTCTTATAATAAATCATGACATATGTAACAACGTAAATTTTCAAACCAAAATTTTCATTTTCAAACACAAATAAACACATGTCACATTTCTCAAAAGTCTCAAGTAGCAAACATCAACACATTTTTCAAAAATTGTTTATCACAAATCAAGGATCCTCCAAAAACATATCTCTAATGCGAGTGTGTGTACAATCAAGCCGGGGCCTTCCCGCAATCCTCGGAAGTACCTGAAACACATAACACATAACACGATAAGCACGAAGCTTAATGAGTTCCCCAAAATACCACACACATCACGTGAGCCACTCGAGGCTAACTCAATACGACCCTCCGGTCAATGTGTTCCAGTGGAGACCCTCCGGTCCCACAACTCGGGTGGACCCTCCGGTCCTAACTCAATAAGCTCATAATAATAATACTCAACATAAATCACAAAGACATATTGCAGAATATCACAATACACAGATAAGCACATAAGACATCTCGGTCACACAAAGATACCACTCATGGTAAGTATAGTGAGAAGACTCACCTTGAAAGAAATCGGCTAATCTCGAACTCAAATCACCGGTCTAGGCTCTGCCTAACACATACGACAATTATCCCTAATTAATCACGGCTCTCAAGAAGCTACACTAACCCTTCTACAAACTCACAAAAGGGTAAAAGACCATTTTACCCCTCAATGGCCATAATTGTCCACAAATTGACCAAACCCTAAAAGTCAACCAAAAAGTCAACGACAGGGAGTACGCTGCGCGTACCAGCTCTCTATACTGGGTGTACTCAGCTGCCATCAAGGCATCAGGGATGCGCGACCCCTACGCTGCGGGTACTGGGATTACGCCCAACGTACGTCCCAGTTTCACTCTTCTCACTCATTTGGTCTTAATTAGTTAAGACCATGGCTCAAATCACAGATCTGGACTCCCTAACAGCTCTTACTCCATAAAGTCAGTGACTTTAAGCCTTTGCATGGCTGATATGGTCACAAACATAAAAAACATCCACTCTCTTTTCTCAAAAAGCTCATATCTCATGCATGGCTTGATTCCAATGTCCAAGACTGGATTTTTATGACACTTCACCACTAAATACACTCAAAGGGGGTTGATCATAGTCTCTGGAGTACAATATCTCATAAAATCTCCAACTTTTGGGACAAAACCCTAAAATACTCTACTATGATGCAGAAAACAAAAGAGTGGGAAAGCTTGAAGCTTTATACCTCTATATGAAGCTCCCTGTAACGCCCCGATTCCAGGTATGGATTTAAATAAAAGGTTAATTGGTTAATGCCCTTCTCGACGAGTTGGTTGACCTACTCGTCGAGTAGCAGCGGGTTTGGAACGCGTGTTTAGTGACCTACTCGACGAGTCCACTAAGGGACTCGACGAGTAGGAGCTAGCAGATGAAACCCTAAATCTCGGGGTTTTGCACCCTATTTAAGGAATGATAAGCCTCCTATGGCGTCTTTGCAGTCCATTGAGAGTCCAGAAGAACCCTAATCGTGTGTGTGTATTCTTTGGTGTGTTCAATCTTGGAGGAGGAGCTTTGGAGAAGGAAACACTTGGGGAAGCAAGGAAATCAAGGCTAGGAACTTGTGGGGAACTAAGAGAATCATCAGTTGTCACTCTCTGGAAGGTATTAAGCTGTTCCTTTAGCTCATCCTCTTCTTCCCCCTTTTTGTGCATAAGTTTAGAAAAGGATTCCTGTGTTTAAGCCAAGATCTGAAGTTGTAACTTCAGATCTGGACTCCCCTTGGCTTCTGGATTCATAAAGCCATCAGCTTTGCCTAGGAGGAGCCTCCTCTCAAGGATGTGACTTCATTGCAAGCTTAGTTGTGCCATTTTAGGGTCTTAAAGCCTTGCATGCACGTAAAGTTTGCAACTTTACGTGATAAGCATGCCTAAGGAGGTTGGATCTGTAATTTGGGGCCTTGACATGGCTTAGTAAGTGTCTGCATGGTTAAAGGACTGAAGGGACTCGACGAGTCGCATAGTTAACTCGACGAGTCATATGAAGATAGGCATCGAACTCGACGAGTTAGATGAACAACCCGGCGAGTCCGATGAATATTACCATAAGACTCGACGAGTTGAAGAACAACTCGGCGAGTCGGATGAGTTTTCCCTAGGATATGTTTGCGTGTATATCCGTCGAGTTGCAAGGAGGGAACTCGACGGGTGGCCTTAAAGTTTGAACGAGAATCGAAGCAACTCGACGAGTCACCCCGACGACTCGGCGAGTTGGATTGTGCTTCAAGGAACTCGGCGAGTAGCCGAGGGTACTCGGCGAGTTGGGGTCAACATGGACTGTTGACCTTGACTGAGGACTTTGACTTTGACTAGGGGTTGACTAGTGGGTTATGGAGTACCTTATAAGGTTAAGGACTTATGAGTATATTGTGCTATGGTATTAGGTGGTGGAGCCTATGCCAAGTGACTCGAGGGTTGGGTTTTATCTTCCGGGTCGACATTTGCGAGGTGAGTTATCCTCACTATATCAACAGGGTCTAAGGCACCAAGGCCGGCCCTTATGGATTTGTATTTGGGTTATTACAGAATATGTGCATCGTTTCGCATCCTGTTAGTTAGGATGGTGATATGCTTATGCTTAGTGATTGGGTTCGGTCGATATCCTAGTTATAGGATTATGCTATGATATGACCTGGGTAGGTCGGAGTCCTGGTGTAGAAAGTTGCTATGCTATTTGATTTGTTAGATCGGTTTGCCTGTTATTATGATAGCCTATGGATGTATATGCACATGTTGTTAGATTTGGGTGTCGGGTTGAGGCGGTCCTGCTTTGTGCTGAAGGCCAACATACCCAGGGCGGTCCGGATAGACTACAAAACCCAAGAGGGTAGGATAGTCAGACCGAAGGCCCGGTGAGCGGTCCGGATAGGCTGAAGGCCCCGCGAGGCGGTCCAGACGTGCCGAAGGCGCAGAGAGCGGTCCAGATAGACTGAAGGCCTGTGAGGCGGTCCAGTCAGGCTGAAGGCTCATTATGCTTGCTGTTTGGTTATATGTTTATATGGCATGGTTATGTGGTTGGTATTTTGGGGGATAGCTCACTAAGCTTTCAAGCTTATAGTTTCAGTTGTTGTTTCAGGTACCTCTGGTGATCGCGGGAAGGCGAAGGCATGATCGTACCGCTCCTCTCGCTGTTATGACTTTTATGATTTGATACTGGGATACTCTGATAACTGCATTTTGAAAACAAATTATGTAATGACTTAATGGATTAAACTGTTTTTTTCTTTGTTTAAATTGGCTTGAATTTTTGGGTGTCACAAGTTGGTATCAGAGCCTTGGTTTGAGTGAATTGGAGGAACATGCGTGTGAATCCAGTCTCAAATCAAGGAAAGGTTTTCAAAATGATTTCTAAACGATTTCCAAAATAAGCGAATGAGGATGCAGGATGTACGATCAGCCGGAGCCAGTAAGTATCCCCAAAATACCATACAGTTATTTGATTATGTGATATGTTAAAACAGCATGTTAGTACTAGGCTAGGGATCTTCAGGAATTGCATGATAGAATTTCCTGATTACATGATGCCTGCTAGCCTAGGGTTTCCTTTATATGAGATTGACATCATTACTGTAGTTGCTTAGTGTATGCATCACAGTTGTACATAATTAAGATCTTATAGCCTGAGGATGTTTGATTTGGCCTTATGTTCTGTTCTTGTTTGATTGGGAGCTTAGGGTAGGATTGGATATTCGAAAGTCTATAGGGTCGAACGTTATGTATGGCTAGCATACAATAGTGCTGCAGGGTTGGTGGAAGTTTCATGGATAGGAGGGTTGAGTGAGGCCGGGAGGCCAGTTATGAGATGTATATCTTTCCTCTAGGGTGAGGGTTGAGCGCTCGCCATGTTGTGAATTCCGCTAGGGCATTATAATGATGATTGAGACAAATATGGGTAGGTGTGGAAGGTAGTATGGGCCCGTACTACTGAAAGCACAGGACCCATACGCGTGTCAAGTAAGTCACAATCCCTAGGGTTAGTAGGGAGTTGGTTCCCAGTGATTTATGTGGATTATCTGATATCTTGTGGTATGTTTCAGAATGGTGATGACGAGGCGCTTCGTGGCTGGATCCGGTTCGGGATCAGGATCAGGGGACAGAGGCCAGGAGGGGCCGACAGCACCTGAGCCGGTGGTGTAGATGGGTACAGAGGAGTTTGATGCCAGGATTCGAGAGATTCTGCATGATGAGGTTGCTGCTGCATTCCGGGCTCAGTTACCGGAGATGTTCGGGTCGATTAAGACCGCCATGGTGGAGTATTTTGATGAGCGCTATGCAGCCCTTGCAGAGACAGTTGCCGCAGCAGCTGCATCAGCTGTATCAGCGGCAGGAGGAGGAGTTGGTAGAGGTTTCCAGTACGGGGACTTCGATAACACGAAGCCCCCTACTTTTGATGGGACGCAGGATCCCATCAAGGCTATGAGATGGATTTCAGACGTGGAGGGGTGTTTCTTCACCTGCTCGTGTCCTGCTGACCATAAGGTCAGGTGTGCTCTGAACCTGCTTAGGTCTGGGGCCAAGGATTGGTGGAGACTTGCGACTGGGTCGTACACTGATGATCGAAGAGCTGCGGTTATTTGGGAGCAGTTCAGGGATATGTTCCGCGCCCGTTACATTCCATGGGTTGAGCGGGAGCGATTAGCACAGGAGTTTCTGAGTTTGAGATAGGATGGGGAGTCGGTGACGGAGATCACCCGCATGTTCATTGAGAGGGCGATGTTCTGCCCTGAGTTCGCGTCTGAGCAGGCCCAGATGACACATTATCTGAGCATGCTCAAGACTGATATTCGACAGTTTGTTGCCACACATCGATGTGATACTCTATTGGAGTTATAGGAGGCCGCTAGGCGGCGTGAGTTGGAGATCGAGCTGCAGTTGAAGGAGCAGCGGCCGGCCCCGGTGCAGTCGCAGCCGGCGCCGAAGCGGTTTAAGATCGCTGATTCTAGGACCGGGGGTCAGCAGGGCCGCACTTGTGGAAAGTGCGGCAAGGGTCATACTGGAGCTTGTCGATCTAGTAGCGGGTGCCACAGGTGTGGCAAGGAGGGGCATTTTGCTAGGGACTACCGTCAGTCTGCCCCTGCCTTGGATATGAGGATATGCTATCATTGTCATCAGGTTGGTCACGTGAAGACCAACTGTCCACAGCTGGTGGCCAAGCCGGCGCAGGCTTCAGCGCCAGCTACACTGAGGATTACCGATGGGAGGGAGGGTAGGGCAGAGCCCCCGAAGGTTCAGGGGCGCGCCTTCCAGCTCACGGCCGAGGAGGCCAAGGCAGCACCGGATGTGGTTGCTGGTACGTTTCTATTCTCTGTCTCAGTTATTGTATTTGTGTTATGCTTATTGGTTGTACCTATGATTAGGTACGTTTTTAGTGAATTCTTTGCCTGCTTTGGTCTTATTTGACTCGGGGGCGAGTCGATCCTTCGTATCTCAGTCATTTAGTAGGGAGTTCAGTGCGACAATGGGCGAGTTAGAGTGTCCATTGCGAGTGTCTATCGCCGAAGAACACGAGGTTTCTGCTTCTTCAGTTTATCGAGGGTGTGACTTGGAGATTTTCGGGGTGTCCTTTCCGATAGATTTGATTCCGATCCCCATGGGGGAGGTGTGTGTGATTGTAGGCATGGATTGGCTCAGTCGGTTCGGTGCTATGATTGATTGCGAGGGCCAGCGAGTGGTAGTTCGAACCCCAAGTGGGGGAGAACTGATTGTATATGGCGAGGGCACCAGAGTGGGATCAGGGTTTTGTTCAGCTGCCAGGGCTCGGCAGTACATTCAACACGGGTGTGCGGGTTATCTAGCGTATGTGGTAGATACGCGAGTCAGGGATCAGATTTCGGTTTCCGATGTACCGGTGGTCAGGGAGTTCGCAGATGTGTTTCCGGAGGAGTTGCCAGGGATACCTCCGGAGAGGCAGGTCGAGTTCAGGATCGACCTGGTACCAGGTGCGGCCCCTATTGCTAAGGCGCCGTACCGATTGGCACCACCAGAGATGCAGGAGCTGTCGTCGCAGCTACAGGAACTACTGGGCAAGCAGTTCATTCGACCTAGCAGTTCTCCATGGGGAGCACCGATACTTTTTGTCCGGAAGAAGGACGGTTCGCACCGGATGTGTATTGATTACCGGGATTTGAATAAGTTAACGGTGAAGAACCGTTACCCACTCCCGAGGATAAACGACCTCTTCGATCAGTTACAGGGCGCATCTTGGTTTCCAAGATAGACTTGAGGTCTGGGTATCATCAGGTCAGGGTCAGAGAGGAGGAGGTCAGGGTCAGAGAGGAGGACGTGGAGAAGACCGCGTTCCGAACTCGTTATGGACATTACGAGTTCGTGGTGATGCCGTTTGGGCTCACCAACGCGCCAGCAGTGTTCATGGACCTGATGAATCGGGTCTGCAGACCGATGCTTGATCGCTCAGTCATAGTGTTTATAGATGATATTTTGGTGTATTCCAAGACCCGAGAGCAGCATGAGGAGCATCTGCGAGAACTGTTGGGAGTTCTGAAACGAGAACGGCTGTACGCCAAGTTCTCGAAGTGTGAGTTTTGGTTACGAGAGGTCCAGTTCCTCGGACATCTCGTTAACCAGGAGGGGATTTTGGTCGATCCGGCCAAAATCGAGGCGGTTATGCAATGGGAGATTCCGAAATCTCCCTCAGATGTTAGGAGCTTTCTGGGATTGGCAGGGTAGTACCGGAGGTTCATACGAGATTTCTCCAAGATTGCAGTACCCCTCACTCGCCTGACGAGGAAGGGGGTGGATTTCCGGTGGGGTCCCGACCAGCAGAGGGCGTTTGAGACCCTCCGTCAGCATTTGTGTGAGGCACCAGTATTGACACTCCCGGAGGGAGTAGAGGATTTTGTGGTGTTCTGTGATGTATCCATCACAGGTTTAGGGGCGGTCCTCATGCAGAGAGGACGAGTGATAGCCTACGCATCGCGGCAGCTGAAGCCGCATGAGACGAGATACCCTACGCATGACTTGGAGCTGGAGGCGGTGGTGTTCGCCCTCAAGATATGGAGAAATTACCTCTATGGGGTCCGCTGTACCATTTACACAGATCACAAGAGCTTGAGACATATCATGGATCAGCCGAACCTGAACATGAGGCAGCGCAGGTGGCTGGATGTAGTCAAGGACTACGATTGTGAGATCCTTTACCACCCCGGTAAAGCGAATGTGGTTGCGGATGCTTTGAGCCGCAAGTCAGCTGGGTCTTCCATCCCTGCGGTATGTATGAGGATAGCAGTGGATTCCCCGCTTGTGAGTTTGATCAGAGATGCCCAGGTAGAGGGCATGCGACCGGAGAATTGGAAGCTGGAGAGGATCAAGGGTGAGAATACCCGGTTCGTACAGGATAGTCGGGGACTATTGACCCGATGCAGTCGGGTGTGGGTTCCGATGTCTGGTGGGGTTAGACAGACGGTTATGGAGGAGGCTCATAAGTCTCATTTCTCTATTCACCCGGGGGCCACCAAGATGTACCGGGATTTGAGCTTGAGCTATTGGTGGCCGTGTATGAAGCGAGAGATCGCTTGGTACGTCGAGAGGTGCTTGACCTGTAGGATGGTCAAGGCCGAGCATCAGAGGCCGCATGGAAAGCTGCATCCCCTAGAGATTCCCATGTGGAAATGGGAAAAGATCACGATGGATTTTATTACCAAGTTGCCGAGGACGGCAAAGGGGTTCGATGCTATATGGGTCATCGTGGATCGATTGACCAAGAGCGCCCACTTCTTGGCTATACGGGAGAGCTCATCGGCCGAGA
Source organism: Lactuca virosa (assembly GCF_052849685.1). Lineage (NCBI taxonomy): Eukaryota > Viridiplantae > Streptophyta > Magnoliopsida > Asterales > Asteraceae > Lactuca > Lactuca virosa. Next base: position 92,600,246 of record NC_136433.1, on the reverse strand, counting down.
AATTGGCCGAATTGTACGTTCGCGAGATCGTGTCTCGCCATGGGGTTCCTGTCTCCATTGTCTCTGATCGGGATGTCAGGTTTACCTCCCGTTTCTGGCAAAAGTTTCACGAGGAGCTGGGCACGCGGTTGCACTACAGTACAACATTCCACCCACAGACAGACGGCCAGAGCGAGCAGACTATTCAGACCCTCGAGGACATGTTGAGGGCTTGCGTCATTGATTTCGGTGGGAGTTGGGATTCTCACCTACCGCTTGCGGAGTTTGCCTACAACAACAGCTATCATTCTAGCCTTGGCGCCCCGCCATTCGAGCTGTTGTACGGGTGGAGATGTCGCACCCCGGTCTGTTGGGGTGAAGTTGGACACAGAGTGATGGGTAGTACGGAGGTAGTCTTGCAGACTACCGAAAAGATCCAGCAGGTTAGACAACGTTTGCAGACCGCTCAGAGTCGGCAGAAGAGTTATGCCGACAGACGCCGTTCTGAGTTGGAATTTCAGGTGGGTGACATGGTACTCCTGAAGGTCTCGCCCTGGAAAGGCGTGATTCGCTTCAGGAAGAGGGGAAAATTGGGTCCCCGATATATTGGGTCGTTCAGGATCATTGCCAGGGTTGGCAAGGTAGCTTACAGGCTAGAGCTGCCGGAGGAGATTAGTCGGATACACAACACTTTCCACGTTTCGCAGCTGCGAAAGTGCATTATGGACCAGGATGCAGTAGTATCACTGAATGATATTCAGGTCGATGAGCGCCTGAACTATGTGGAGAGACCTGTGGCCATTTTGGAGAAGAAGATGAAGATTCTGAGGAATAAGGAGATACCTTTGGTAAAGGTACAGTGGGAGCATCGAAGGGGGTCCGAGTGGACGTGGGAGACGGAGGCCGACATGCGGGAGCATTACCCAAAGTTATTCACTGCAGCGGACTTCGAGGACGAAGTCTAGTTCAAGAGGGGGAGAATTGTAACACCCCGATTCCAGGTATGGATTTAAATAAAAGGTTAATTGGTTAATGCCCTACTCGAAGAGTTGGTTGACCTACTCGTCGAGTAGCAGCGGGTTTGGAACGCGTGTTTAGTGACCTACTCGACGAGTCCACTAAGGGACTCAACGAGTAGGAGCTGGCAGATGAAACCCTAAATCTCGGGGTTTTGCACCCTATTTAAGGAATGATAAGCCTCCTATGGCCTCTTTGCAGTCCATTGAGAGTCCAGAAGAACCCTAATCGTGTGTGTGTGTATTCTTTGGTGTGTTCAAGCTTGGAGGAGGAACTTTGGAGAAGGAAACACTTGGGGAAGCAAGGAAATCAAGGCTAGGAACTTGTGGGGAACTAAGAGAATCATCAGTTGTCACTCTCTGGAAGGTATTAAGCTGTTCCTTTAGCTCATCCTCTTCTTCCCCCTTTTTGTGCATAAGTTTAGAAAAGGATTCCTGTGTTTAAGCCAAGATCTGAAGTTGTAACTTCAGATCTGGACTCCCCTTGGCTTCTGGATTCATAAAGCCATCAGCTTTGCCTAGGAGGAGCCTCCTCTCAAGGATGTGACTTCATTGCAAGCTTAGTTGTGCCATTTTAGGGTCTTAAAGCCTTGCATGCACGTAAAGTTTTCAACTTTACGTGATAAGCATGCCTAAGGAGGTTGGATCTGCAATTTGGGGCCTTGACATGGCTTAGTAAGTGTCTGCATGGTTAAAGGACTGAAGGGACTCGACGAGTCGCATAGTTAACTCGACGAGTCATATGAAGATAGGCATCAAACTCGACGAGTTAGATGAACAACCCGGCGAGTCCGATGAATATTACCATAAGACTCGACGAGTTGAAGAACAACTCGACGAGTCGGATGAGTTTTCCCTAGGATATGTTTGCGTGTATATCCGTCGAGTTGCAAGGAGGGAACTCGACGGGTGGCCTTAAAGTTTGAACGAGAATCGAAGCAACTCGACGAGTCACCCCGACGACTCGGCGAGTTGGATTGTGCTTCAAGGAACTCGGCGAGTTGGGGTCAACATGGACTGTTGACCTTGACTGAGGACTTTGACTTTGACTAGGGGTTGACTAGTGGGTTATGGAGTACCTTATAAGGTTAAGGACTTATGAGTATATTGTGCTATGGTATTAGGTGGTGGAGCCTATGCCAAGTGACTCGAGGGTTGGGTTTTATCTTCCGGGTCGACATTTGCGAGGTGAGTTATCCTCACTATATCAACAGGGTCTAAGGCACCAAGGCCGGCCCTTATGGATTTGTATTTGGGTTATTACATAATATGTGCATCGTTTCGCATCCTGTTAGTTAGGATGGTGATATGCTTATGCTTAGTGATTGGGTTCGGTCGATATCCTAGTTACAGGATTATGCTATGATATGACCTGGGTAGGTCGGAGTCCTGGTGTAGAACGTTGCTATGCTATTTGATCTGTTAGATCAGTTTGCCTGTTATTATGATAGCCTATGGATGTATATGCACATGTTGTTTGATTTGGGTGTCGGGTTGAGGCGGTCCTGCTTTGTGCTGAAGGCCAACATACCCAGGGCGGTCCGGATAGACTACAAAACCCAAGAGGGTAGGATAGTCAGACCTTAGGCCCGATGAGCGGTCCGGATAGGCTGAAGGCCCCGCGAGGCGGTCCAAACGTGCCGAAGGCTCGGAGAGCGGTCCAGATAGACTGAAGGCCTGTGAGGCGGTCCAGTCAGGCTGAAGGCTCATTATGCTTGCTGTTTGGTTATATGTTTATATGGCATGGTTATATGGTTGGTATTTTGGGGGATAGCTCACTAAGCTTTCAGGCTTACAGTTTCAGTTGTTGTTTTAGGTACCTCTGGTGATCGCGGGAAGGCGAAGGCATGATCGTACCGCTCCTCTCGCTGTTATGACTTTTATGATTTGATACTGGGATACTCTGATAACTGCATTTTGAAAACAAATTATTTAATGACTTAATGGATTAAACTGTTTTTTTCTTTGTTTAAATTGGCTTGAATTTTTGGGTGTCACACTCCCAACTCAGATATGCTCAGATCCAAGGGCCTGAACTCCCACTCATTCTTCTCCAAAGCTTCTTCTCCACTTCAAGAACACACAAAAACTCTCAAAGGCTCTCAAATGCACTCCCAAGCTCTAAGAACGAAGGTTGGGCACAATAGGGTTCGTTGTCTGAGAATGGTGGCCAGGAATGAGGCCATCATATCCTTTATATAGGGGACTCACCCTAAATTAGGGTTTTCACTTTGGGCCTGGTACGCCCAGCGTACCCTATGGTACGCCCACTGTACAAGGTTGCTTCCGCGTCAAAAACACGCACATGAGTACGCTGAGCGCACACTCTTGTACGCCTCGCGTACTCATCCACCACCTTTTCTCAAAAAGGGCTAAAATGGACAGGTACTCAAAAGACCAAGGGTTACAAGGTATACCTGGACTTGGGATGTTACAACATATGTCAAAACCACCGCAAACCACCACCGTCGGACATGGTGGCAGTCACCGGAAAATAGCGCACCTCCACCTTGTGTTCATAAGGTGGTGGTGAGGTCCTTGATGCTTCAAGATTTCATGGCTAGATATGCTAATTTCAAACTCTTGTTTTTCTCTCTTTGAATTTGCTTTTGGTGTGAGGGTTTTGAACACCATAGGACCATCCTATCACCACCATCCATGGGAGATGATGTGAACTTCAATTTCCAGCCAATGTCTTGATTCATTATGTAACGCCCGTGTTTCGAGGCTAAGCATTAAAATAATGATGTAATAGTTAGGGTCAACAAATGTAACTTATTTTGAAGTAATAAAGAGGAATTAATTAAATATTATGTGGATTATGTGATTTTATGTGCATTATAATTATTTATAAGATATAATAAATTAAGAATGAAAATAAGCGTCAAAAATAAAAATATAGATAAACCCAATATCTATGAAGAAAGTTGTAGTGGTCGTGACAAGGATTCCAGAGATATAAAGAACGTCGAAATCCAAGCTATAACGAAGAAGTTATGACGTGTCGAAGTTTCGCGACAAAACCGGCACGACGCTGTGTGACGTAAAAAGTGAGTTTATGATAGAGTGCTTTTTAGCCTTAGAGATCTAAACGAAAATCGTAGTATACGTTAAACCGAGAGCGTGCATAAAAAGAATGTCCAAATCTGACTTCGTATGAGAAAATTATTAATTTTCTAAGATTTGGCATAACAGTGTGCAACCCGGAGTTCGAATTTTAGATCGAGTGATTTTTAGCCGACACAACCTAAACGAGAATCGAAGATCTCGTCCATAGGAGCTCAACGATAAAAAGACACACGAAAACGGACGTTGGATGACAAAGTTATGAATTTTTAACGGACTTTTCCTGTCCCGGCCTGTTAAAAATATAACTTTAAAAATAAAGTCAAAATTAGCCGACGGAGTCTAAACAAAAGTTGTAGACTACGTCTCTACCTATGCGTGGATATAAATAACGTCGAAAACAGAGCTCGGATGCGAAAGTTACGAATTTTAAAAGTCGAGTGTATAAACTGCGAATGCTGTCCGAGGGGGACGCCCCGCGTAGAAGGAAGGAACGCCCCGCGTTCGGATACTAGGTCTCGGTTCTGCCACGTCTCTCCATCCGATGAGTGACACGTAACTGTACGGACCTCGGACACCCGCCCCGCTCCTACGCCCTGCGTTCACATAAGCACCCTGCGTACGAGGAACGCGCTGCGCTCCTCCGAGGAACGCCCTGCACACCGAGGCTTCGGCCCTATAAAAGGAGATGCGAGGCTTCCATATTTTTCACACCTAAAACCCTTTCTTTCTCTCTATACTCTCTCTCTAAACCTCCTAAACACCCCCAAGCCCTAGGAAACTTCCCTAGCGCTAGAAGAAAGCCCCAGAGCACCCGAAGGCTCCAAGAAAAAGAGCTTTTCGGCTCGGAAAGTTCTGCCCCCGCAGAGCCCAGTTTCCAGCAAACCTCCCAGTTTCGTCAAAGGAAATCATATTTTTTAGAAGCGAAGCGCTGTCCAATTTGGAATCACCACCTTATCAGGTGAGTGCATAGTCATTTTCATCTTACATATAGATATGAAGTATTTTATATAAATTACGTGCTATGTGTGCATATTATCTGTTCTCGGCCAGTCTCTCTGCAGAAGAACTCTCACTGATAGCAAGGAAGTGAGCACTCTTCATCAGCCGGTCCTCAATCACCCAAATCGCGTCAACTCCACGCGCAGTCTTCGGTAACTTGGTGATAAAGTCCATAGAAATCTGTTCCCACTTCCACTGGGGAATCTCCAGAGGCTGCAATGGACCATGTGGTCGCTGGTGCTCCGCCTTAACCCGACGACAGGTCGAACACCTCTCTACAACCCATGCCACGTCCATCTTCATACTGGGCCACCAATAGTCTCTCTTTAGGTCCAAATACATCTTAGTGGCCCCTGGGTGGATAGAGAATCTCGATCGATGTGTCTCCTCTAACAATACATGGCGAGCTCCACCTATATAGGGCAAGAGCATAGTCGCGATGATCTGATGAGAGTTTATGGATTATAGGCCAGTAGAAATAAATAGAATTTTGTAAGGCTTATGTTGTTTTTGTGGCCAATGTTGTTTTTGGTTTATGCTTTTGATCTGTATTGACGATGACATCCCGAGTTTTGTAATATAATGAAAATACATTTCTTCGGAAATGCTTTGATAAATTCTCATTCATATTTTTGGGAACAAATTTCGCAACTTATTTCTTTAAAAGTATACTCTAATTTTCAAATAAAGCATAAACAAATCGGTCTTTTCTGGCCGTGAAATTGGGGATGTCACACATTAAGTGTTGAATAGTGTTTGGTTGAAGGCTCAACCCTCAAACCTCTTCTTATGAGCTTAATGTGAAGAATAGTAATGTTTTGAGTCAGTTTGTCTATGTTCTTAATCCATTGAGTTATTTAATATTTGGTATTGAAAATAGTAGGTTTGAGAACAATTTTAATTGTTTTGGTTGTTTTTGGACTTAACCATTAAGGACTTAATGATTTAAGTGGGATGTAAGCTCAAATTCAATTGTTTTGTAAAATTCTGAAATTGTCCTCAATATTTGAAAATTCATATAAAATCATTGGGTGATTCAAATTGTGCAAGAAATATATTTTCGGAAAGCTATGAATGTTTAATTTCACCCACATCAACGGCATAACCTGATTTTAAGGTCAATTGTACATTTTTCACTTTGAACACACGTTGGTCTAGAAATTTCACTGATCACTTTGGTCGTTTTGTAAAAATCATAACTAAATCTAGAAAGATCCATTTTCAATGAGTATTTTCTCTAAATGTTAATATTTATGTGTAGTTTTAGTGATAAATTGGGATTACTTTGTTGGTTCATTTAATTTTCTAATTTTTATATGTTCTTTGACTTATTTTGCAGATCATTTTTTGGAATGTGTGCAAGGTCATGCATTTGAAACGGATGACTTTATCAAGGAAAAAGGGGGTATGCATCTTAATTTTATTTTTCTCATTACATTTACTTCAGTATAAAATGTCTAAAATACCCTTAATAATAGTTGCTAAATAGATGAATTGAAAAAATTCCTCCATTTAAAGTTGGATATCTTTTATGCATATTTTATGTTTTCAGGAAAATGTCTATTTCATCTTCGCTAATGCAATGCAATATAATTCATATGATACCATATGCTTTCGACAGGTATGGTTCATTTTATGCATACTTTTTTTATTGTAAATTATATTATCATACATTTGATTTTATTTTTATCAATAGGTGAGGTCCATACTAAGACTAGGCAAAAAGGACTTTCAGAATTGAAGGCAAGAGTGTTAAGAAAGGGAGTTATAACCAAAAGCGGTGAAAAGAGGCAGACCAGACAAGAGTGTTAAGAAAGGGAGTTATAACCAAAAGCGGTGAAAAGAGGCAGACCACCTGCCAAGCATGTTAAAATGACACCTATCGGAGAAAGGTATATAAGATGATCTGTTTACTTTCAGTTGTTGAGTATATGCAACAAACAACATGACACTTTCATATATTTGTTTCCTTTAGCATCATACTTTCATTTCTTTATATTACAACATTGTAACTTGAAAAAAATCTACTCACTTTAGTGACTATCCATTTCTATTTTGGTATCAAATAATGATAACAGTCCCAGCTTACTAAATTATGAGATGAGTAAATTTTCTTTACAGATTATTCATAACAAATTAGTTAAGAAAAGTAAAACTACAAGATTAAAAACAAAGCATTATCTTGAGTGCTAAATCTACCCATTTTACCCAATGAAGTTTCTTTTGATTAATCTGTACTTTAGAAAATGAAATACAGAAACCGTCCTGGAATCAAAATTTCTATGCAAGGTGATATCAAGTTTTGGCTATTTCAATTTTTACTTGGCTTTGTTCTGTAAAATTTATATGCCCTTCTTTGTAATATGAAAGCATTTACACAAGATTACTTTAATATTTTGAATATGAAAACAACTAGAAACAAAGGAAATAGGTAGATTGTAATAAATAGCATGTTATTCAGTTGATTTGAAGGATTACGAGGGTACTTCATTCTATTATTTTTTTAGCATATTACTTTCATTTATGTTTTTTTCCACATAATTACAAGTAACAACAAACCACATTTAGCTTATTGCAATAAAAATATTTACATAACATTGTCTTCCATAAGACGGATTTCAGCTGAAAATAAATTGCTATTTCTTGTATGTAACTCTCTAAAAACGGCACACATGCATATAAAATAGGTTTAAATGGCAATTAGGGGCTCAATGAAAGAAGTGACAACACATTTTTTTTTTCTTTCAGTACACTCTATATTATTTTAATGCATTGATTTTCAAAGTACAATGCCACAATCGGGTATATTTTTTAATTTTTTTTGAACGGTCAAATATGTTAACATAAATAAAGGTGTCCAACAGGAAGCTGGACCCAAATATACAAAGTTTGAGAAGAAAGATACAAAACAAAAGACATAATAAGGTAATCAAAACCACCTCCTACTAAGGATAAAGTCTGCATTTCTAATGAGGAAAACCATTCCCTCCATTGTTATCCTTTTCCACATATCTCAGATGGGGGCAAAATTGTTCAATCCTGTCAAAACCAGCACCAAATGTTTTCTCCAACTTGTGGAACACCCATTGTTTTCATTGCATCACAAAGATTATGTATTGGCATAATTAATCACCTTATCAATGGTCATCAAGAGGCAACCGAACAACACCATGTTATTTAGAATAACATAAGCTTGTGACATTTGACATAACCCAACTCTTCATAACCATCACAACCCACCAAGACCCCACATCGAAGGCCTTAATACCCTTGTTCCCCCACCGCAACAATTTTGTGGATATATACCAGATGAGGTCAGATATGGCCACCATCCAACACCTTCATGTACATCCCTGCTAGACGAAATTTTGGAATAGTTCGATTGCCTACAAAGATTGGAAGAAAATATAGTGTATCCATGATTGTAGGACCCACTATGTATTTGCAATACCCACAATGTCTTGATAAATCCTCCCATCATATGAATAGATTCCACCTGAGTATATTTTTAAATCAACTACCAATTCACGCAGCTTACGTAAATATGGGTGCCTCTTTAGGGTTGCATAATATATAGAGTATGTTTTGGTGACATGCTCTACTTTGTAATGAAATAATTCGAAAACGATTATCGAATGTTGGAGTATTCAATTGGACCTCCTAAAGTTTAAACTTTGTAAAATGTCTTTTGTTTGACAAACACGTACAAACCCACAAATACAAAAATTTTATGAACAATAAGTTTTTTTATTTTTTTTTATTTTTTTTTATTTTTTTTTATAATTATTTTAGGAGTTTTGCCACAAAACTTATTAGTTTTGGAGTTTTGCCACAAAGGTTTTGGATTTTGTTAGATTTAATCCTGTAATTTTTTAGTTTACAAAAAGGTCCCTGAAAAGTTTTTTTTTTTTACAAAAACAATCCACATGTTTAAGATTCTTGTATGTTGACAAGTTTGGCCCCTATATAGAAAATAAATTACAAAAATTGTCCCTGTAATTTATAGAAAATATCATTGTGTATTTATTTTTATAGTAACGGTCTATGTGTATAAAAAACTTACAAACTAATCCCTAGCTAATAGAAAATTTGCAAATTACGCCCCCGTCCCCGTTATATATTTTCATGTTTCGTCCCTATACTTTTTTTGTTTAAGGTTTTCATCATATGAATTTTGTATATTGGTAGGTTTGCTCCTTATGGTGTTACATAAGTTTAGTCTCCTCACAAAAAGTGGGTAGTAACTTACTAGTTAGTAATGAAAATAATTCATGGGGCCTTTGGTTGCAAAAAGATATGAGAAATATGTCATACATGGTGGGATCCCAATGTTGTCCTATTTAACGAGAATAGATGTTGGAGGCTACATATCTTTCTCAAGGACTTTCTTTTGAGCAACCAAAATCCAAATGCCAAGTCTCAAATAAAAATATCTATAATATATGGTTTAATAAAATGGTTGAATGATATTGAATAGTTAATTGACATTCAATATATTAAACCCCATTATATAATGGATCTAGAGTTCAAGGGTGTTGAACCATTTAATGAAAAAAAAAACAATTTAAAAAAAAAAATTATTATACGAAAATATGTTTAATTGAGTTTTTTAAAGTTTAATATATTTTACAAACTATATGGTATAGTTATACGAAAAATGGAATATTATTGATTTGAAAATCCATTAGGCTTTATCGATTTCAAAACCTTATATATATATATATATATATATATATATATATATATATATATATATATATATATATATATATATATATATATATATATATATATATATATATATATAATATTAAAATTTAAATAATAAATATTTTTTAAAATAAATTTTTTAAATAAAGAATGAAGAAACATATTAATTGAAATTTATTACATTTGATACTTTACATATATGAGTATAAGATTATGTGACTTTTTAATTTTAAAAATCGAAAAAAACCATAAATTGACATGTGGATATTATTTATTTAAAAAATATCATCAAATGATAAGTGTCAAAATCATTAGAAATTGACATGTGGCAAAATTATCTTCATTTATTATAGTGTATATATATATATATATATATATATATATATATATATATATATATATATACTAGGTGAAAACCCGTGGGACCCACACGGGTGTTAATGTTAAATAGAATTTAAAATTTAATTATGTAATAAATAATATATCATTAAGTTAGAAAACTTATATAGTATTTTTAAATAACTTTTTTATTTGTAAGTATTTAATTACACAATAAATGGTAAGTATTTAACTACAAATGAAGATTTTTAAAACCCTTACTTTTTACTGCTTCTTAATCGTTCATGGTGATTGCACGTTAGATTAATAGAAATTGTTGTTGTTTCCATCTGTTTTTTTCAAAACTTTACCTTGATTTACTGCGTCATGTGTTTCTTATTTAGGCTTACTGGCTATAACCTTGAAATCCGTTCAATGTTAGTGTTTTTCTTATGATATGTTCTCTATGTTTAGTAAATTTGTAAACTTTAAGTATTTAATTACAAATGTAAATCCATATATTTTATAAAAGTCATGACTTTATATAATGCAACATACGTTTAAATAACGACAAAAAAAACCCAAAACAACATCGAAATTGATTTGATACAAAACAAACAAAAGATGTATGTAATGAAATTAACATAAAAAAATACAATACGTAATTATAAATAAATAAATTGTTATGATGGATGAAATGTGCTTTGCTAAAAATGAGTAAAAGATCCTACAAAAAAAGTTGGTTATAAATTGCGAAAAACTTCCTTATAAACAACATTGGAAGTTTTATTTGCGAGTCTACCATCTTTATCTAAAATTAATAATTTCAATCCCTCTCTGCTTTGAACTCTAGATAATGCAACATACAATTGCCCATATGAAAAAACCGGATCTTTGAGAAACAAACCAACCTTCGATAACGATTGTCCTTGACTCTTATTAATAGTCATTGCAAAACATACCGCCAAAGGAAACTGTCTTCTTGTGAATTTGAAGGTAATTTTTTTTCTGATAGAGTTAAAGACAATCTTGGAATAAAATTCTGGTTTCCAATATTAGTTCCAGACATTATACGTGCCTCAATAACACGTTCGCCCAATGATATCACCTGTAGTCTTGTGCCATTATATAAGCCGTTTTTCTGATCAATATTTCTCAGTAACATTACTGGAACACCAATTTTTAAAACTAACTTATGATTTGGTAGACCGGATACTTTAAGACCATTTAATACATCAGGCGAGTATAAATTTGCATCAAACTGATCATGGACAAATTCGGACTGACATAGGCTATCTGAACTTAAATATTCAACCTCATCTCCTGGAAACTTGTTAAGCAAACGGTCGTTTATTTCCCGAACAACTTCATTCTTTGGAGCAAGTATAGCACTTTCTTGGAAATAATTTGTACTAACTACTTGTTGAATCATACACAAAGTCACGTTTTATAACATTAAGTTACTGATGCGTTTTCGTACAATCAATGTATAACCAACTCATAGTCAACGAATCATATCTCTAGGTTTGAAGAATATAAGATATTATCGTCTCATGATCAGTCGTGATAAAATCCATGAAGTGATTCAAATGAGTGTGGGCTTAATCCAATACTCGAATCTCATTCCAGGAGCACTCACGAATGTTGCAGCAACTTTTGCTATGTCTAAACACTTTACACATCTACAAGCCCAAAGTCATGACAGTCTTGATTCATACCTGTGACATCCCCATTTTGACGGCCAGAAAAGACCGATTTGTTTATGCTTTATTTTTGAAAATCAGAGTAACTTTTTAAAGAAAAATGTTGCGGAATTTGTTCCCAGAAAAACATGATAAATACGTTATCAAAGCATTTCCGAAGAAATGTATTTTATTCATTTTAAAACATTGGGATGTCATCGTCAATACAGAAACATAAGCATAAACAGAACTTACTTTCATTATCACTAGTGATTTATATCTCCTTAATCTCTCAGTGTAATGTAACTTCATATCGACACCTGTGATACAAATGAATTGAGTGGGTCAGGTTGGGAAACTTAGTGAGTACATAGGGTTTTCAACCCACAATAATATAATTATTATGTTTAATCATCAAACAGTTAACCCAATTACTCATCCCCATTATCTTCTTTACCCTTAAGGATCTACCCTAAGAATCAATTATTCCTCGTTAATTCATTCGTAAGGATTCGACTAAGGAATAGGCACGAAGTCCATCGTCACCAGGGTTTAGGCACTAAGTCCGCATAGTCGCCAGGGTTTCTACAACAGACACTAAGTCCATAGTCGCCAGGGTTTAGGCACTAAGTCCATAGTCGCCAGGGTTTAGGCACTAAGTCTGCATAGTCGCCAGGGTTTATACAACAGGCACTAAGTCTGCATAGTCGCCAGGGTCTTTCAGGGTACATCTGGTGAACACGCAGTTCAAAACATCTGGTGAACACTTAGTTCAAAACATCTGGTGAACACTTAGTTAAAAAATACCTAGTGAATACATAGTTCAGAAACACCTACAAGTTACGAGCCTGCTAGTGTTCCACTGGACTGTTTAGAATAGTCCGTGGTCGTCATCTATACTCCGCTAGATGGCTAGATCATCTTAAACATTGAAGCCTCTCATCATTTTATCACACATCAACTATTTCATCTACCCATGTTTTACCCAACATTTTCGTAGATATAAAATACATATACAGTTTAAATCATTTAAAACATGTATAAATCGTTCATCCCTCATAGATATTAAGAACACAGATAATATGCACACATAGCACATAATTTATATTAAATACTTCATATCTATGTGTAAGATGAAAGTAACTATGCACTCACTTGATAAGGTGGTGACTCGGTACTCGGACAACGCTTCGTTTACTTTAAAATAATTTCCTTCGACGAAACCTAGTATTATTACCACTAGATTTTAGTCTAATATTTACCGTGACTAATTATTAGTCTTAACATTATTATTATTATATAAGCGTATAAACAATATTTTCCAACCACTATGTACAGACAGGGCCAGACATAAAACACTGGAGGGCAGGACCATTTTGGCATATAACACTTCTGAAATCCAACAACCCTATGCGGCCCTTTAAACCAGATTCCCCGTACCGCGAGTAGTTAAAAAGATATTATAACGACACTTATATAAGTCATAATAATAGCTCAAATATTTATTATAAGTTCATAATAACAATACTAATTTTAAATATAAACTATATTTAAAATAGGGTAAACATAACTTACTTACAAGGGGGTTTTAGCTAGGAGCCGAGCTCTGCAGGGGCAGAACTTCGTCGCTGAATCTTTCTAAGAAAGATTCGTGCAGTGCTTCAGCGCTCACCTTACTATACTAAAACTACAGAAGGAGAAGTCGAATCACGAGGGACCGAAATGCTTGAGGGATAAGAAGAGAAAGACTCTTGAATCAAGAGAATGGTGTAAGAAATATAAGAGCCCAAGACTCTTATTTATAGTAATTGAATTTACAAAAACCACCCTCCATAATTACTTAATGACCTTATAGTTATATAAACGCCTAAACACCCCTTCATAATACTATTTTAAATAGATTTAACGATATTTGTACTAAACTAATGTCGAAAGTACTCAACACCAGTCTTATAATAACCGCATCGTCGATACCTTTCTAATGATATATACATTTGTATATATATATATATATATATATATATATATATATATATATATATATATATATATATATATGTGTGTGTGTGTGTGTACGTATATATGATTTATACTTTATTTTAATACGTAAATATGCTATTATAATTTGTAACTCGTTCATACGAACTCCATTTTTGACGTTCTTTATATCCACGCGTTGGTATTTACGAGTACTACAACTTTCATTTAGATGCCGTCAGCTATTTCTCATTCTATCTCAGATTTACAAAACTGTATCGAATTTATCGCGCTCGAAGAGTAGGGACCAAGTTTCGTCCATATCTTTAACATACGAGCTCTACTCTCGACATTCTTTATATCCACGCGTAGGTAAAAACAAGATCTAAAACTTTCATTTAGACTCCGTCGGCTAATTCTCGACCGATCTGAAGTTTAACAGTAGGAGGAGATTATACTGTTAAATGTCCGTGTAAAATTCATAACTTCTACATACGGACTCCGTTTTCGTCTGTCTTTTTACCGTTGAGTTCCTATTAATGAGATCTTCAACTCTCATTTAGGTTGCGTAGGCCAAAAACCGCTCGAACTAAAATTCGAGTTTCGGGCCGTGCACTGCTATGCCAAATCTTAGAAAATTAATAACTTCCTCATACGAAGTCAGATTTGGGCGTTCTTTTTTTTGTATGTTCTCGGTTTAACGTATACTACAAATTTTGTTTAGATCACTAAGGATAAAAAGTCATCTACCGTAAATTCACTATTTACGTCTCCCTGTGTCGTGCCGGTTTTGCCGTAAAACTTCGACGCGCCATAACTTCTTCGTTATAACTCGGATTTCGGCATTATTTATATGTACGGAACCCTTGTAACATATACTACAACTTGGTTAAGATTAATCCTTCTAAATAATCTTCCATCAAAAACTCATTTTTGATGCTCATCGTCTCTAAATTGACTAGCCCGGATCTGCGGGCGTTACAATACCTACTTCCAAAGTATGATTGACTGTGGAGAGTTTGAATAACCTAGTTATTCGGGAAGTCAAAACATGCAAAGTGACACACAAGAATAATACTAATCGTATATGTCCCCAAGCACTTTTGAGAGTAAATAAAACACCTTTTATTTAAACACCATATTGATTACTCATTATTCATTATATAATGTTTCAAATAATCAACTTAATACTTGAACTGAAACAATAGTCATGCCATGCTCCAAGCATGCACACTATGTTTGTCCAAACAATAGTTATGCCATACTTCAAGTATGCACACTATGTTTGTCTATGATCCTTACTTTGTTAAATAGACCAATTGAACATGATTCCAATGATGCTCATTTCACAATCCCAAATCCTTACCGCAAATGTAAGAATACAATATTCTTTGCCATTTACTGAAATCTGTTAGATTCTAAACTTATATACATTGATCCTATTGTAATGACTATGCACAAAAGTCACAAAGACTTGGAAACAGACATTTACAAAGTATTCCAATGGAGAGAAATTCCATGGAAACGAAGTTTCAAATTCAAAGTACATTCCTTTGAACATCTTTCTTGCATTAAGTTTTCTAATCTTACACAGATTTAATGCATAACTTCCACCTATGGAAACATTTCCACATTCCCATTTTGACTATCACTTCTAAACAAAAGTTGCCTCCTTTCAGAATATGTCAATATGGTCCTTCCAAAATTAACAATACACTTCCAATTGTCCATGAGCAACCAATATATCCAGTTCTAGTACTTTTTTCCCTCTTAATGCCCTAGGCATTTGGAAAAATTTAGAACAGATGAATATTATAGCACATGTAATCGATCCTATACCCGAAGCATATGGGACACAATTCATGATGTCGCACATAAAGACATGATCCTAAACCAGTCTTTTGCTACAATATATTTTTTATTTGCCATGTTTTCATAATTCGACTATGAAGAGGGATGCCGTAATCATAATCGAATTTTGAGAACGCAATATATATAGAATTTCCTTATGTTGAACCATTCCAACATTAATTCATATATATATATATATATATATATATATATATATATATATATATATATATATATATATATATATATCCTTGAATAAAGATGATTAAAATCTCAATTTAAGCTTTTAGAATTGAAATGAAGTATAATTTTCTCTCCCTTAATTATAGCAAAACAACTTTTTCCCAATTGAAAGTTTGTTTTCTATAATTAACATTGCTAAATTGCACCACTCATCACAATTAATTATGCTCCCACTAGCATAATAATTACTAGCATAACAATTATGCTCCCACTAGCTTTGACATGTACTCAGAAATCAGCTGGACTTCTAGAAATCAATATTTTATTGACTTTCTTACCAAAGTTCAGATTTCTGATACGAGATGCTTTGATAAAACTTTATCAAAATCATACACCTTTCCTTAGATAGCTCACATGTGTGTCTAAACAATTGTTAGAACTATGAAAAGGGATGACGTAATCATAGTCTCAATTGTTTAGACCTTTGCCATTTCTTACAGGTCCATGTTAGTGTGCCGGTTAACCACACACGCTCCACTAACGACTTTGAGAATGCAAATATCACAATTGCTATCTAATTAAAATCTACTTAGTGAAAGCGTTTCCTCACCATCATTTTCATGAATCGGAGAGAAACCTTATGACACTTAGATTTTATGGTGTATGTGTTGTGGGTTTTTGAGCATTCTAACACTCCTATGGTGTACATGCAACCCTATAAACCTTGGATCTATGTTTTCTCTATTATACATGCAAATATTAACTATTCCAAGGTTTCATCCTAACTAGCATATTATGAAGCACCTATACTACAAAGTTCTAGTTAGATGACATACCTTTTGATGTAGCTTGATGTCTTCAAGCTTTAAGAGCTTAGCCCCAATAGTGTGGAAGCCTCTAATGGAATCACAAATCACCAAAACACCTCGGAAGAACTTGAGAGAATATGTATGCACACTAAAATCGGCCCACTCTTATTTTCACACACTTGTGCCAATTTTGTGAGCCAATGACCCCTTTATATATTATGGAGGATTAGGGTTACATCCATGTAAACCCTAATACCCATGACCTTTCATTTACATAGGATCCATGGGTTAAAAGCTCCATGGACCATCCATGAAAGCTTAGCCCAACCTAAATGAACTTGGCCCATTCCATATATATAAGAGTCCATATTTAATTAGTTCTTTTTGATCACTTAATTAATTCTAAATTAATTCTTGATCAATACTAATTAAATAATATGATTCCATATTAGTATATTAGAACTTATAATATATTAATATAAATCATAAATATACTATTCTCAAAAGACTATCCATATAAATTGTGCCGGTGAAGTGCAACCCAAATGGACCATGCCGGGTCGGGTCAAGTACATACCAAATATAGTTATGGACTTAGACATTAATCCAACAGTCTCCCACTTGGATAAGTCTAAAACTATTATTGAGTATGACTTCAAAACCTAACTGGCAATCGTAGCTCTTAAAGCCGCTGTCGAACTCTGACCTTGTCAATGACTTGTCCATTAGATAAGAGATCATATATTCCTCCATTCTAGATATCATATGGACTGAGACATGGATTATAATCATTCTCTCTGTCCATTTGTTGTTTCCTGATTTTCGATTTATGATGACTGACTGATTGAACAAATCAAATCAGTCCTGGCTTGGCCAAGCACTCACATGTGTCATCGCTAAATCATCGAGGGGCCCACATATATCGCTTTTATCCCGAAGGTAAAAGGAATGGATAAACTTCGACTCATATGGCTTATTCTACTACTTGTTGAATCATACACAAAGGCACGTTTTATAAGATCGAGTTACCAAATGCGTTTTCGTGCAATCAATGTATAACCAACTCATAGTAACAACTCATATCTCTAGGTTTGAAGAATATAAGATATTATCGTCTCATGATCACTCGTGATAAAATCCATGAAGTGATTCAAATGAGCGCGGGTTGAATCCAATACTCAAAACTTATGAGCACTCATGAGTATTGTAGCACCACTTTGTCCACCAACTTGGACCTCTACAAACCAACCCATGACAGTCTTGATTCATATCTACTTCCAACATATGACCGACTGTGCATGGTTTGAATAACTTAATCATTCAGGAAGAGCGACTTAGTTATTCTGGAAGTCAAAACATGCAAAGTGAAACACAAGAATAAATGAATCAAATATGGTATCAAACCCTATGAATATAAATAAACACTTTTATTTATCACCATACTGATTACTCATTATTCATTGTTTCGGTTTTATCAACTTTATACTTGAATTAAAAACACTAGTTGTCCCATGCTCCAAGCATGTACACTATGTTTTCTTAAACAATTGCTTTGCCATACACCAAGTATGCACTCTATGTTTGTCTATGATCCTTACTTTGTGAAATAAACCAATTGAACATAATTTCAATGATTCTAATTTCACACTCCCAAATCCTTATCGAAAAATGTGAGAATTTCAAATTCCTATCATTTATCGAAATCTGTTTAGATTTTAAACTTATGTGCACTGACCCTCCTGTAATGAATATGTACAAAGTCACAAAGACTTGTCAACAGTCATTATAAGGTATTCCAATGGAGATCAACTCTATGGAAACTAAGTCTCATATTCAAAGTACATTGCTTTAGACATGCTTCTTGCATTAAGTTTTCTAATCTTACACAGATAACTTCCACCTATGGAGACAACTCCATATTCTCATTTTGACTATCACTTCTGAATAAGAGATGCCTCTTTTCAGAATATGTCAATATGGTCCTTCCAAAATTAGCACTATACTTCCAACTGTCCCTGAGCAACCAATCTTTGGTAAACCTCATATTGTCCTCGACAATTGCTTAATCATTTTAGTCATATCCAATTCTAGACCTTTTCCCTTCTTAATGCCTCTGGGCATTTGGAAAAATTTAGAAATGACAAATATTATAGCACATGCAATTGATCCTGTACCCAAAGCAAATGGTACACGATTCATGATGTCTCACATAAAGACATGATTCTAGACCAGTCTTTTGCTACAATATTTTTATTTGCCATGTTTTCAAAATTTGACTATGAAGAGGGATGCCGTAATCATAATCGAATTTTAAGAACGCAATATATAGAATTTCCTTAAGTTGAACCAATCCAACATGAAATTCATATATATATTCTTGACGAAGGATGATTAAGGTCTCAATCTAAGCCTTTAGAACTGAAATGAAGTATATCCTCTCCCTTAATTATAGCAAAACAACTTTTTCAATCCCTGCAGCCTCACGAATTAAAACTTTTGTTTTCTATAATTAACATTGCTAACTTGCAACACTAACAATAATTATCATGCTCCCACTAACATGATGATTATTAGCATAACACTTATGCTCCCACTAGCTTTGACATGTACTCAGAAATCAGCTGGACTTCTAGAAATCAATACTTTATTGACTTTCTTACCAAAGTTCAGATTTCTGATACGAGATGCTTTGATAAAACTTTATCAAAATCATACACCTTTCCTTAGATAGCATGCATGTGTGTCTAAACAATTTAAGAACTATGAAAAGGGATGCCGTAATCATAGTCTCAATTGTTTAGACCTTTTGCCATCTGCTTCAAATCTACTTGGTGGAAGTGTTTCCTCACCATCATTTTCATGAATCGGAGAGAAACCTTATGACCTTTAGATTTTATGGTGTATGTGTTCTTATCCATGTGAATCGTCAAAACCATAGTCACAAGACAAGGATAATGACAAATCCAAACTCATATGGACTGAACTTATGCAATCTTAACTTCTTGCCACTTGGCAGTACAGGGCCCGCCATTGCTTCCATGTTGTTATGCAACCAATTGAGAACTTTCAGAACTCCTATGCAAAGCCAACTTTAACTGGAATGGGCACAGAATATGTCAACACGATAGGTTATAAACCTCAAGTCGTGTGCTAGTGAAGAACCTCAGGTTTTATTCTTGATTAGTTCTTGAAATTCTTTTTAGGATCTTTAAGACTCCCACTATCCTCTTGACATATAAGACTATCTTGCCAAATATTCAAGAGATAGTGCGGATTCTTTATCAAGACAAACACTTCACACAATTGGCCTTAGTTGGTCTTTGTTTTATCCAAAACATCACAACTTACCAATTTCAAATGTACAAGAGTAGGACACTTTTACTCTTACATTTGACAAGTGTTTTAAACCTTTCTTTAAGATATGTCACTCAAGTTACAATCTTGGAGTATGACTCTAAGAATTGTTTTGGAACGAAGTATGACTCATCTTCCTGATCTAACCATTTTAACAATTCATGACTCCTCTTCTTAGTCATAATAATGCACTAAGATGACCTTTAGAGGACTAATTGTGATATGATTTCTAAATCATTAAGATGATCACAAACATGATACTAAAGTACTCTCCCATCTTTTCAGATTTGAGAAACTTTTATCTTTCTGCCTAATTTGATTCTTCCCATTCGTTCTGCCATACATTGAGACTTTTCCAATGTTTCAGAATTATACTTAAACTTGTAAGTATAACCATATTTACTAAACTTTAGTAAATCAAATAGTCTTAACGAGCTTTGTGGTGGACATGACCGGTGGACATGACCAGTGCACAAGAATGTGTACTCGATCCCTTTAGTCCTTCACTTGACTCACACATCCATGTGAACAAGTAATTAGTCTTGATTTTCCAATGCTTGAAAGTTCTCATTCATCATACTATTCAACTTGCATGATTCCAAGTTTCGGTCCAATTGAAACTTGGGTGATGAGGAACTTTCCTGATTTGGTAAATTTAGACACTACCACAAATGAAAGAATCAAATCCATTTTCCAATATTGCTGTCAGTGGAATCATATAAGCAACAATTTTCCACAAATACCATTGTAAGGATACTTCAAATAAATAAAATTAAACAATTTTCTTTTATTTTAAAACTTTGCGGAAAAACTTATCCTTACAATCCACATGGAATTGTTGTTATCTATTCCTTAGCAATATATCATAACTTCTTAAGCAACTGCTCAAAATTCTGATGCGATCGAAATCCACCTTCGCGATCAGAATCAGCATATACTTCCTTTAAGATTTCTCTCTATTCTTTGATTCTTAAAACATCAACATGTGACCCAGTCACATCATGTAATGAGGATCTCAGAATAGAACTTAACAGAGTTAGATAATGGGCTCTACCTGATGTAGAGTCAAACTTATTGACTTTAACATCCTTAGGTAAATTTGGCAGCTTTGCAATCAACACCCCTTCCTTTGGCAAAATAAACATATGGACCCTTTGGTAATGGGACTATCTCAGACTTAGCCTTTCTCTTTACCATTTGGTCAACCGGGTTGACTATGGTCAATCCCTTTCCATTGGGAAGAGAATGCTTTTTCTGGATTTCCAGTGTCACCATTGTCACTGTCCATAAAGTTTTTGGGAAGTTGATCTTCTAATCAAATTTGCTTTACTATCGTTCCAAATCATTGCTGATTCAGCAGCACCAAGCAAATAGATATGATCATTAAGGTTCATGTCATAGTCTGTTTCATAGTAGTCCCAAAGGAACTCACTATGTGACTTAGAAAGTGATTGAACATCCAACTTTCTCAAGACTTTGACACCCAACTCTCCCGGATTGTCAATATGTGACTTCATCTCTAAGATGTGATCACACATAGACCTTGCTTGCCATTAGGGCTTGAGTGACCTTGAACTTGTGGGTTAGGGAGAATAATTGGAGGAGGTGGAGGAAGAGAAGTATGACTTCCATGAGCCAAACTCAGGAAGTCATATTCATTAGGAAAGCTTGGTTTGGGAAGATCATTGTTTTGAAACGAAGTATGACTCATCTTCTTGATTTAACCATTTCAACAATTCATGACTCCTCTTCCTAGTCATAAGAATGCAATAAGATGTCCTTAGAAGACCAATTGTGATGTGGTTCTTAAATCATTAAGATAATCACAAAACATGATACTAAAGTACTCTCCCATCTTTTCAGATTTGAGAAACTTTTATCTTTTTGCCTAATTTGATTCTTCTCATTCGTTCTGCCATACATCGAGACTTTTCCAATGCTTCAGAATTACACTTAAGCCTGTAAGTATAACCATATTTACTAAACTTTAGTAAATCATGACGAATAGTCTTATCGATCTTTGTGGTGGACTTGACCAGTGCACAAGAATGTGTACTCGATCCTTTTAGTCATTTACTTGACTCACATATACATGTGAACAACGAATTAGTCTTATTTTTCGAAAGCTGAAAGTTCTCATTCATCATACTATACAACTTGCATGATTCCAAGTTTCGGTCCAATTGAAAACTTGGGTGATGAGAAACTTTCCTTATTTGGTAAATTTAGACACTACCACAAATGAAAGAATCAAATCCATTTTCCAATATTGCTATCAATGGAAACATGTAAACAATAATTTTTCACAAATGCCATTGTAAGGATACTTAAAATAAATAAATCAACACTGTTTTTTTTTATTTTAAAACTTCCGGAAAAACTTATCCTTACAATGCAAATGCATATGAAAAACTTGTTGTTATCTATTCCTAAGCAATATATCATAACTCCTAAGCAACAACTCAAAATTCTGATCACCGAACCATGCGATCAAAAACCATCTTCGCGATCAGAATCAGCATATACTTCCTTTAAGTTTCTTCACTTTTGTTTGATTCTTAAAACATCAACATGTGACCAAGTCACATCATGTAATAAGAATCTCAGAATAGAAACTTAACAGAGTTAGATAGTGAACTTTACCTGAAGCAGAGTCAAACTTCTTGACTTGATCAACCTTATGATCTTTCAGGTAAATAGGCACCTTCGCAATCAATGCCCCTTCCTTTGGCAAGAGAAACATATGGAATCACTGGGAATGGTACATGGGATTATCGCAGACTTAGCCTTTCTCTTTACCATTTGGTCAACCTAGTTGACTATGGTCAAACCCTTTCTTTGGGATGAGAAGGCTTTTCTAGATATCCAATGTTACCATTGTCAATGTCGATTGGGAAGTTGATCTCCTAATCATTTTGCTTTATTAGTCCTCAAATCATTGCTGACCAAGCAAATAGATAAGATCATTAAGGGTCATGTCATAGTCTGTTTCATAGTAGTCCCAAAGGATCTCACTAAGTGACTTAGAAAGTGATTGTACATCCAACCTTCTTAAGACTTTGACACCCAACTCTCCCGGCTTGTCAATATGTGACTTCATCTCCAAGATGCGATCACACATAGATCTTGCTTGCCAATAGGGATTGAGTGACCTTTGAACTTGTGGGTTAGGGAGAATAATTGGAGGAGGAAGAGGAAGAGAAGTATGACTTCCATGAGCCAAACTCGGGAAGTCATATTCATTAGGAAAGCTTGGTTTGGGAAGATCATTGTTGTCTAAACCAGACATCAACAATGGGAGAAATTCACGTAAAGTTGATTTAAGTCCTTAATATAACACCCAATATGATATATTAAGGCTAGGACCCAACAAACTATTTTATAACTTGGAAGAGGGATGCCGTAATCCAAGCTATAAAATATTTGAAGGTAGGTGAATGACGACTCACCAATTTCCACCAAGATAAACGAAATGTATTATTAGGTTTTAATTGGTTTTGAAACTCCTAGATTCTTTTGAGATTCATTGAACTTTTCAATGGCATGTTTCAATCTCGAGTGTGCCCTTCAGGATTTGTGACTGGGATGTCGAGGATCACAAAACAAGGTGTAAAGTAACCATGCAAATATACTTGGTACCCTTAATATTTACCCCTCAATCGATGTGTCGGTTAACCACACACGCTCCAACGATACTATGATAAACATTAAGTTACCCTTTGCCTACCTTGTTAAGTCCAGGTTAGTGTGCCGGTTAACCACACACGCTCCACTAACAGCTTAAATAAAGTGCAAAGTGTAATTTCATGGATTAGCACCTTATTCACATTTTCCTAAGTAACTAAGATTGGGAATTTATAAGTGTTTAGTTACTTAGTATTTATCATTATACTTATAATGAAGGGAGAATTATATTCCTTGTCCTACCTGTTCGGCTAACGACCCTCCACCGGTCAAGGAAGCGGTGAGTGAGAGTGGACACCCATTAAACTGCCATTTTATAGGCAGTAACCTTATACCCCCCTTATAGACCGGCTTCGTGAATGAGGCCTACTAATGGTAAGACGACTTGCTCTTATACATATAATATATTAAACTTTTAATATTATAATAGTATAAGGGTGTATTTTAGACATTTAAAATACTTGGTGGTTTAATCTATTAATTAAACTATACTCTTAATTTAATTAAATTTAAACCATGTCATTATGGAATTATTAATTCTCTTTTAATTAAACACTTTAATTATCTATTAATAAAGTCCATAAGAGTTAATTGAATTATTCAATAAAAACATCATAATTCCATTTATTAAATTCAAAATTAAAACCATTTAATTAATTGTTTAAGTTATGAACCCAAGAGTTTTAGAATTCAATTCTTTTTTTTTTATCATAAAAAACTTTTTCCAAATTCCAAAACTTGAGGGCAAGTTTTGTAACTCTTGAAAACTTTTGGATTCCATAACTTATGGAGTTAAATACTTGTTTTATGATGAAACTTTTCATGTTACATAACTTAAGAACAAGTTATTGAATTCTTTAAAACATTAAGACTAAGTTTTGTAACTCAATAAAAAACTTTGAATCAATTTTTTTAAAAACCTTTTCATATCCATAACTTATGGAGGTTTCAAAAAACTCTTTAGATCAAACTTTTAAAACTAATAAAATAATCATATCATTTTATCTTTTACTAAATTTGACCTAATTCAACTCATATAGCAAATGATTGAAATTTTACAAATAATTAGTTTTTCACAAAAACAAGTAATTATCTTAAAATTTGACAAACTTCATGTTTTTTTCCTTTTTTTCCAACTTTGAAAATAAAACATTTGCATCAATATAACAGAAAACAACTCATGGCTCTGATACCACTGTTGGGTTTTTGAGCATTCTAACACTCCTATGGTGTACATGCAACCCTATAAACCTTGGATCTATGTTTTCTCTATTATACATGCAAATATTAACTATTCCAAGGTTTCATCCTAACTAGCATATTATGAAGCACCTATACTACAAAGTTCTAGTTAGATGACATACCTTTTGATGTAGCCTGATGTCTTCAAGCTTTAAGAGCTTAGCCCCAATAGTGTGGAAGCCTCAAATGGAATCACAAATCACCAAAACACCTTGGAAGAACTTGAGAGAATATGTATGCACACTAAAATCGGCCCACTCTTATTTTCACACACTTGTGCCAATTTTGTGAGCCAAGGACCCCTTTATATATTATGGAGGATTAGGGTTACATCCATGTAAACCCTAATACCCATGACCTTTCATTTACATAGGATCCATGGGTTAAAAGCTCCATGGATCATCCATGAAAGCTTAGCCCAACCTAAATGAACTTGGCCCATTCCATATATATAAGAGTCCATATTTAATTAGTTCTTTTTGATCACTTAATTAATTCTAAATTAATTCTTGATCAATACTAATTAAATAATATTATTCCATATTAATATATTAGAACTTATAATATATTAATATAAATCATAAATATACTATTCTCAAAAGACTATCCATATAAATTGTGCCGGTGAAGTGCAACCCAAATGGACCATGCCGGGTCGGGTCAAGTACATACCAAATATAGTTATGGACTTAGACATTAATCCAACATGTGTTCCTATCCATGTAAATTTGTCAAAACCATAATCACAAGACAAGGTTAGTGACAAATCCAAACTCATACAGGCTGAACTTGTGCAATCTTAACTTCTTGCCAGTTGGCAGCACAAGGGCCTACCATTGCTTCCAAGTAGTTATGTAAACAACTGAGAACTCATAGAACTCACATGCATAGTCAAAATTTAACTAGAATGGGCACAGAAACAAGAATATGTCAACAAGATAGGTTACAAACCTCAAGTCGTGTGCTAGTGATAAACAACAGGTTTTATTCTTGATTAGTTCTTGAAACTTTTCAAGATCTTTAAGACTCCCACTGACCTCTTGACATATAATATTCTCTTGTCAAGAACCATTCCTTGACAAATATTCAAGAGTTAGTGCGAATACTTATCAAGATAAACACTTCACACAATTGGTCTTAGTTGGTCTTTGTTTTATCCAAAACATCACAACTTACCAATTTCAAATGTACAAGAGTAAAAAACATTTTACTCTACATTTGCCAAGTGTTATAAACCTTCTTAAGATTATGTCACTCAAATTACAATCTTGGAGTATCACTCTAAGACTCAATTTTGGAACGAAGTATGATTTATCTTTTGATTTAACCAATTCAACAATTCACGATTCCTCTTCTTAGTCAAACAAACGCACTAAAATGTCCTTAGAGAATCAATTGTGATATGGTTTCATAATCACTAAGATAATCATATAACAAGATACTCAAGCACTCTCCCATCTTTTCAGATTGGAGAAACTTTTATCTTTCTGCCTAATTGGATTATTCTCATTCGTTCTGCCATACATTGAAACTTTTCCAATGTTTCAGAATTATACTTAAACTTGTAAGTATAATCATATTTACTAAACTTTAGTAAATCATGATGAATAGCCTTCTCGTTCCTTGTGGTGGACCTGATCAGCGCATAACAAAGTTTACCCGATTTCCTAGTCCTTCACTTGAATCACATATACATGTGAACATGGAATTAGTCTTAATTCCCCAAAGATGAAAAATTCTCATTCATCATACAATACAGGTTGCATGATTCCAAGTTTCTATCCAACTGAAACTTGGGTGATGAGAATCTTTCCTTATTTGGTAAATTATGACACTAACACAAACGAAAGAATCAAATCCATTTTCCAATATTGCTATCAATGGAATCATATAAACAACAATTTTTTCACAAATGCCATTGTAAGGATACTTAAAATAAATAAAATCAAAACTTTTCTTTTATTTAAAACTTGCGGAAAAACTTATCCTTACAATGCAAATGCATATGAAAAACATGTTGTTATCTATTCCTAAGCAATATATCATAACTTGTATCAGCTCAAAATTCTGATCTTCACGATCAGAATCAGCTTACTCTTCTTTTAAGCTTCCTTGGATTCTTCAAAACATCAAAATCTAACCTAGTCACATCATGTGATAAGAATCTCCAAATAGGAACTTATTAGAGTTAGATAGTGGACTTACCTGAAGTAGAGTCATACATTCTGACTTTACAATCCTTATGATTCTTCAGGTAAGTAGGGGAGGTTCGCAACCAATGTTCCTTCCTTTGGCAATAGAAACATATGTACTCTTTAATAATGGTACATGGGACTATCTCATACTTAGTCTTTCTCTTTACCATTTGGTCAACCAGGTTGACTATGACCGATCCCTTTCTATTGGGAAGAGAAAGCTTTCCCGGATTTCCAATGTTACCATTGTCAATGTTCATGGAAGTTTTGGAAGTCGATCTTCCAATAAAATTTGCTTTACCAGTGCTCCAAATCATTGCTGATTCAGCAACATCAAGCAAATAGGTAAGATCATTAAGGGTCATGTCATGGTCTGTCATATAGTAGTCTCAAAGGAACTCACTATGTGACTTAGGAAGTGATTGAAGAACCTAGTCAACAACCAACTTCCTCAATACTTTGACACCCAACTCTCCCGACCTGTCTATATATGACTACATCTCCAAGATGTGAGCACACACAAACTTTGCCTGCCAATAGGTCTTGAGTGACCTAGAACTTGTGGGTTAGGGAGAATTATTGGAGGAGGTGGAGGAAGTGAAGTATGATTTTCTTGTCCCATTAATGCACAACAAAGGGATTAATCTTTCACCTTTGATTGCCATGTGGGATATCATATTCATTAGGAAAGCTTGTTCCAAGAGATTTGGGAAGATCATAGTTGTCTGAACTTAGACATCTATAAGGGAGAAATTCGAGTTAGTTGATTTAAGTCCTTAATATAACACCCAATCTGAAATATTAAGGCTAGGACCCAACACAATATTTTATAACTTGGAAGAGGGATGACGTAATCCAAGCTATAAAGTATTTGAAGGTAGGCGAATGACGATTCACCAATTTCCACCATGAAAAAAGAAATTGTTCATTAAGTTTTAATTGGAATGAAACTCCTAGATCTTTTGAGATTCATTGAACTTTTCAATGGCATGTTTAAATCTCGATTGTGCCCTCTCAAGTTTGTGACTGGGATGCCGAGGATCACAAACAAGGTGTGAATAACCATGCAAATTAACTTGGTACCCTTAATTTTATCACCTAATCGATGTGCTGGTTACCCACACGCGCTCCACCGATCTATGATAAACATTAAGTCACCCTTTGCCACTCTTACTAGTCCATGTTAGTGTGTCGGTTACCCACACACGCTCCACCAACGACTTGGTAAGGTACAAAGTGTAATTTCATGGGTTAGCACCAAATTCACATTTTCCTAAGTAACTAAGATTGGGAATTTATAAGTGTTTAGTTACTTAGTATTTATCATTATACTTTTAATGAAGGGAAAATTATAGTCCTGTCAAACCCATTCGACTAACGACCCTCCACCAGTCAAGGAAGCGGTGGGTGAGAGTGGACACCCATTAAACTGTCATTTTATAGGCAGTAACCTTATACCCCCTTATAGACCGGCTTCGTGAATGAGGCCTACTAACGGTAAGACTGACTTACTCTTATATATATATATATATATATATATATATATATATATATATATATATATATATATATATATATACTAAACCTATAATATTATAATAGTATAAGGGTTGAATTTTAAACTTTTAAAATTCTAAGGGTTTAACTTGGAATTAAAGTATTCATGGGGGGGGGGGGGGGACTTT
Organism: Lactuca virosa; assembly: GCF_052849685.1. Taxonomy (NCBI): domain Eukaryota; kingdom Viridiplantae; phylum Streptophyta; class Magnoliopsida; order Asterales; family Asteraceae; genus Lactuca; species Lactuca virosa. The sequence continues at coordinate 92,571,493 of NC_136433.1, read as the reverse complement.
ACAAATTCCAAAACTTGAGGGCAAGTTTTGAACAATTCAAAAACTTTTGGTTTCCATAACTTATGAGTTTAATATGGTTTTTATGAGGAACTTTTCAAGTTCCATAACTTGAGGACAAGTTATGGAAGGCATAAAAAACATTTTATGGTGACATTATAAAATTAGAGACTCTTCCATTTTCATAACCTATGAATTTTAGTGACACTTTAAAAGAAAAAACTCTTCATTTTCCATAACTTGAGGACAAGTTATGGAGTTCATAAAAACCATTAAGATCAAATTACCAATTAACACAATAATCAAGTAATTTTTCTATGAACAAGATCAAACTCATAAGTGAAGATAATTCATATCGACAATTTTCAAGAACTTAGCTAATCGCATAAACTAAAACAAGTCTTGAAACTTTGACAATTATCCTTTATTTGGATGAGAATAAACATTACCATAACATCAAAATCAAATTTTATGAACAAAAACACTTTGTGGTAATGATTCTAATCCAAAATAGGCCAAAAAACTAAATTTGTTTTTCACTGAACAATCACTTCCTCGTGGTGAACTGGCAGATTCCAAAAAAACAATTTTTCTTGAAAATAGCATCAAGTATAATTGAAAACAACCCATGGCTCTGATACCACTGTTGGGTTTTGTATACTACAACATCCTATGGTGCACATACAACCCTAAAAGCTTTGGATCTATGTTTTCTCTAATTATACATGCAATATTATTTCCAATGCTTTAAGCCTACAACTAGCATACAAATAATATAAACTACATAAAATACTAGTTAGAAGTTTTACCTCTTTGTATAGTTTGTAGAACTTGATGAATTTGGCCTTTAAAATCTTAGCCCTAATAGTGTGGAAGCCTCAAATGAAGTCACAACACATCATGGACAAAGGTGGAACTTGAGAGAGAATTCCATGCACCCAAAAACCACCCATGAACTCCAAAAGCATGTAGGCATTTTTTAGGTTAAGAACATGTATTTATATGTTGGATTTCAAGGGTCACGGGTATAACCCAAATCCATACCCATGGGTTTATGATCCATGGTTCATGTGGCCCAACTCTTTATGTATCCATACATAAACTTGGTCCAACATGGATCATAAACCCAACACATATAAATATAACTAATTATCATAATTAGTCCCCATAGATTTAATTAGTCTCTTTTGATCACTAAATTAATTCCAAATTAATTCTTGATCAATACTAATTAAAACATATTATTTCATATTAATATATTATAACTTATAATATATTAATAATTCATATATAACCTTTCTCTCAAGAGTCCATCCTAACAAATTGTCCTGATGATATGCAACTCAAATAGACCATGCTACTCTCAGTTCGAGTACATACCAATAATAGTTATGGGCTTAGACACCTAATCCAACACGTATATGTATATAGGTACTCATGTATAGGGACCTTTTTGGTCAATGGTATGTTGGCCCACGTTCTATTCGATTTGGGTGCTACCCGATCGTTTGTATCTCTTGCACTTAGCAAGAAGTTTCGGGATGCACCGGAGATTTTAGATTCCCGCTTGAGGTTGAGATTGCGGATGACCGCACTGTGAGTGCGGCAGGGGTGTACCGGGACTGTGTCCTGAATGTGTTTGGGGAGAGGTTTCGGGTTGATCTAGTCTCTATATCGTTGCGAGGGCTGAAGGTGACCGTCGGGATGGACTGGTTGGGGGCCAATGGGGCCATGATCGATTGCGAGCGCTAGTTGGTGAGGGTTCGAACCCCAAGTAGGGGAGAACTGGTTATTCATGGAGAGAGGGCCTTGCAGGGGCCAACCCTCTATTCAGCTGTGAGGGATAGGAGACTTCTTCATCAGGGTTGTTTGGGATTTCTGGCATATATCTCGGATACGAGGGTTGAGACCACGACGGATTTGCGCAGTGTACCGGTTGTACAGGAGTTCCAGGATGTCTTTCCCGAGGAGTTACATGGAGTGCCTCCAGAGAGGCAGGTGGAGTTTTGCATTGATTTAGTGTCGGTTGCCGCTCCGATAGCCAAGGCACCATACCGGCTAGCTCCGCTCAAGATGCAGGAGCTATCTACGCAACTTCAGGAGCTGCTAGACCGAGGGTTTATCCGTCCGAGCAGTTCCATGTGCAGAGCACCGATCCTGTTCGTGAAAAAGAAGGACGGGGTCACACAGGATGTGTATTGATTATCAAGAGCTGAACAAACTAACGGTGAAAATCTGTTATCCGCTACTGAGGATCGATGATTTGTTCGATCAGCTGCAGGGTGCATCTTGGTTTTCCAAGATTGATCTTTGGTCGGGGTACCACTAGATGAGGATATACTGAAGACAACTTTCAGGACTCGGTATGGGCGCTATGAGTTTGTGGTGATGCTATTCGGGGTCACCAATGCCCCAACAACGTTCATGGATCTCATGAAAAAGGTGTGTAGACTGATGCTGGATCGGTCAGTGATCGTTTTTATCGATAATATTTTGGTCTATTATAAGACCAAGGAGCAGCACGAGCAGCATCCAAGGGAGGTATTGGTGACACCGAGAATGGAATGGCTTTATGCCAAGTTCTCAAAGTGCGATTTCTGGCTGCAAGAGGTGCGGTTTTTGGGGCACATCATCAACCAGGAGGGTATTTCGGTGGATCCAGGCAGTGATGCGGTGGGAAGTACCGAAGAACGGATCTGAGATCTGTAGCTTATTGGGTTTAGCGGGCTATTATCGGAGATTCATCCAGGATTTCTCCAAGATCGTTGTGCCTTTGACCCGTTTGACCAAGAAGAATGAGACTTTCCGATGGGGCCCGGACCAGCAGTCGGATTTCGATATCTTGAGGCAGAAGTTATGTGAGTCTCCGATTCTAGTGCTACCGGAGGGGCTGGATGATTTGGTAGTGTATTGTGATGCATCGATCTCAGGGTTAAGGGCGGTACTGATGCAGAGGGGGCATGTAATTGCTTACGCCTCGAGGCAGTTGAAGCCTCATGAGGCGAATTACCCCACTCACGACCTGGAATTGGGGGAAGTGGTGTTTGCCCTCAAGATTTGGAGACACTACTTGTATGGAGTACGGTGCACTATTTATACTAATCATAAGAGTTTGAAGTATTTGATGGATCAGCAGAACCTCAATATGCGATAGAGGAGGTGGTTGGATGTGCTGAAAGATTATGACTGTGAGATCTTATACCATCCAGGGAAGGTCAACGTGGTGGCCGATGCTTTGAGCCGCAAGACGGCGGGTTCTCCGATCGGGAACGTTTGTCTGAGAATGACGGTGGTATCTCCACTACTAGATATGATCAAGAAGGCTCAAGTGGAGGGTTTGAAGAAAGAGAACTGGAAGATAGAGCGGATTCGGGGGTAGTTTCCCTTATTTGTACGGGATGGTCGGGGGCTCTTGACACAGTGTGGCCGGTATGGGTACCGGCGACCGGGGGAGTGAAACGGAAGATATTGGAGGAGGCACACAAGTCCAAGTTCTCTATAAATCCGAGAGCTACAAAAATGTATAAAGATCTGAGACTGAGCTATTGGTGGCCCTGCATGAAGCAGGAGATCGCTTGCTTCGTGGATCGGTGCTTGACCTGCAGGAAGATCAAGGCCGAACATCAGCGGCCGCATGGCAAGGTTCAGCCGCTACCCATTCCTATGTGTAAGTGGGAAGAGATCACTATGGACTTCATCACGAAGTTACCGAGGACAGGGAGGGGCGTGGACGCCATATGGGTTATCGTGGATAGGCTGACGAAGAGTGCCCACTTTATTTCGATCTCCGAGAGCATTTCCGCTGAGAAATTAGCGGATATTTATGTGCGAGAGGTGGTGGCTAGGCCCGGGGTGCTAGTTTCAGTAGTCTCTGACCGGGATGTCCGATTTATATCTAGATTCTGGAAGAAGTTCCACGAGGAGCTGGGCACTCAGTTACATTTCAGCACAACGTACCACCCCTAGACAGACGGCCAGAGTGAGAGGACGATCCAAACACTCGAGGATATGCTTCAGGAATGCGTGTTGGACTTTGGAGGGAGTTGGGATACATACCTCCTACTAGCATAGTTTTCATACAACAATAGTTATCATGCTAGTATCGATCGACCACCGTTTGAGATGTTGTATGATCGGAGGTGTAGGACCCCTGTTTGTTGGGGTGAGGTAGGGCACCGGGTCATGGGGAGCATCGAGGTGGTGCTCAAGACGACTGAGTTGATTTAACATGTGCGTGACAGGCTACGAGTCGCACAAAGCCGTCAGAAAAGCTATGCTGACCGGCGCCGATCAGATCTTGAGGTTCAGGTGGGGGATTTCGTCTTGCTGAAAGTTTCACCATGGAAGGGTGTCATTAGGTTTTGGAAGAGGGGCAAGTTAGGGCCCCGATATATCGGCGCGTTCAGGATTTCAGCCCGGGTGGGCAAGGTGGCCTATCTCTTGGATCTGCCTGACGAGCTTAGTCAGATACACAACACCTTCCATGTGTCCCAACTTCGGAAGTGTGTTACAGACAAGGTCGCGGTTGTTTCTTTGGATGGCATTTTGGTGGACGAGATCCTGAACTACATTGAGAGGCCCGTTGCGATTTTGGATAGAAAGACCAAGGTTCTTCGGAACAAGGAGGTGAGGTTAGTAAAGGTGCAATGGCAGCACCGAAGAGGCTCTGAATGGACATGGGCGCCGGAGGAGGAGATGCGAGAGCACTACCCGGATCTGTTCGCATCAGCAGACTTCGAAGACGAAGTCTAGTTCAAGTGGGGGAGATTTGTAACGCTCGTTTCAGGTATCAATTTCTTTTCAGAATTTTTGGGTTTTAGACTGGAACTCGACGAGTTGGGGAGCTCCAACTCGTCGAGTAGAGTTCATTTGTAGGACGCGAGATCTTGGACCTACTCGACGAGTTGGAAGACCCAACTCGACGAGTAGGCGCTGTAAAGGAAAACCCTAAATTTTAGGGTTTGCACTCTATATAATCTACTTAAAACCTTGAGGCTGGCCTTCCATCAACCTCTAAACCCTATATACCTTTAGGTTTCAGATCTAAGCCCTAGAGTCCCTGCAATCAACGTATCATCGGAATAAGAAAACATGGGGAAAACTCAACGAGTTGCCCTGGCAACTCGGCGAGTTGGATCGGGTTTCCAAGTCTATTAGATATTGAGTGAACTCGTCGAGTTGATGAGACAACTCGGTGAGTTGGGTAGGGTTTGTCCCGATTTTCTTGACTCTAAAGGAACTCGACGACTTGCTAGATGCACTCGACGAGTTGGGGTTAACATGGACTGTTGACCTTGACTATTGACTTGGACTTTGACCAGGGTTGACCAAGTCTGACTTTGAGGGTATTTATGGTACTTCGGGATTTTGATAAGTTAATCACATGATGGTTATAGGCAGTTGAGTTGGAGCTGCGCGTTGGGATTTATCTGATTATGTCTTATCAGTTCAACATTCTTGAGAGGCGAGTCTCCTCACCATACCAATGGGTCGAAGGCACCAAGGCCGACCCATTTTATGATATGTGGTACAGTAGTTGAAGTAGTGTTATGTGGCATGTTAGCTGGTTATGTGCTAGGAAGTAAGCTAGTTGTATATGTGTTATGCTTGTATGGAAGACCATGGGAGAGCCCATGACACTTGGATGTAAGACCATGTGGAGAGCCCATGGCTTTCCTATTAAAGACCATGGGAAAGCCCATGACACTTGGATGTAAGACCATGTGGAGAGCCTATGGCTTTCCTATTAAAGACCATGGGGGGAGCCCGTGACACTTAGGTGTAAGACCATGTGGGGAGCTCATGACATCCTGGAGTAAGACCCTGGGAGGAGCCCACGGCATCCCTATATGTTGTATGCATGGCTTATGTGGTTTATGTAGCTTTTATAACTAATATGGATTATGTGATTATGTGGATTGTGTGGGGTATGCTCTGGGGAACTCACTAAGCATTAGCTTACAGTTTGTTGATTTGTTTCAGGTACTTCTGAGCCTAATGGCAAGGGCAAGGCTTGATGGCGCGACATGCACTCTTCGGCTTTTGATTTGATGGGACATTCTGATATTTGAAATAAAATTGTTGATGTTATGAATTTGAAAACAATTGTTCTTGAGATTTGTGGTTTATTGGAAATGTTTTGACTATTTAAAAATGAAAATTTTCTTTTGAAAATTGGGTCATTACAATTAAACTAGGATTTGATTTTATTAGGTTGTATTAAGTTGTGAAACAGTTGTATTAAGCCGTGAATTTTTTTTTTTTATGAATTTTATGTTTGGTTGTGAAATATGAGAAGAAAAAAGCACTAAGCAAATCCTTTTTTTTTGTTTTTTTTTTCTAATTTTAAGTAAATTAGGTAAAATTTAAACTGTGAATATCATGTAAATTAAATTATGAAAGAAGCGCTAGCCTCTAAATTTTAAGGTATAAATGTAAGCTTCAAGTTAAGAATATGACATTTGTATGTATTAAAATGTTAATTTATTTTATTAAGCTGTGATTTTTATATATTAAACGGTAATTGACCGTATTAAGTTGTGAATTAACTATATTTTGTTATGATTTTTTTTTCTAAATTTTATGTTAAAATGTAAATGATTTGTGTACGAATTTTTGTATTATTTTTCTTGTGAATATATATATATATATATATATATATATATATATATATATATATATATATATATATATATATATATATATATATATATATATATATTGTTGTATAAGTATGTAATATGCATTAGTTTTTATAATTGTTTTGCACTAAATTCCAAATTAAGTAACTAATAGGTTTATTAAATTGTGAATGTATCATTTAAGTTGTCAATGCATGACTTATATATATATATATATATATATATATATATATATATATATATATATATATATATATATATATATATATATATATATATATATATATGATTCAGAAGAAATGATGGTTACGACGGTGGCACATATGGTGACGTATGTTGGTGGTGGTGGTAATAGCAGTAAAGTTTGGGTTTGACTTCTATAAATCTAAGAATTAATGTAAAATGGATTGTATTAAGTTGTGAATTTTGTGTATTAAACGGTAAGTAAGTTATATAAAATTGTATTTTATATAAATTTTGTGTTAAACTATGAATGATTGTATGAATGAAAATAATAGACTATAAAAATTACGATTTTATCATTTTCTTACCAAAAAGATAAAAATTAGGATTTTAATACATTTAGTACTATTCATAATACATATTTAATATATATATATATATATATATATATATATATATATATATATATATATATATATATATATATATATATATATAGGGTGAGGTTTAATAGAGAACCATAATTAACAAGGAACCAATGAACCAATTGTGAGCGTCAGAAATCATAATGATCAACAGCCAAAGAAATAGATGTACACTTTTATATTGGACGCACACACACCGGATTATCCTTACCAAAAAACCCACCTCTTTTTTCGTTTTAATTTTTTTTAGGCCACATTTTTTATCAAAAAAAAAACCGAATATACCGTTGTTCTCGATTTTTCGGCCTCTTTCCATAGAGATCCATGTTGATATATAAAAAACGAATTTTTTTTTCCGAAAAAACCCACTTGATTTTGTTAGTTTTTTCAATATTTAAGTTTATTTTTATCAAAAAAAAACTAATTATACCAAAATATTAATTTTTTGTACTCTATTAATAAACATCAACACCGACTAAAAAAAACTTCGATCAGTGTACATTCACACTGTGAATCTAAACTGTCAATATTTCAAATTTCAACATTCACAATGCGAAAAAGCTCGATCAGTTCAGATTCACATTGTGAATCTGACTTACTATTATGCACACTGTGAATCTGAGAAGGTTCAAAAAAAAAACCTCGATCAGTGTAGTTTCACACTGTGAATCTAAACTGTAAATATTTCAATTTTTAAAATTCACAATGTGAAAAAGCTCGATCAGTTCAGATTCACACTGTGAATCTGACTTACTATTATGCACACTGTGAATCTGAGAAGGTTTACAATGTGAATCTAAACAAGTTCACAATATGAATATGAACAGGTTCACAATGTGAATCTGAACTGAAAGATCATTTTTTTACATGAATATGAATCTATGTTTAAAAATTACAAAAAACATGAATTTTGATATATTTATTAATTTTTTTCTATAAAAAAATAGATCTTAACTTTTCAACAAAGAAAATGAAGTGGGTTTTTTTCGAAAAAAAAAGTTCGTTTTTTATATATCATCATAGATCTCTTTGGAAAGAGGACGAAAAATCGTGAACAACGGTATACTCGTTTTTTTTTCGATAAAAAACATGGCCTAAAAAAAATTTTAAACGAAAAAAAGGAAGTGTGTTTTGTTATAATCCGGTGCATGTATGTCCATTGTAAAAGTCTACAACCTTTCCTTTTGCCGTTGATCGCTTTAAATTTCGACGCTTTGGATTGGTTCTTTGATTCCTTGATTAATAATGGTTCTCTATTGAACTTTTATATATATCTCTCTCTCTCTATATATATACACTAGCCGTTTACCCGCGCAATGCAGCGGACGGTGAATACATTCTTTTGGTTCTATCATTTACCACACAATGCATTAACAAATATTATTTAATGTCATCTGATTGCGGTGTGTGCCAACTTCAATCACCAAAGTAGGTCAAAGTGAACTCAAAGAAGGATTAAATCAACCGGTAAATATGATATGAATGGGCATCAAAATCAATAAATTACTAACTTAAAAGATGGTTTTAGAAAATCTGAATAAATTTTATGTATTTTGCTGCATTTAAACCTTTTTAGGACATTTTACAAAAAAAAAAAAAATCAAGTTCTTAAAGTTTTATGATAAGTCGGATATTTATGAATTAATATTATCATGCAAGGTATATCTTTTATTTGTAACCATTATTCTTTATATTAGTAAGTGTGGTCTTCTTTTTTATTAATCTATTTGTAAAGAAAGGTATGTGAAAATGTTGTTGAAAGTAGAATGCAGTATTGTCTGTTTTTGAAATGTATATGCTCCAAGTAACTAAGAGAATTTTTTTTTAGTTTTTATTATTTACAGTTTGATTTATTTCATTAAAGATTTAAAATACAAAATTTTGTGTGACAATTTGTTTTTTATTCATCTTTTCCGAGAGATACAGGGGCTCGGAAGTAGGGCGGTTGAGATAACCATAGAGAGTGGGGAGACAAGCATCCCCTCATAAGTCTTATATTTGTTTTAATTCTTACAACATGGGACATATTGGATACTTTGTTATTGTTTGATGAATTTAACAACTCTTTCCTTTTCCATTTTTTAATCGATTTAGTTGCGTAATTCAATTAATATATCTTCTACAAATGATTTGAAGGCCTGTGCGGCTTTGAATGTATGGATATAATGTAACCTCCATCTGCTTAATTATTTTAAAAGCATACAATTAAAACAACACTTGCTCACGAAAATATTAATTACCTGAGCATGCACTTTAGAAATATAGGAAAATGATGATTCATCATAATAAAGCATTTAGAAACACACAAAGAGAAACTGTTTAGAATTTTACTTCTGGTCTTAAAGGGAACACAAATACGACATTTTTTAACATTACTTTTCACAAGAACATACTCCAACTCCATGCCTAACGCTTGGTTTGTGGTGTTTTTTCAAACACAGACATGCTTGGAGCAAATTGGCCAAAATGAAGGTTCAAAATTAGAACACAATTAGAAGCTTCAGAGAAAGTTATTTCCAAAAAAATAAACTATACTTACAAAAGAAAATGTAATCAACTTCAAATTATAATAGTGGTTTGAAGTATCTTGCCATTTCCTGCAATTTACCGAAAAGCGTTGATTTTATTTTAAAGAAATATGCCAAATAAGCCAATGAGCGAGAAATAGTAATTTAATTTCAAATTTATTCTCATTGTGGGGCACTTTAATTTTGAGGTAATTTGCTATTTCTTGCACTGTACCCAAAATAAATGCAAATAGCAGCTTACTTTCATTTATTAGCAAGAAAAAGTAGCTTACTTTCACTTTATTCTCATGATGACAATGTACTTAGAAAGTAAGTTGTTATTTCTTGCATTTACGTCAAATTAAATGTGATGAATAACAACTTACTTTCATTCATTAGCAAGAAATAACAACTTACTTCCATTTCCTTCTATTACATCTCTGTTACCTGTCATGTACACATTAAAATAATATACCATAAAATATTCTCATTTTTTATTACTATATTCATGTACATATTTCAGTGCATGGTTACCATCCCATGAAAACAATATCCACTAAATTCATTGTTAGAAAATGACATCTTTATTAATGGTATAATTTACTATAACAAATATATATTTATTGTTATGTCTTTTTAAAACAAAGCATATTTCAAAGATATAAATATACTATTTAAGACTTACTAATTAATATTTAGATAGTTATGCTTTAGACACTAAAAAAATGAAGAAAGAAAAACTCAACCAATTCAATTAAACCAAAAATCCTTAACTCATATTGTTTTTTAGAGATAATAACAGAATTATAACCATGATTATGGTAGAGACCCACTTGGCCACCTCAGTTAAAATGTTTAAAAAGTTGCACTTACTACAATCACATTTATAAATATGGGCATACATATAAGAAATTGAAAAGTAGGAATTTAAGAATGTTAGAACTGTGAGATTTCACTAACCGTTTAGTTCTAACAATATCTTCACACAATTCACAAGCTAGGTGCTTGTGAAGCTCTTTTCCACCGATGAAAACATGCCTGCAGTAATAACCCCAAGAACGAAAAATTAATAATTTTTCAATATCAATGCATTATAAGCCCCATATTTTTCAAATACCAAATACTGACATGACAATTTTGTACTTTCATGAATCCTTTCATATTATTAATATATCCTCCATGGTATATGTCATTTTCTTGAGCTATGGCATGGATTTACCAAGCTGAGAAATGAGAAACGATCCCACCTACACACATAGACATATTCAAGTACATGCAAATATATGTTCAAAAGTTTAATTACATAATTTACATATAAAAGAGGAAATAAGAAAAACATAGAGAAGCTTTAAACTTTTAAGGAGATATAGCATGACAACATCAAACCTGTAGCCATTCATCCATAGAGAGAAGTTCAACTTTAAAGTAGATTTAACCGAAAACTTGCTCCATCTCAATCTTGTTGAATCAAAATTTGTAGCCTATTGCCTCCAAAATCAAAACCTCTAGTAAGATTCATCCACAAAGATATATTGAGAGTTAAAGCATATAAAACATAAAAAGAGGAACTCGGAGACATAGTACTATGAATACTTTTCTAAAGAGTAGATCAAAAATCATATAATAATACCTTATATAAATGTGAAAAAAAAAATATAATTTCACTTCTTTTTAGCTACCATCATACAATCAAACCCCTAAAAAGCAAAAATCTTTCAAACAAATAAAATTTCAAGTTAGAAAACAACAAAACATATTTAGAAAAAAATTAGAAATCGAAAGAATAAACTAACAATGAGCAACCATTCAAGTAGAAAATGAAGTTGTTCAACTTTAGATTGCCATAAACTTACAACAGTGATCTTAAACTCTCTTCCTTTCTTCTGACCGGTTACATCTATTTTTTCCAAGCAAATTCCCCCTTTTTGACAAAACATGAATAATTTATTAAACCAGTGAGAATAGGCTACCAAAGAGAACAGATAACCAAGAAAATAAGGTTGAGTTTATAGAATAAACATGCTTTCTTAGGTAAATCAAAATGTTACCTTTCGAGATGAAACTAAGAAAGCAAATACCTAGATGAATAGCAAAATAATGCATACACTGCATTTCCAGATCCATGGATTAAGGTAAAAACTGCAAAAAGAACACCATAAATAAACAAAATATTCTAAAATATCATGTTTGAGTTTTATCAGAAATAACTTCAACTTCAACTCAATACTTCAAAAGATTTTGTTGTCACATTTAGATATTATACTTTAGCATTTATTCAGAAAAAAGAAAAAAAAAACAAATGTTGAGGATTGCTACCATAAAGATCATGTAACCATTGTCCTCAAATATACGAATGTCGGATTTTGGTAGTAGTCGATGAAGTGTCTCACCTTCTTGTCGACTTGGTAACAACTGATCCTTACCACTGAAAAGATGTGAAAACAGTGGTTGGTTAGCAACCTATGATGAAAACTAAAAAAAAAAATTAAAAAGAAAGAAAGCAGAGAGCATTAGAGTTTAAAAAACTGAAAATACAAAAGATGGTGAAAACTAAAGTATGTTCCTATTTCTTGTTGTTAAAGAAATAAATAAATTAAAAACAACATATTAAAGCATTGTGCTTACAGATTTTTTTAATTATTAGAACATTATACTTTGAATAACCTACAAAATTACATCGGTGTAAATTGCTTTTGATTTTAAATGACAATGCTAAAACTCTGTAGATTTTCAAAAAAATAATGTTCTATCAAGAAGAAATGGAAGTGCGGTGAAAGTTTGTTGCAAAATCTTACATTTAACCCAAAAAGGAAGTTATCTAATACTGTAAAACAGACAAAGCAGATAACAAAATGAAATGAGTTTACCTGTCTAAGATGCACAAGTCTCACAACTGTCAATTAACTCCTTGACGGGTTCACCAGATGACAATGTGTACATTTACTTGAACTCCATTAACTTGGCATGTTGTGCTCTAAGCTTTCCACTAACAATAAACTGACATTGATGAAAAAACAGTGTTAGAGAGGGCAAAAACATGTATAGGAAAGAGAAATAGACTCTTTGTATTCAAATACCTCATATCCTTTTGCTCCATTTTCATTAACAACCCTCAAAACACCATAGCAAGCACTAACAGTAGACAAATGGAGTATTAGATGACACACTTGTCAATCTTAATCTTGATTACATCTATATAATATAAGTAAAACATAATGTTGATGGATTAGTAGTTGAAGAGAGAAAAATGAAAACAAACCTGTTGTCAACTCCCTTATCCTCCTTCCATTCTTACCAGACAGATCCAATAAGAAAAAAAACCATGGGGAAGAATGTCTATAACAATTTATTCCAATTTACAATCATTAAAAGCTATTATTCAGAAACCAAAATGGTAGACTGGATATACTTTTAGTCTTTTAGGGGAAACCAATCAAATATAGAAAAAAATGTATTACCTTTTTTTGTATAGAGATTAACAGGGTTGAAATCGACATCGACGATTAGTCAGCGATTGGTTGTAGAGGTGAGAGCGATGGTGCTATTAATGACGATGAGTGTATCTTTAGATTAAGGGTTTATAGAAAGACAGAGATAGAGATGGCATGTGGTGGGGTTGCGAGGGAATTGGGTGGAGAAAGTTGGTGGTGTGAGAAACGAAGAATGGGTGGTGGTGAATTATTGGTTCGTCATTGGGGGTTATACTATTGATGAATGGTGTGTGATGTTGCCGATGTCAGGTAGCGATGGTGTAGGAAAATTAGGGTTAGGGGTTTAGGTACCATTGGCAGATAAGAGAGAGGTGATGGCAGAGTTTGTAACGGCGGCTTTGTGGTAACAGAGGGTTGTCGGATACTGAAGAGAGCAAAGAGAGAGACGGAAGATATGCGCTTTGACGGCAGCCGGTAGCGTGTAAAGGAAATTAGGGCTCCTCGGAGTTAATAGCGTATACACTTGTAGATTGAAAATTTTAGATTGTAAGCTTAATATGATTATACATGATGTTCAAATAGTTGTACCTCTTAAATTTCAAGAAATAGTTAATATGTTTAATAATATTACTAGCCGTTTACCCGCGCCAAGCGACGGGTGCGAATAATTTTTTCAAAATTTTTTTCTTGAGGCAATTACCTCAAATGTATAAACTTACACGATTAGAAAAAGAAAATAAACCATCCAAACAATCAAACTACAAGAATGATTGGTTATAGAATAAATTCATATATTGATTTGAATCATAATAGTTATCCATACATCATCCCTTTAGCGACTTAAATAAAATCAACAACGTTAACGGTTGAAATTTGCGATGCACTTTGATAGTCATTATCTTCTTCTTTTGCATCATTATATTGTTATTAAACCATTAGGTGATATTTATTGTACATTTCTTCTTTGACACCACCATGCCATAAAAGAAATCAATCAATGGTTTAGTGATAACTACTGTTATTTTTAACAACCCAATGGGTGGGGTCGGGTAAGGACAAAATTCTCATTTTCAAAAATATAACAACTAAGGTGTTAACTTTAACAGACCTCAGATCAGCCATGTTAAAATAATAGTTGTAACCTTGTAATAAATAAGGATATAAATTTTAGTGTGCAAGGTATTTTGATAGCCCTTCCTTTTATAATCTTAGTGCATCGACACAAACTAACTTGCAGATTTTGGAAATGCGATCAACTTAGCTTCAAAGAATTATGAACTCTACGTCTAACAATAAGTTAAATAATTGGATTAATTTTTTTGTCTATGACCATATTTCGATTTTAAAGTGTGGATTAAGATAATAATATTAAAGAGATCCATTTAAGGGTCGCAACAATTTATATACGATAGCATTCAATATACATAAATAATGATAAATTCATATTAACATTGGTGAGAAATTTGTGTCGTATAGGAACTTATAATAGTTTAAAAATGTGGTTCTAAGTATTCATTTTTTTAGTAGATAATCTAATTGTTTTAAATACTAATAAAAAACATTGTTTCTGTTATAAAATCTAAAATACAACATTCCAACAACTATTGTGATACATACTAATAAAAAAACGTTGTCGGTGAATATATAATTTTTTTATAATAAACATTTACAAAAAAATGTTTCAAGCATATTTTTTTAATAATATTTTAGACTAATAAATTTTTTTTTAATCAATTTATATAATATACTTCAATATGAAAACATCTTTTGTAATCACTTGTAATAAAGAAAAATTGGATAGACTGATGTATGATTGTATTTGTTTTGAAACAACAGAGCTAAAACCAAGCTTATAACAGATCCAATAAGTACAACAGACGAAGTAAGTCGATTTCAACCTACAAAACAAATCCAAGATCAAGTGTTTGATTTTCATATTGAATTTCTTTTCATTCCCACATTTTATCCATTGGTTATTTGAAAGTGCAATACTTTAGTAGAGAACATCAAAAGCATGTGAAACAAATATATGTACATCTTGTAATGGTGTAGTAGTAATGTATGATTGGAATGGTGTAGTGGCAATGTCTAATTGGTTGTTCAGTATACACTTCTTTGCAAAATATGTCTTATCCTTTTCAACAAACAATAAACAGAGGTAAGACAGACTTGTAAATGATTAACTCACAAAAAAAACATTAATAATTACAAAGAAAATTGAGTAATAATACATATAGGATTCCACTTGTTCCTTATATGACTCTTCAGATAACTCTTATCTCACTAATGGTTTCCGCAACATCATTCAGGGGATAACTAAAAAACAGAAAAGAAATGAAGAAATAATAATTCAATAATGGGGATGGGGGTTATAGATGTTTGAATAGTCGAAGAAAATAGCATACTACTTCTTCAAGTCTCGTTGAATAGTTTTTGCGCCTCTAGACATCTGTAAATTATAAATTGTATAATTAATTAGATTTAGATGAAATGAAAATTTGAATCTGCATCGGACTTACTGTTGATCCAAAGTCACCATCACCCAATTTGTTGTCCCACTTATTTAATCCATTAAGCAAAAATGGGTATAAATAAGCCAAAGAGAAGATTAGTTTTTAAAACATAAAACTTACATCACCATGTTGCTGGCTTCCCACTCCAAGATTGCCAATCAACTTCACTGATAACTTGAAAATCAACTTATTATAAACCAATGTGTAATCCAAATGGTTAAAGAAAAACAACAAAAAGAGCGTAAGTTACCATGGATCATCAATGATATGCCACCTCCTTGCAATTTCTTTTCTTTGTCTCCTCAACCTCACCATTTCCCACTACCAGATCTGTATACCAAGGTTTAACATTAAACAACAAAATAAATCAACAATGATAAACATTCTCAATGGACTTTCTTAACTAAAACAAAAGGTAAAGTTACTTTCATATATAAAACAAAAAAACAACCCTTTCATGGATAAAATCAATGCGGTGATAATCATTCCCTAATGCATCTCTTATTCTTATTTTGAAACTAAGTTACTAACTTTTGACATCCAAATTAAAAATGTACAATCGTAAGAACATAAAATAAAATAACCAATGGTATAAAGGAAATGTAGTTTTTTTAACAACCAAATATCATAATTAATTAGGCCATGTAGACTTTTTTCATTTTTATTTTTACCTTATTCTCCTACATTGATTTTATATTTTTGTTAAATTGTCTATTTTTTAAAGAGGATTTAAGAAACTAAGTAAAATATACATGCAAGTTTCAAAGATCCAAAGGAAAAATATACCGTCCCTGTCGTCTTTTCACTTTGCCATATTTCTCTCTTTCCTCTTTCACAAAAAAATAAACCTTCAAAAACATCATCAATATCATTAGTTTCAAATTTCCAAACATTTAGCCTGTGTATTTTACATAAATGAGCATAAATTGCAAACATTACAAGTAATTATAACCAAAACAAAAATATCAGTTTAGCCATGAACTAAATAAGTTTATTTTTTGGGAAATTAAGTAATTTAATCATCATAGATGAGTTTTTCAAAACAAGAATGGTGTCCTGACTCCCGACCAATCAGATTTGGGCTTGTAATAGGCCTATATAAAAAAAAGAAGTCTTAAATCTTAATTCAAAGGAAAAATAACTACAGTTCACCTGTTCACCAAGCAAACATAAGACGATCGTGTAGAAACAGATCGCCGAGATAATCAAGTCAACCATGTCTTACACGAACACGGACCTGAAATACAATCACATAAGTTAAGTATCAGTATGTATGTATTCAGACACTATGTGTTGAGTCATTCACAGAAAAGGGAAAATGATACCTGTGCTGGATAATGTGTGTATCCACAATCCTCTATATCAGCAACCCAGGCATACCTATTGATGTTCATTGAACCAGGAATTGCAGCTTCAAATACTCCATGAAGCTTTCGATCATTGTAACTGAACAGAAATATAACAAGCCTTTCCTTTATGTTCTTAATGTATGAGAAATGGGTGGCTAGCAAACCTGTAAAACAAAGGTCACAAACATTTACATTATCAGAGTTCTTCATGAGCAAAATATCAAGTTTAAGGCACCAAACCCGTGAGAAAAAGGTGAATAAAAAATGATATATACCAGATAGTTCTTAAAATCAAAATAAAAAATGAAGAGAGGAAAATTAAAAGGGAACACATACCTGGTTCATTTATTCTCTGAACTAGGAATTATGGCTTGTTTCGGAAGAGTGGTGGTGCCATGGTAATTGCCATGATACACACCACCAAAACCACCTTATACGGCTACCAACGCATCCCGTCTTAATCACCACCAACCACTATCCTCCACCACTAAAAATCATAACCCATTACAGCCTCCCCACTGAGACCACTACGTGTGAACCTCCTATTACAATTTTGTAAACAATAAAAAGAGAGGAATCAAGAGAGAGTGAGAGAGAGAGAGAGATAGTTTACCTACATTTGTATGTGAATTCGATAGCAGTAACCTGAAACAAAAAATTAGGTTGTTGTAAAAATATCAAAATTTGATCCTGTGAACCAGTAAAATTCATATAATCATAAATCGGAATCAAAATAGGTTAATGAATAGTTACAGTGAAAAGTAATCAAATTTTTGGAATCGGATGCAATCTAAAAGGATAAAACTTTTGGATTTGAGCTGTGGGTTTAAAGAAATGCAATTGGTAAACAATACATGTTTTAGATGAAATAATGCACAAATTTGGTCAAAATCCATACGTTTAATTTCAATACGACCTCTTACATGACAAAGTTGAAACATTTTTCAGTCAAACTCTCTTTAGAGTAGAATTAGGTCAAATAGAAAAAAGATTGGAAAACCTTACCAGGTAAAGTTCGACGGATTTGCTGTAATTTGGTATGTAAGGTTGGATATTCGTCGTGGAGATTTCTTGCGATGTTGTTTGTTAGGTACCTTAGTTTTTCTGATAACGAAAGGATTCACTTATCGAGCGTAGTTATGTTCGCTCTGATGACAATGGATGCGATTTTGAAAAGGTATTCGGTAATGGTGACGACTCTTATCCCGACTTCATCTTCTTCCTGAAAGATGCAGTTGTATGAAAGGTCGAAACTTGATATGTTGGTGTGTATAGTGTGGAGGAGTTTGTATTTGCAATTGTGATGATCGGAGGGACGGTTTGAGAGGAGGATCGCGGCGTCGCCAACGCAGTAGACGGCGTAACATGAGTTAGGGTTTCTCGATGAAGACGACCAATTTAGGGTTTTTTGTGAATAATGTAAGTCTATGAATAAAAAATATTTTTTAATTCCCCATAACTAGTTGTATTGGATAATAAGTTGTATATGAGGTAGTAGGTATTGTACCTCTTAAATTTCAAGAAATGTGTAATATGTTTAATAAGATAGTTAAGATATATATATATATATATATATATATATATATATATATATATATATATATATATATATATATATATATATATATGGGATAATGACTTAAAAGGGTAATATATTTTTTGATTTGTACACATTTAGTCACTGACTTTTTTTTTTCGTCCACATTTACCCCTTCAACTTGTTAAACCGTACACATTTAGTCCTTATGATCGGCTACTCCAGGTTAGTCGGTAAAAATGACTTAATAGGGTAATATATTTCTCACTTTGTACACATTTAGTCCTTAATATTTTTGTACACATTTAGTCCTTAATATTTTTTTTGTTGCAAAATAAGTCATTTTTGCTTTTGTACTCATTCATTACTTATAAATGATTTCTTTAGGTTTTTCTCACAACATCTTACGTGGGATAGCCATATAGTGGCGGGATAGGTTGAGGTGATCCTGCTATATGTTGTAGGCCAAGATACCTGGTGCGGACCGGCTGCAAGATGTAGGCACGGAGGCTCGAGAAGAGCGGTTGGGTTAAGACGGCATGCCGACAAACCCTGGGTATTCCAGTCCGATGACTGATTGGACCTGTTGTGTGTTGGCATTCCAGTCGGATGACTGATTGGGCCAAGGTATTCCAATATGATGAATGTGGGCCCGTTATGCATGATAATACGTTTGTTGTATCGGGTATTTTGGGGGAAACTTACTAAACTTTGTGCTTACTCAGTTGTTTATGTTTTCAGGTTTTATCGTTGATCGTTGAAAGGCGAAGACATGACTGTACACACTCATCAACAGTATTGAGGATTCCGCGTTTCTTATATTACTTTGATTTTCGATAAATTTTGGAATAACGTTTTTTCTTAATAATGGATTTATAATTAGGGAGTTTTGCCCTATTTAAAAATGAAAATTTTTTGTTGTGAAAATGAGACGTTACACATAAACATCAACAGCCGCACACACTTCATCAATGATTGTCCCACGTAAGATGTCGTGAGAAAAACCTAATGAAATCATTCATAAGTACAGAATGAGTACAAAAACAAAAATGACTTAATTTGAAACAAAAAAAATATTAAGGACTAAATGTGTACAAAATATTAAGGACTAAATGTGTACAAAATGAGAAATATATTACCCTATTAAGTCATTTTCCCGGCTGACCTGGAGTAACCGGTCATAAGGACCGAATGTATATAGTTTAACAAGTTGAAGGGGTAAATGTGGACGAAAAAAAAAGTCAGTGACTAAATGTGTACAAATCAAAAAATATATTACCTTTTTAAGTCATTATCCCTATATATATATATATATATATATATATATATATATATATATATATATATATATATATATATATAGGCTTAGGTTATTTTGTTTAAAGTAATTATTGTGTTATTGTATTCATAAATATGGGCCAATCAAATTTATTTATTTTAAGAAAGTGATTAATATATTATTGAATTAAATATAATTGAAAAAATCTTCTTAATTAATTACAAGGGTAATTTAGTCAATTAATATAGATTTAATAAAGGAAAATTGCATTTTTTAAGGGATCATAGATTCTATTAATTTTAAAAATCCGATTTTACGAATTATAATTCTTTTAATTCGGACATTCTGACAGAATATGTTTATGAGTATATTCAAAAATTCTTGAACAATCATGAATTTAAAAATTTCTTGTAGAATAACAAATTCTTGAACAATCAATTGAAGAATAAAAACAACAAATACATTATTTCTTATAGAATACGGGTAACAATTGTTAATAATTACATCAAAATCTAACAACGACTAATACATTCTAAAAGAATAATGAGGTCCGTTTTTCAAGCATCAACTTCTGTGATTCCAACAGAATTGGAATTCGTCATTCCATTCCAACAGAATTGGAATTCTTGATTCCATTCCAATAGATATTAGCCAAAAAACTGCTCATTCTGATATGTATATTAGCCAAAAAGCTGCTTTTCATTTCCTTTCCTTCCCTGTCAAACACCCAATCCAAACACCCATTGTTTTCTATCCAATGACCATTTTGACTCTGTTTCAGAAATCAGAATAGAAATCAAAAGCATAATCTATTTGAAAATAAATAAGAGCCAACGCCACATCAAAAATTAAATCACAGTAATATAAGGCAGGAAGCATACTAAAACCACGTTTTTGAAACAACATTACACACAAAAGGGGTTGCAGTCGACGTCTGCCCTTATTTAGCTTCTACCGGAAGTAGCAGTGGGCAAGGGAAGCGTGTGTAGGAGGCAAAGAGGGCTACACGATCTGTAGGAGGCAAAGAGGGCTGCAATCGCCGACAAAAAGTCGTCGACCATAGGCTTCTTCTTCGTTAATTTCATAGACGAGAGAGAAAAACAAAGCAGTGAGGGAGTGATAACGGCTGCCCTTCTTTTTGTTTCAGGTCATCGACGGCTGTATATAAGAAAATAAATTAGGTTAAGAGTGAAGGCTAGCAAGATTATAGAGATTATTTTTGGAAGTTATTAAACAAATGACTAAATTACCCTTATTTATTTATTTAATTATTTAATTTTTTATTTAATTTTGATTGACCCACATTAATGCACACGATAACACAATACTTAGTTTAAACAAATGAACCTAGCTCTCTTTCTTTCTCTCTCTCTCTCTCTCTCTCTCTCTCTATATATATATATATATATATATATATATATATATATATATATATATATATATATATACTAGCCGTTTACCCGCGTCAAGCGACGAGTGCGATTAGTTTTTTCAGAAACTAGTTTGTAGATGCGATTATTTGTTTTGTGCAAATACTTTAAACTAAAAATGAAATTATATTGCGGTTTTGGGTTAAAAATAAATGTACATTGTTGTTTTGCGCACGTATATTGTTGTGTTGTTTTGGACTAAAAATAGAAATATATTTATATTTTGAGTTACCTTTTTATTTTGAACAAAATATTGTATTTAAAGATTATGGATTTCAAACAATACTTAAAAAATTAACGTTTTTTTTATGCATTATCCCTTTTTGAACCATGCATCCGTTAATTTCATCCACGTTAGTATTTATATTTGCTTTCTTAGTAATTAAGATTCTATTAGTTATTTATAGTAATATATTATATTAGGGGGCAATTGACTAAGCTTATTGAAGTTTTTTTTTAATTTAATTTATTACCGGTTTCACAACCATATTAACTAAATAAGGTATTTGGATAAGAATAACTTATGCAATTATGATAAAAAATCAAAATTCATAAATTAGACAATTGAAAATTTTCAAACGCCCCTTAATTATAAGTTATAACAATATAATAAACTTGAACTATGCATCCATCGATTTTTGAGGCTTGCTTTGTATTTGACGTCTACTTTTTATTTGAGTTATTTTTTTTAATTTTTTTTTTATTTCAAATTGTTTAACTTATATTATTTATGTACATAATTTCTAAAAACGTAAATTATAAAAGGTCTAACTATTTTTACATAAAATATGCTACCAATTTTTTAAATATAACAAAATCATACAATCAACTAATGAAACTTTTAAATACATGTATTTGGAATCGATGAAGCTCATTAGCATAATTTTGTGGTCTTACGTTTAAGTTTTTCTTGAGCAATGCATTAGACATTTTTTTTATCATGTTAGGCTTTATTTATTTACTATATGGTTTTTCTCTCTAGTTCTTTTTTCCCATGAATATATGTTTAATACAAAAAAAAAAAAAAAAAAAAACTAAAGATCATGAATACTAAAACCAAAATCCAACAACTTAGCGTGTTGCAAGCAATTTCATCCACTCAAAACGAAGTTTTTTTTAGCCCATTTTAAAAATATTTAGCCATAAAGAATTAACGATGTACTTTCAATGACTTATATATTATAACACCCAATTTTTATTTATTCTTGTGAAATCATTCTACCTTGTAAAATCTACCCTATCATATAAATGTTA
This sequence comes from Lactuca virosa, assembly GCF_052849685.1. Lineage (NCBI taxonomy): Eukaryota > Viridiplantae > Streptophyta > Magnoliopsida > Asterales > Asteraceae > Lactuca > Lactuca virosa. Next base: position 92,548,947 of record NC_136433.1, on the reverse strand, counting down.
TATATTAGATATTGAATAGTTTTTTACTCAAATTACAATGCTATTGAGTTCATATTTATACCATCAAACCACATACTCTATAACGAATATTTAGAGAGGCTTTAAAGATTATGATTTGGAATAAAGTTGGTCTTGAAGATAAAAATATAAAGACAAAAGAAATTTAACCAAATTGCAAATATTTTGAAGTCTTGTCTCCTTAACTTGTTCTTATGTTCATCTTCCTGCTTAACTTTCATATAAGACAAGTCTTGATTTAGATTAAAAGTCAATTTTCTGAAAGTCAAACATATGAGGTCATTATAGGTCAAACTCATTAGCATATATAAAAAGTCTATTTTTTAACATAAAAATCGAAAAATGAGAAAAGCACTTTACACTTAACTTTACTCATTAATACTTAACATAGCTTGACTTGTTGTTAAGGTATTAAGGGTATTATAATGTTGAAAAAATACATCTAGATTCTATGTCCTATGTAGTGTGATTATATGAAATCAGATTATTACTTTCTAAATATGCCATCAAAATTTTCCTTATATAAAATATACATTTATCTCAATATTCAACTCTTATATAACATCAGGTAAAAGAGATAATGACTTGAAAGGGTAACGAACTTTCGACTTTGTTCACATTTAGTCACTAAACTTTTTTTCGTTATCTATTTGTCACTGAACTATTGAAACTGTTCACATTTTACCCTTATGACCGGCTGTTACCGGTCATAAGGGTAAAATGTGAACAGTTTCAATAGTTTAGTGGAAAATAGATAACGAAAAAAAGTTTAGTGACTAAATGTGAACAAAATCGAAAGTTCGTTTCCCTCTAAAAAGTTCAATGACTAAATGTGAACAAACATCCTCTTGTATTATATTTTAGCAAATTATTTATTTTTGTTAAATTGTAGCAACATTTTGTTGATGAAGAAATCTATGAAATAAAAAAAAACAAAACCCCGAAAAATATATTAAAAAAAACGAAAAACCGAAACCGAAATAAAAAAACCAATGGTTTGGTATTTTCCAAAATAAAAAATCACAATTTTCCAATCTGATTTTGGTTTTACAAAAAAAATGAACCATTCTCACTGATGTGAATTATGACCATTGGTTTGACATGTGGAATTAAAGAACACACAAAGAACACGGTGATTTGGGTGTTTAAGAGATGCATTCGATTACGAAAGGTGTTTACAAAAAAGGATCTAGATCTAAATCTACATAATTAACACACACTAACACTCTCAATGTTACATCTCTCAAGCACACCTCTACATGTGGTATGAACCCACCTTATATAGAGGTGTTTACATGTCTCTCTCTCTCTCTCTCTCTCTATCTCTCATGTCATAAAGGGGGAGTTTTGGATAGAAAATTCTGAATTGAGCGCTTTCTCATTCTCTATTTGGTTTTATAATCATGATTCGATTATAAAAAGGGGGAGGGATTTAGATATGGAAATCCGAAAGTTGAATTTTTGTAAAACCAAAATCAGATTGGAAAATTGTGATTTTTTATTTTGGAAAATACCAAACCAATGATTTTTTATTTCGGTTTCGGTTTTTCGTTTTTTTAATATATTTTTCGGGGTTTTGTTTTATTTATTTCATAGATTTCTTCATCAACAAATGTTGCTACAATTTAACAAAAATAAATAATTTGCTAAAACATAATACAAGAGGAAGTTTGTTCACATTTAGTCATTGAACTTTTTAGAGGGAAACGAACTTTCGATTTTGTTCACATTTAGTCACTAAACTTTTTTTCGTTATCTATTTGCCACTAAACTATTGATACTGTTCACATTTTACCCTTATGACCGGTAACAGCCGGACCGGTAACAGCCGGTCATAAGGGTAAAATGTGAACAGTTTCAACAGTTCAGTGGCAAATAGATAACGAAAAAAAGTTTAGTGACTAAATGTGAACAAAGTCGAAAGTTCGTTACCCTTTCAATTCATTATCCTCAGGTAAAAATATGATATAATCACATATCAATGACAGTACATTGCTATTTGCATCCTATTTGGATCAATGGAATCTTGCATTTAGTTCAAGCTTGCAGCATGTGATTGGTGATTGAACATAGAACATGATGAACAATATCAGAGAGCATGAGTTACCGGAGACCCTGGAGAATTAATAACATGTTCATTCTCCACACCACCTTCATTCACCTTTTCTTTCCCTTTAGACCTTAACAATATGGAGGTTATTTCGGTCATTTTACCCTTGTCTTCCCATCATGAGTTTTGTTATCTTTGTATAAACCATCATGTTTTGGTCCTATTGTCTGTGATTCTTTCCAGGGTTACTGGACCTATTTTTATCGATTTTAAACTGAATAAATTGAATAAAGTTCAACACACCTGTAAACACACACACACAGTTATAAAGACAGTAAAGGAAGAGAGTTAGACAGATCAACCATTGTCATAAATTCCAGCATGCATTGTACCTTTATTGCATTTTGAACAATACCTAGAAAAAATAGTCCCTTTTTTACACAAAATTTACCTGCTGTCAAAAATTTCAGCATGCATTGTACCTTTATTGCATTTTTCCCTATGTACCAATCCATAACCATAAAACCAAGAATAATCTTGTCATCTTTAATAAGAACCAAAAAATGACCATTTTGCCTTTTGGAAAGATCTTAATCAATTTTGCAGTTGTTCATCACAATTTAACTATAAAATCATCAAATTATAAAGATTTTAAGGGCAAAGAATTTACTTGTTGTTGTACTTCTGTAGAGATCCCATTTTTTTTACAAATCAATCCATGTAAAGCTTCACATTACGAAATCTAATCATCATTGCATTACTAACCAATACCTGAAACATAAATTAACAAAAAGGAAAAAAAAGAATAAGTTAGTTTTTTGACATTAATACCCTTCTAAGTTCTTAAAACAAAGTTGATAATTAGCAAAGAATGACCAAAAAAATATTGCTTCCATTTTTATCTCTTGATAATGTGATTTGAAAGGAAGATGTACCTTTAAGTTGAAATTTAGGGCTTGAAGTCATAGGCTTTCTCCTTTATCATGTCTGAAAAATATCAAGATCGAGAGTGTAACAAACCAAAAATCCAGATAAAATGTTCACCAAAAAAAAACTTTTTGGGATTACCTGATATAGAGGGGTTTATGTAAGAACAAATAAAATAAAGATATTCATTTCCTGCTGCTCATCCCAATTTTATCTTGCAACAATAGAAACCTGGAAATCAAAAAGTAACAAAGAGAAGTCACATTTTGCTCATTGTTAGAAAGATAAACAACTCATAGAATTAAAATAAGAAGCATAGCTCATATATAACTAAGAAAACATAAATAAGGCATATATTACCTTGGCAATGACGGAAGGTGTTAACAATATCTTTGAGAAATCCTTCCATATTTTTGTTAAGATGGTAACCTGATTATATTAATCGACAAATCAAATCGTATAACATCATGTAACGCTTCAATGTTTCACATTTTTGAATGAAAAAAAAATATTTTTTAACAAAATATGCATTTATAAGTACTAGGTAAAAAAGAAGCAACCAATTCTTTAATCATCATAGAAAAAATCAAACAACTCCTCTGCAGGCTTATCTTCTTATCTTTCAAGGTCTCTAAATCTAGGCAAAAAAAAAGAAGCTCTTTAGAAAGGCTATATTAAGGGAAAATGAAAAGAAAAGGCAGCCCTTACTCTAATATATATACTATATGTATGCTGCAATCAAAGATAAAGAAAAAACTCAAAACCCAAATTTTGTTAGAATAGGACACCTACAAATCCTTTCATGTAACTGTTAGAATATCCAAGCCAATCCAACATAAGAATCAGGAAAAAAGCTAGCTAAGCTTTCATTTTTTGCTCATAAAAATTTGAGACCTTGCAGCAACAAACCAATCGTCAACATATATGAAATTAGGATAAACTAATTTCACCAGTTATTCTTTTTCCAAAAAAGGTCAACCTAGCCAAAATCAAATAAAAAGCATGAAACCAAAGATGAAATATTAAACAATTATAGTCATATGTATCCTTTCAAAGTTACATCCATCATTCTGATATCCAATCAAGTATATTGCACACAAATTGAAACCTGCAAATGGAGAAGAAAACATAAATAAGAAAGCATAAGTAGAAGATCACAGCCAATTGCAGTGACTGATTTGAAGGTGATGAAAGTGGTGGTAGCGGGAGCGTTCAATTTAGGTTTTATGGATGTAAACAAAAGGTACAAAATGTGTTACCTGCTCGATTTTCTGATTTGTTGAGTTGGGAAGGAGAAGCTAACGGTCAAACATCCACAATAACAGTGATGAAAGGTGGCCTCCGACGCAGGTAAGCGATGTTGTGATGGTGATGATCGGTGAATGGGGGTGGCAGTGGTAAATGGGTTTTTCGTTAGGGCTTCTACTTTTCAGTGAGAGAAGGAAGATGGTGGTGAGTGAATGATCCGATGATGGTGGTTATTGGTTTCCGGTGTGTGTGTGCGAGTTCTGACCTAACACTGAGAGAGGATGTGAGAGAGGAGATGTTAATATAAAGGGCAGTTGGTGTTGACCGATTCATGTGGAATACCAATTCAAAGGCTGACTGATTCATGTGGAATACCAATTCAAAGGCCCGTCTGACTTTTTCTTTTATTTGACTGCATAAGATTTTGATGCATAAAATTATTGTACATATTGCATAAACCTTTGTACCTCTTAAAATTCAGCAAAACATGGTAAATGCTTTTTAAGGTATATATATATATATATATATACTAGTCGTCTACCCGCGCAATTTGACGGACGGCGAATAGTTTGTTTCGGCGATTCGTTTTTTTCGGGACGAAAACTAAGAATCTAGGAAACCACATGGACAATTTGTATAAATTTGTTTAAAACATATTAAAATTTTCATTAATTTTAATCATCTAGTTATAATAACTAAAAAAGACAAACGCAAAACAACATACATGTAGTTACTAATGGTTGATTGTATAATCACGCAACATTTCTTTATATATCAGATTTGAGGTATAGACTTTGTCATCGTTGAACCTTTTGCAGGATTCACTAATACATTTATATTATCACGTGATGTCCCTCTAGACACTGCAACATAAAGTTTCCTATGCGACAAAATAGTTTTTGGTCGGTGATTAGTTTTTGTTTAGGCGAACGTCAATTAATTCCATTTCGGTGAGTAGTTTCTTGTTGGCGATTAACTTCATTTTGACAGACAATGATAATTTCCTTAGAAACATGTGATATTACAAAGAACATGAAATGCATCAACATATATCTAAATTTACGTTATGGTTTAAGGTTTAAGAGTTACGGTTTAAGGTGTAGGGTTTAGAGGATAAGTGTTAGTAGCAGGGTAATAGGTGGCGTTTTTAATGTGGGGATGATGTGACAGATAGTTTTCTTTAAGACAAATAGTTTACCCTTTTGAAGAATGACATTATTTTTTTCAACGAATTGTTGTTTGTTACTATCTTTAAGACTTTTGTATCAACATATAATTAACAAAAAAACAAAAAATGACAACGAATGTTTGAGCAATCTACTTTATTAGGGTAGATACAATGTATTCATTAAATATAAAATGAAACTAAATCAAATAAGATTCAGTTTATTCAGTTTCGGTTATTGAGTCTAGTTAAATAGACAAATTCAAATCAAGTTTTCTTTATTAAATAAAAAGAATAATCCAAAAAACAAACAAAAAAAAATGAAGCTCATTCGGTTGGGTTGGTTTTGATTTTTTTTACAACACATAGCAATGTCGACTAAATAATTATATTAGTCAATGGATTTTTAGGCATCAAATCTCATTAAAAAAATGTCACAAAATCACGTATTTTTTTTTTTCATAAAATACAGTTTTATTTTTTATGACAATATAACGATACAATATAACAATATAGATATAGAATTTGGAAATTTAACTACAAAACAAAAACAAAACAAAACAAAAACCAAAAAAAACTGAAGTTGATATTTTTTAAAAGAAATAGACATTCGGAACACTTGTGTAAATATTTATTTTGACTAAAATCACAATCATTCACATAGAAAGCAACATAAATATTTATTACGTTTTAATCGTTTCTTAAACAAGGAACTCCATCGTATTCTCACACTTAACAAAACATAAGATTGAATTTTTAATATCCAATGATCTTAGACTTTCCTTATTAATGATAATCTTATTGTCGATTTCAAGCTAAAGCCCACAATGTTTTTGCTCAATGGTGATTACAAAAATGTTGAAAAAAGCATTCTAGTTATTGATTATCGAATAAAGCATTATGAAGTTACAAGCAAACAGAGATGCAAATAAAAAAAGGTTTTAAATAATAATAATAATAAACTTATTACCAGTCCCCAAGAAAGGAAAATACATATTTTTTTCAGTGTTGGTGGGGGTTTCTTGCGTGGGTTGCCATTTGGCGTGTGTTTCTTTGGTTTCTTTTCCTGGCTAGCTGGTGCTCTCTTTGCAGTTAAGGTGTTTGCATCTGTTACTACATGTGCTGTTCTTTGGCTCCCTCAGATTGTTTGTCAGTTTTTGCCCCAATGTTGCTGTTTCTTGCTTTGCTTTTTTCCATTTTGCCCCTAGTTACTTTTAGGATTGCTGTCATGTTGGTTTTTTTTTACTGTCTTGCCCCTTTGCATTGTTTAGATTTTCCCCTTAGTGCCTTTTAGTGTTGATCTCTGATGGTTTGGGATTGGTGGTGATTTGTGTTGCCTGTGGCTTGTGTATGTCTGGTGCTGGTCCTTTTTACCCTCGCTTTGGTTTGGTGTTTCAGACCTATTGGTTCTCTATAACTCTGTTTTCCTTTTCTTCGGGCTTAGTGTTGTTGGTGTTTTTGTTGTCTTTACTGTGTTCTGCCCCTAGCTGACTTTTATTTATTCAGTTGTTTGTTTTGCCTTTCAAACAAAAAAAAAACATATTCTTTGCCAAGCTCAAAAGCAGTATAGTGGTAGCTATTCTTAGTTGGCTCCACCCACAGAAAACACAAACTCTATTGAAACTGAATTCTATTTTCTACTACAATATATGGTTGGCTACTCCCATCACTACTTCATAACTACGGGTGTAACAAAGAAAAGACATGCCAACATTGAAAGAATGACAATATTTTCTTCTTTTTAATGCAATGTCATGATATTGTGGTCTAGAAAGACAATAATTACCTCTTTTCGGTCGTTTTTGTTTCCAACAACATTAGCGTTGATGTTTCTCAGCAATGTAAATATTAATAAAGATAAGGAACATTATTCAAGTGATAATAAAAAAGTTACATATTAGGAGTGAGTAAAACTAACATAAAAACTAAAACCAAGAAACCTCCAAAGTTGGTAAAGAAAATCATGGATAGCTTTATTGATAAAAAAACCAGCCACGTTTTTTTAAAATAGATAAATGTACAATAATTTTCTTATCATTTCCCTTCTTTCTTCTTTGGGTTTCTCTTCTTTGCATCAAAAATATAGAAAAAACATAGATCACATACTGTGTAGGATCATATCGAACATTAGGAATCACATACTCTATCAACATGCATACCTCGATAAAAAATCCAAGGAGAGTGGAATCCATTTGAAACTTGAAAGATGGAAAACAAGAAATCCGAGCTTGAAGGCTCTATGAACCAGATCAGCAAAGCCCTTGGGAAAAAAGCTATTGTGCAATTCATGAAATTCGAAATCAAAGAGGTTTCATTCTGTTTTTTCAAACACACACATATAAAGAGATACGGAAAGGGTGATCAGGGTGTTTTACCTATTTTGAGTCGATATAGAGTAGCAGGAGTGTTTGCGGAACATCAAATTCATGTAAAGCACTAAAAAGAGACAAATACACATTTATTATAAATCATGCGATGGATTCCTATAAAAACAAACTTTGAGAATATCAAAACTCAAATACCTTGATCTATATGGAGCAACAACATAGTAATTGCCATCTTTTTTAAGAATTGTATGCCATTAAACTGGAATCTGGAAAAACCATTTATGGCACCTGGTCGAATTCATGAAATTAGAGTAATTGCCATCTTTTTTAAGAATTATATTTATGCAACAAACATGAAATTAGAGTAATTTGTATTTTTAGAACAGTATATACCTTATTTACGCCATCATTTTTCCGGTATTAGTGTTGAGTAGTACAAAATCGAATTCATGAACATAGTATGTGTTATAACTAATAAAAAATATAATTTATAAGTAGTTGAGTAATAAAAATGTGATACACATTATCAAAATCATTACCTGGTAAATGTTTTCTTAAGTAGATAAAAGGTAGCACCATCATCGTTTTCTGGTGGTGACACCCATGTCAGTGGGTGTGTGAAGGCTGCTCCACCATCTCTACGTACATTTACATACTATATTTTATGAAGAACACGGATAATAGGTTTTAGATCCGCGTCACTGAAGACCTATTTGGCTACTTCGATTGCAGTAGAGAGAATCACGGGCGGAGGTCGACAAGCATGAAAGAGAGAGGGATATGATTTAGGGTTTTTAAAGAAAGAAGTAGGGTGGAAATAAGTTTCGTCGTTGGTAGTTATGGTTTATGGAGGTGCGATGGTTGTGACAGATAGGGTTGCTGGAGGTGAGCTAGTGGTCAGATGATGGTGCGTTGGCCTTGGTTGTAGGAATGATGGAAAAGAGAACGTTTTTGCTTATCGGTTCCGCATACTCCTTCAAGGTTTCCAGAAGAACAACCTATTGAACAATTAAGGAGAGATATGATGATAGTGAACGGTGGTGACGAAGAGACGAAGATGGATGTGCGATGGTGGTTAAGGCGGCTGTCGAGATCAGGGTTTCTAGAAAAGGGGAGAGAACACATTAATATTTGTGGTTTCTTTCCGGATTCCATTGAGTTTTCAAATTTGAATAATTTGTTTTACATAAAATTCGAGGAATTTGAAAGAGTCTTTCAACTAAATTAGATAATACTGAAATATGAGAAAAGATATGAAACGCGTCACAATAAAATAAAATATATATGCATTGTAGTGGATGTTTGTAATTACTGTATTATCATTTGTACGACATAAATTATAATATTATTTTATTAGTGGTTATTTGTATTATTAGCTTAATGGTTTGGACGTCTTAAAAAAATAATATTATTATATTCAATCTATTTATAAAAATAGGTAGATTTCTTTTATAAGATAGTAAATATATATATATATATATATATATATATATATATATATATATATATATATATATATATATATATATATATATATATATATATATATATAGGGTGAGGTTCAATAGAGAACCATAATTAACCAAGGAACCAATATTTTTTTCAACTTTTAAAACTTATTTTTTATTAAAAAAAAAACTAAAAATACAGAAATTCAAAACTTTTTATCCTTTTTCCAATGATATCAAATTCGATTTTTTTTTTGTTTTTTGTTTTTTTACGTCAAATTCACAATGTGAATCCAGATTCACACGGTGAATCCGAAAAATATTTTTCACATTCACAATGTTAATATATGAATTTATATATTTTTAGATTTTTTTTCGGTAAAGAATAAGCTCTAGAAATTGAAAAAAAGATTTGGTTCCTTGAAGAACCAATAATTATGGTTTTCTATTGAACTTTTTCATATATATATATATATATATATATATATATATATATATATATATATATATATTAAGTGGGTTGCAATGCTTATGGCACATCGATTATTGATGTCGTTTTGTGTCACATAGCAATGGGAATGACTTTTAATTTATTCCATATATTTTTCTTTTATGAGTTTATCAGTATGGTATTTCCACCCGTTTTATGAATAACTTCACTAATAATAATATCATATTTGTAATATATAATCTTTTTAAAGTATAAAGAGATGTCAAAACAATAAGAACAAACGACGTATTAGCCGATAATTTGTAATTATCAATTGTTATCATCTGTATCTTTAGTTTATCTCCTATTGTATAGGGGCAGCTATTGTAATTTTACCTTATATAATGATTCACCCTCGTTAATGAAATGATGTTAATTGATTATAATATTTATATGGTAGCAACCATTTTTTTCTAGATCACGTTTCCTAAACTTCCTTACCCTTCTCTCGTATTCCTTTTTCCTGGGATTTCACCATGGTCGTATCTTCTTCTTCTTCTCATGATAGTCTCTTCACCATGAATACCCTATTACACATGTTAACAATTAAGCTCTCCTCCAATAATGATCTCTTATGGTGTGACATCCGTGAAATTTTGATCAACAAAAATCAATTTTACGTGTATTAGGTCAAAAATGTGAAATGTGATTTTTGTAACATTCTAATGTATTGTTGAATATTATAATACTACATGCGCTATTTTGAATCCATTATCGAATAACCACTTTTATTGCGATCAATAAACTACGATAATGTAGTAACTCGATAAAACAAACAAATATTACCGAGAATTGGGTAATGTTCGTAACACGAGGTTTACGTGTTCACAAATCCATAAACACGTTTTAAACATCATATGACCTAATATTTAATTGATACTCCGGTGGTTGTTTTGGAAAAAGGTCATACATCAAGAAAATGAAAGTTATCACGGTTTAACGCTCACTTTTTATACAACGAATTTGAGAAAAACAATTTAATCATAAGGTGTTAATATTATTGTTTAATAATATTAAATAACAATATTTTTATTAGTTATTAAACCTTACCAATTTCTCAAATTCTCCCACACTTTTATAAAAATGATAAATTTTTATAAAAAGGGCTAGGTTTTTACAAAAACTATATGAGATAAATTATGTCTCTCCTCTTCCAACATATCTCACCATATCCGAACATAATCATATCCTCTTTTATTATAATAAAAGAAATTCTATTTTATATATTATAATCAAAAGAAATATTACTTTATATATTATAATCCAAAGTAAATTCTATTTTGAATATAATAATCCAAAAACTTTAACCATAGAATTTTATATTAAAAAGAAAGAGTGTTGTTATTTCCCCATGCAAACTACCACCACCCTCCCCTTTCCTCTCTATAAAACTCGGCCTAAAGGCCCTTCCCCCTCCCTCACTTCATCTTCAAACTCACTCTTATTCTCTCTAAACTCTCCAAACACTCTCTAGTTGATTCCAAGCTTTTTGGCAAGTATTTAGCAAGGATTTTTGGTAAGTTTTCTTCATATTTTCGAGATTTCCATCATCTCCCTACCATCATCTTTTGGTTGTCTCATTTTTACTCCTGAAACAAAAAACATAGGCAAGATCTTGGAGTTTCAAGAAGGCGTCACTCGATTCTTACCTCATCTTTCTCACCATTTCTTGTCATCTTCTAGGGAAAGCACAAAAGGTGAGTTCATACCCCCTCCCCTTTTCTACTAGTTTTCACTCATTTTACACTTTCGGGGGAGGTTACATGCCATGCAAACAAAATACATTTTGGACAATGACTTTACACAAAGGTCCTAGATCTAATATATGTTGGATAAAACTTTTAACCTTTGGGTAATACTCTTACATGCATGTTTATGTTCTATTTATGAAATATATACATATATTCATGTTTTCAAAGAAAACACATAAGTCTCATTCTTTCATATGCACAAGCTTCTAATATTGAATCTATTGTATGGCGGATAATATCTTTATCCATTGGATAATATTATTACACATTGGATAAACACAAACTAACATTTTCACCGAAAGTCTAGTTTTGAAAGATTAAAACTTTATGTTTACACATTGGATAAAACCATTACCCCTTGGAGAATACCATTATCCATTGGGTAATACTATTACACACTCGGTAACAAACATACATGTAGAACACCACTTTGAACATGAGAAAACTTCGATTTCATTTACAACCTAGAATAACATACTTTCGACGGGTTTTGTGAGACATTTCTTCAACCATTACGCTAAGTCCCGACCTTATAATCGTTAAATCTTAAATGAGCGGTAGAATTGTGTATAGATCTATATGGGATTGACAACACCCACCTATGGTTTCTAGCTACAACCACAATTAACGGGTCAGGGGTGAAAATTGTTTTAACATTTCATGACGTCCGAAGAAGTGTCGTGGCGGGCAACATTACAGTCGATAGCTCGATTATAGGGGCTCACTATTGATGGGTTTCGATCAATACATCATTCCTATGGTGTACATGCAAACCCTAATAGCTTTGGATCTAGTTTGTCTAATGAACATGCAATTGATAATCCAAAGCCATAAACCCTAGATCTAGTAAACTATAACTGAAAATAGGGTTTAGATCTTACCTTTGATTGTTATATAGCAATAACAATCAATCCTTGGCTTCAGAAAGCTTAGTGCCTTAAGTGTTGCACCTCTAATGGAGTCACAAACACCACTAAGCAACTTGGATGAAGAGGGAGGAGAGAGGAGGCACCAAAAACGGCTGGAAACCCTAAAGGAAGTATTCACCACGTTTTTGGGGGCATAGGGGTCCTTTATATACATGTAGGCTATTAGGGTTTACAACTAGGAAACCCTAATCTGGCTGCTTAAGCCCTAAGCAACCCATGGACTCCTTTAACATATCCCTTGGACGAATTCCTTATGGGCTTCCCATAGAATTCGTCCAACCTATATTATTTAGGTAATCCATAGCCCAATTGCAATTATCTTATAATTACAAATCCAGTCCCCTAAGTTTAATTAATCTCTTTTAGTCACTAAATTAATTCTTAATTAATTCTTGACTAATATTAATTAAACAATATGATTTTTCCTTTAATATATTATTCTTATAATATATTAATAAATCATAATTAAACCTTTCTCTCCTTAATTCATCCTACAAGTTGCTATGGTGAAGGCAACCCAAAAGGATCATGCTCATAATCGGGTCAAGTACATACCAAAATAGTTATGGACTTAGACACTAATCCAACAGTCTCCCACTTGGATAAGTCTACTAACTATTTTGCATAACTTCAGAACCTGATCAGCAATCGTAGCTTTCAAAAGCCGCTGTCAACTCTGATCTTATCAGATACACGTGTCCTTTAGATAAGGGATTATATATTCCTCCATTCTCAAGATATCGTATAGACACAAGACATGAATTTGATCATTCTCTCTATACTGTTTCCCGACTTCCGATTTATGACGACTGACAACAGACTACAATTGAACACATCAACTTAGTCCCGGCTTGGCCAAGCGCTTAGGGTGTCATCACTAAATCATCGAGGGGCCCACATATATCGCTTTTATCCCACTTTGGGTAAAAGGAATGGATAAACTTCGACTCAAATGCTTGCTTGCATTTACTGATCGAATCACACACAACAATAAGTTTTATAACACCAAGTTACTGGTGCGTTTTCTTATTATCAATGCGCAACCGACCAACAAATAACAACTCACACGTCTCGGTTTCAAGAATATACAATGTTATCGTCTCACAATTACTCATGATAAAAGCCATGAAGTGATTCAAGTGAGCGTGGGTTTGATCCAATACTCTAATCTTATTAAAGCACTCATGAACTCTGCAGCAAACTTGTGCTATGTCTAAACACTTAGATAATCTACAGACATATTCATGACAGTCTTCCTTCATACCTACTTCCAACGTATGACCGACTGTGGAGGTTTGAATAACTCAGTTATTCTGGAAGTCAAAACATGCAAACTGAAACACAACAATAATACTTAATCCTATATGGCCCCAAACTTGTGAGAGTAAATAAAACACTTCTATTTAACCACCATATTGATTACTCATTATTTATCATTTAATGTTTCGGATAATCAACTCATTACTTGAATTACAACAACAATTGTCCCATGCTCCAAGCATGCACACTTTGTTTCCTATGGTCCATGCTTTGTGAAATAGATCAATTGAAAACTTTTCCAATGATGCTCATTTCACAATTCCTAATCCTCATCGTTAGTGTAAGAACACAAGGTTCTTGCCACTACTAGAATACGTTAGATTCTAACATTTTATGCAACAATCCTTTCGTAAAGTCATAGCACAAAAGTCACCAAGACTTGGCCAATGAAATTACAAGGTCTCTATCTGAAATTGTTACAAACAATTCTATAGACGTGATGTCTCTCAAAGTACATTCCTTTGAGCATCCTTTTGCATAAAATTTTCTAATCTAGACATAAATTCTCAATTTCCAACTCCCAATATGGAAACATTTCCATATTTGACATATAACAACTCATTCTTAATAGAATCTTATCTATTCATAATAATGTCGATATGGTTCGTCCAACACTATACTTCCAACTACTCACAAGCAACAAATCCTTAGCGAACCTTAGATTGTCCTTTGATAGTTGTTTAATTATTTTAGTCAAAACCGTTCTAGTCCCTTTTCCCTCTTAATGCGCTAAGCATTTGGAAAATTTTAGAATGATCAAACATTATAGCATAAGCAATCGATCCTATACCCGAAGCGTATGAGACACGATTCATGAAGACGTGATACTTTACCAGTCTTCTGCTATAATATTTCTAATTGCCATGTTCTCACAATTTTGATTATGAAAAGGGATGCCGTAATCATAACCAAATTTTGAGAATGCAATTATCCTTTCCATATATAGAATTTCCTCATGTTGAACCATTCCAACACAACATTCATATATTTGACTAAATTTGATTAAAATTCCACAATCTAAGCCTTTAGATTTGAAATGAAGTATAATATTCTCTCCCTTAATTATAGCAAAACAACTTTTCAACCCCTACAACTTTGCCAAGTGAATCTTTGTTTTCTATAATTAATATTGCTAACTTGCAATACTTGAAATAATAATCATGCTCCCACTAACACAATGATTATTTCCATACAAGCATAACACTTATGCTCCCACTAGCTTTGACATGTATTCAGAAAACAATTGAACTTCTAGAAAACAATACTTATTGAATTCCAAAGTCCATATTTCTAATACTAGGTGCTTCGATAAGCCTTTATCTTAGCTTCTCAAACTCATACACCTTTCCTTAGATAGCTCACATGTGTGTCTAAACTAATTCAAAACTTATATTACTAAGTCCCCAACGTTCAGACTAATCGCCAAATCTCACAATTCGAACTATGAAAAGGGATGCCGTAATCATAATCGAATTTTGAGAATACAATTTTCACAATTGCAATCTTCTTAAAATCTTTCATAGTGAAAGCATTTCCTTACAATCATTTTCATGAAGGAGGGAAACCTTATGACACTTAGATTTTAAAGTGTATGTGTTCCTATCCATCCGAATTTGTCAAAACTAAGGTTTGCGACAAATCCAAACTTATATGGACTGAACTTGTTCAATCTTGATTTCTTGCCTTATGGTAACACGAATGCCCACCATGTCTTCCAAGTTGTTTAGCAACTCACCCCTACATATCAATGTACTTTCCATTGATCAAGGTGCTTGCCTTTATGCATTCAAATGAGAACTCACAGAACTCACATGCATAGTTAACTCAATCTGGAATGGCACAGAAACAAAATTATGTCAACACGATAGGTTGCCAACCTCAAGTCGTGTGCTAGTGATTAACTATTGGTTTATTCTTGAATTTGTTCTTGAAACGTTTCAAGACATTTAAGACTCCCACTGACTCCTTGACATATAAGGTTCTCTTGTCAAGAAACATTTCTTGACAAAACAAATATTCAAGAGTTAGTGTAGCTTCTTATCAAGTTTAACACTTCACTCAATTGGTCCTAGTTGGTCTTTGTCTTACCAATTTCAAATGTACAAGAATAAGAAACTTTCTTATTCTACATTTGATAAGTGTTACAAACCTACTTAAGACTTGTCACTCATGTCACAATCTTGACTCTAAGACTTGATATTGGAACGAAGTATGATTGACTTCTTGATTTAACCATTTCTACAATTCTCGATTCCTCTTCTTAGACATGCAATTGCACTAAGACTCACTTAGAGGATCAATTGAGACATGGTTCTTAATCATTAAGACCTATCATAAAACACAATAAAAGTTACTCTCCCTTCTTCTTAGAATAGAGAAACTTTTATCTTTTTGCTTACTAGATTCTTCTTATTCGTTCTGCTATTGATTGAAACTTTTTCAATCAACTCAGAATTATACTCAATCTTATAAGTATAACCATATTTACTAAACTTTAGTAAATCATGACGAATATCTTTATTACTCTTGTGGTGGACTTGATCGACGCACAACCTAGTGTACTCGATCTGTTAGTCCTTCACTTGACACTTTGTCAAAGAATTAGTCTAATTTTCAAATATGAAGTTTCTCATTCATCACACAATGCAGGTTGCATGATTCCAAGTTTCTGTCCAATTGAAACTTGGGTGATGAGAAACTCTCCCTATTTGGTAAATTCTCGACATTTCCACAAATAACACAATTAAGAATCAAATCCGTTATTGCTAATAGAAGAAACATTCAAACATCAATTTTTCATACATGCCATTGCAAGGATAAATAAATAAGACAAAAAAAACAAATTTTATTTTATTGCGGAAAAACTTTGTCCTTACAATGTAATTCAACTGAAAAACTATGCTATTACATATTTCTTAGAAATCTACCCTAAATCTAAAGTAGCAGCTCAAAAATCCGATCTTCGAATCCATGCGATCGAAATCCATTTCTTCGTGATCAGATTCAGCACGCTTCTTCCTTAAGTTTCCTTTCTTTTCTTCGATCCTGCAAAACATCAAAATGTAATCTTATCACATCATGTATTAAGAATCAAAAATAGGAACTTATAGAGTTAGTTAATGGATTTTACCTGAAGTAGAGTCATACGTCTTCACTCTCCCATCTCTTAGATCTCTCTGGTAGCTAGGGCAGCTTCGTCTCTAATGCCCCTTCTCTTGGCAGTAAAAGCAAATGGACTCCTTTGGTACATAGCAAGGGACAATCTCAGCCTTTTCTGGACTTCCAATGTAGCCAGTGTCCAATGAAGTATGGGAGTATGATTGACCAATCAAGTTTGCTTGACCAGTGCGCCAAATCATCGCTGATTCAGCAGCAATAAGCAAATAGGTCAAATCAATGAGTGTCACGTCGTGAACCATCGCATAATACGCTCTTACGAACTCACTATACGAATCAGGAAGTGACTGAAGAACCCAGTCAACAGCCAACATCTCTGAGATATCGACACCCAACATCCTTAACCTATCAATGCGTGACTTCATCTCTAAGACATGTGCACACACAGGTTTCCCATCTTCGTGCTTACTTGCCAATAGGGATTGAGTGAGCTTGAACTTTTCAAGCCCTTGAATTTGTGGGTCAGGGAGAACAATTGGAGGAGGTGGAGGAAGTGAAGCATGACTCTCATTTCCTTGATCGTATCTTGGAACGCCATCTTCATTTGGAAAGCTTGTTCCAATGGATTTGGGAAGACCATTGTTAGATTCAGAAATCTACAAACCAGGAGAAAATTCAAGTTGGTTGATAAAAATCCTTGATGTAACACCCAAATGAGACATCAAGGCTAGGATCCAACACAATACTCTACAACCTAGAAGAGGGATGTCGTAATCTAGTTGCAGAATATTTGAAGGTAGGTAAATGACGATTTACCAATTTCCACCATGAAAAACGAAAAAGAAATTTAAGTATTAAATGAATTGAAACTCCTAGATCTTTTGAGATTCATTGAACTTTTCAATGGCATGTTTAATCTCGATTATGCCCTTCAAGTTTGCGGCTGGGATGCCGAGGATCACAAACAAGGTGTGAATAACCATACGAATCACGTGGTGCACCCAATGCTACTATCACCTAATCAATGTGCCGGTTAGCCACACACGCTCCATTGATCTATGATAAACATCGAGCCACCCTTCGCCACCAATGTCAATCCCAAATTAGTGTGCCGGTTAACCACACACGCTCCACTAACGTTTGACAAGGGTACGAAGTGTAATTTCATGGATTAGCATACAATTTCACATTTTGCCTAAAGTAACTAGAATTTGGGAATTTGTAAAAGCATGTAGTTACTTTGTACATCATTATAATTATAATGGAAGGTTTCGTCCTATCCTACCCGTTCGGCTAACGACCCTCCACTAGTCAAGAGTGCGGTGGGTAAGAGTGGATACCCATTCAATCACCATTTTATAGGCAATTTTCTTAAACACCCCTTATAGACCAGCTTCGTGAATGAGGCCTACTAACAGTAAGACTGACTGTTTACTTATACATATATAATATTAGACTTTTAATGTCATATATACATAGTATAGGGTGTATTTTAAACTTTTAAAATACTAGGTGGTCTAATTTAATTAATTATACTTTTAATTTAATTAAATGTAAACCAAAACTTTATGGATTTATTAACTCTCTTTTAATTATACACTTTAATTAATTAACAAAACCATAAGGGTGTAATTTGAACTTTTCAAAAATACGAGCTTTAGAATTTAACATTTCAAAATTAAACTTTTAATCAACTTTTAAATTCCAAAACTTGAGGACAAGTTTTGAAACTTTTCAAAACATTTGGGATTAGAATTTAAATATTTCAAAATTAACTTTTAATCAAAAATTAAATTCCAAAACTTGAGGGCAAGTTTTGAAACTTTTCAAAACATTAGGGTTTAACTATTTAAATTTCAAAAAACAAAACATTTAAGTTCAAATTTAAACTATAAAACCTAAAGGGGAAAATTGAAACTTTTTCACAAGATAATTCAAATCTAAATTATAAATAATCAATCTTTATCTAATAAAACAAAAGATTATCTAAATTTTGACAATTATCTTCTATTTTGGCAAGGATAATCACCCAATATAGATAAAATTCGGATTTTATTGACAAAAAACGTTTTAGGTAATTATCCACAGCCAAAACAGGTCAAAATCCCGCAAAAACAGCATTCTGCGTCTCAGACTCGTCGAGTCAGCACTGGACTCGTCGAGTTCACAGTGGACTCGGCGAGTTCAGCCATGGACTCGGCGAGTCCAGCCCCCAGAAACTCAAATTTTTCGATTTTAAGCATGAATAATCAACTATATCATCAAATACATCAAACAAACAGCCCTAGGCTCTAATACCACTGATGGGTTTCGATTAATACATCATTCCTATGGTGTACATGCAAACCCTAATAGCTTTGGATCTAGTTTGTCTAATGAACATGCAATTGATAATCCAAAGCCATAAACCCTAAATCTAATAAACTATAACTGAAAATAGGGTTTAGATCTTACCTTTGATTGTTATATAGCAATAACAATCAATCCTTGGCTTCAGAAAGCTTAGTGCCTCAAGTGTTGCACCTCTAATGGAGTCACAAACACCACTAAGCAACTTGGATGAAGAGGGAGGAGAGAGGAGGCACCAAAAACGGCTGGAAACCCTAAAGGAAGTATTCACCACGTTTTTGGGGCATAGGGGTCCTTTATATACATGTAGGCTATTAGGGTTTACAACTAGGAAACCCTAATCGGGCTGCTTAAGCCCTAAGCTGCCCATGGACTCCTTTAACATATCCCTTGGACGAATTCCTTATGGGCTTCCCATAGAATTCGTCCAACCTATATTATTTAGGTAATCCATAGCCCAATTGCAATTATCTTATAATTACAAATCCAGTCCCCTAAGTTTAATTAATCTCTTTTAGTCACTAAATTAATTCTTAATTAATTCTTGACTAATATTAATTAAACAATATGATTTTTCCTTTAATATATTATTCTTATAATATATTAATAAATCATAATTAAACCTTTCTCTCCTTAATTCATCCTACAAGTTGCTATGGTGAAGGCAACCCAAAAGGACCATGCTCATAATCGGGTCAAGTACATACCAAAATAGTTATGGACTTAGACACTAATCCAACAACTATAACATCGAATAGTAAACTCTAGTGCAAGATACACTATAAGTACGGTTATTTACTTATACACAACATTTATAAGTATGGTTATTTACTTATACATTCTTCTTTTATGATGAAGGAGTACAAATACAAAACTTTTTACAAGACGGAGATACGATTTTCATCTACGGAAAAATATCGGATTTTTCTACAACTGAACTCTTATGAACTCACCAACTTTATGTTGACTTTTAAAACGGCATGTAATCTCAGGAATCAATTAAGCTCGGATCAGTGGAGCTACTTTTGAAGACAAGACACCGAATATCATTACGAGAACTAATTTATTTGATAACATGCATACCTTGTAATGTATTTTGATACTAAGTAACATTTGGGTCATGTAACTGATATAATCATCTGATATGATGGTTGATTATGTACTTGTGTTTCAATGTATACAATTATTGTGATACTGTAATTCTCGTTCCACCCCCGGACGTTTCCGCCATTCAGTTTGGGGGTGTGACAGGTTGGCATCAGAGCAATTGTCTATAGCGAACTAAGTATATTCTTCCATGTAAGAAATACAACTATAGATATGGGGACTAATACCTCTGACTAAAAATTCTATCTTACAATTATACTTTAGAATATAATAATAATATTATATAAAAGTATACATATACACCCAACGACAGTGTCGCAATCAAACAAACCAAGAACATCGGAGTTTAGGTTGGACACTATGAATAGACTTAGTTTAACCTGCTTTCGAATCATGCGCAGACGTAGCCTGATCAACTACGCCTGCCTAGGGTTTGACCGACACGTAACTAAGTGTGGTCATAGTGGACAACAATATAAAAACTCGAGTAATCTACACAACAACACTTAATAATCCTGTCAAGAGTTTGCACTAGCAGATTAGTAGTATTAGTTACCATATTAGGAATCACATAGTGCACACACTTATGCGCCCTTTCTTTCTTATACATGGAGAGATTCCACCATGGAGACCCCTATTATCCTGCTATGGCAGCTAATGGATGGATCGAGGAAGAACCAGAGGAAATTCATGAGGAAGACCCTGAGGAGGATCTAAAAGAGGATTCTAAAAAGGAGGCAGATGAGGAGATAGACATCATGGAGATAATTGACGAGCCTTACCCCATCAGGGGCACATATGATCCCCTTCCACCTCCCTCTTTTCAGGATACGCCTCCATGATGGGTGGCATAGCTACACTTATGGGCGAGACAGGATGGTCTACGACCCACATTTGGCATTCATCCACCGCACCCTGCCTCGGGCCCTAGCACGCCCGCACACCAAGCACTACCCATTATAGTACCATGAGTGTCCCGCCTGGGCACCCGAGTACAAACCCTCATCAATGATGTAATAGAGATCGGAGGCGAGGCCTAAATCACGGTGGTACGAGTTCAACGCTTCTACGAAGAACAAGACCGCCATAGGGAGACCATACTAGCTCTATAGTGTGAGCATGTGGACACTACGACACATGTACACTCCTTAGAGGAAAGGATGGCCGCCTTGGAGCGACAAGCCCTAGCACTCGAGACTAGGGCAGCGGCCGCAGAACAAAGGGCAGAAGAAGCTACTTATGAGCGAGATGGCTGGACACCTTGTACGTTGTTTTGGCATTTGATAGATAGGTTAGCCTATTAAGGTCATACCACTCAGAAGACTCTGTTCAGGACCAACACCAACACCAACACCAACATGAACTCAAATACTAACATCAATGGACGCGACTGCTGTAGCAAACTTTAATACTGAAAGGCATGAAGGATTAGGACACAATAACCACAGATCTTACAATGACAACCGAGGAAACTCCCGGACTTGCTGACACAAGGAATTTTACAACTGTAAACTCAAAAACTTCTATGGCAACGGGGGAGTGATCAAACTAACACTCTGGTTCGAGAAGATTAAATTAGTGTTTGATATCAGCTCCTGCACGAACGAGTGCAAGGTGAAATTCGCTGCCTACATATTCATGGATTCCACCCTGTCATGGTGGAATGACCATGTAAAGAGTATGGGCCTCACTACTGCGAATGCCATGAGTTGGGAAGAGATGAAAATCATGATGATAGAGGAATACTGTCCGAGGAGTGAGATGCAAGGCTTAGAACAAGAACTCTGGAATCTCACCATGAATGATTCAGAGATAGCGGCTTATACCAACTGCTTCAATGATATGGCTGTCTTGTGCCCAGGAATGGTTACTCCGGAGTACAAAAAGATAGAGAGATACATCTGGGGTCTTACCCCACAAATCCAAGGGATGGTCATTTCTGCTTGACCAACCACCTTTGACAGCGCAAAGCGCATCGATCATCAGTTGACTGACTAAGGGTTCCGCCAGGGAACCATGGTTCAGAAAGCCGACCCTCCTAAAGGGAGACATAGCAAGAGGAAATTTTGGGACAAAAAGAAGGAAAGGCCCCAACAGGGTCCCCATAAGAAACAAGGGACGGTGGCAGTGGTCTCTGCTATCACACCTGCATCCACCAACCAAACGAAGCAATACTCTGGGAACCTCTCAAAATATGACAAGTGTCCCTATCACCATACCGACGCCTGTAGGGAGATGTATTGCTCCAGTTGCAGATAAAAGGGTCACACTACCAAGTTCTGTAGGGCCCCAACCTAAGTGGCCAACCAAACTTCCAACTCAGGAGCACCCCGCTCTTGCTATGGATGTGGAGAGACAGGACACTTCAAGAAGGACTGCCCAAAAACAAAGAATCAAGGTAGAGGAGGACAAGGAAGGGCGTTGACTATGGGAACAAGAGAAGCAATGCAGGAGCCTACCGCTGTAATTGATACGTCCCTGCCAATAACTCCTATGCCCACGTACTTTTCGACAGTGACGCCGAGAAAAGCTTTGTTAGTCATAAGTTCAAACAACTACTAAATCAGAACCCACAAAAACTTAAGGAAATCTATAAAGTAGAGATGGCTAACGGGTGAACTGAAAACACTAATTTTTTTTTACCTAAACTGCACCCTAACACTAAACGACCATGCCTTCCAAATCAATCTCATGCATATGACTATTGGGAGCTTCGACGTAATAGTCGGCATGGATTGGTTAACCACTCAGCGCGCCAACATCATGTGTCACGAGAAAGCCGTACGACTCAACCTACCAAACAACATAACCCTCGTGGTATACCAAACAAAGAAAGGGCCTCCGAATCATGTGTCACAAGATGTATTATGCATTTCTATCACACATAGTGGACCGGAAGAAAGAGGTGAAGGAAATCATGGACATACTAGAAGTCCGTGATTTTCCTGATGTGTTTCCAGAAGACCTCCCAGGGTTACCACATGTACGACAAGTTGAGTTTATAATCGACTTAATCCCAGAAGCAGCCCCCGTAGCAAAGTCTTCATACAGTTTGGCCTCGACGGAATTGCAAGAATTGTCTAGTCAACTACAAAAATTATTAGATAAGGGATTAATTAGACCAAGCTTCTCACCCTGGGGAGTGCCATTCTTATTCGTGAAGAAGAAAGATGGATCCTTTAGAATGTGTATTGACTATCGGGAACTGAACAAGCTGACCGTCAAGAACCGGTACCCGCTTCCCAGGATCGATGATCTCTTCGACCAATTACAAGGATCCGATTACTTCCAAAAGATCGATCTGCGATTGGGGTACCACCAAATTAGAGTTCAGGAAGAAGATATTCCGAAGACAGTGTTTAGAACTCGATATGGTCGTTACGAGTTTGTAGTAATGCCATTCGGATTGACCAATGCTCCAGCAGTATTCATGGACCTCATGAATCACATATGCAGACTGTACCTAGACAAATTCATGATCGTATTCATCGATGATATATTGATATACTCACGAAGTGAGGAAGAGCATAGGCAACACTTGCGATCAATACTAGAATTACTACAAAAATAGAAAATTTACGCAAAGTTCTCAAAGTGTGAGTTCTGGTTACGGAAGGTAGACTTCCTAGGACATTTAGTCAAAAAATAAGGAATACATGTGGACCCATCCAGGATAAAGGCAGTAGAGAACTGGAAGGCACCAAGGACGCCGACAGAGATACGCCAGTTCTTGGGTCTTGCTGGTTACTATCGGAGATTCATCAAGAACTTCTCCAAGATAGCTAAACCCCTCACAACATTAACCCAGAAAGGGGTGAGTTTTTACAGGAAAGACAAACAAGAGGATGCCTTTCAGACATTGAAGCAAGCGTTGTGTAGCTCACCAATCCTATCCCTTCCGGAAGGCATGGAGGACTTTGTCGTGTATTGCGACGCCTCGAATCTAGGGTTGGAATTCGTACTCATGCAAAGAGGAAAGGTCATCACTTATGCTTCTACGCAACTCAAAACACACGAAGTCAACTACACCACCCACGATCCGGAGCTTGGAGCCGTAGTCTTCACCCTGAAGATTTGGAGACACTACCTATACGACACTAAGTGTACGGTATTTACCGACCATAAGAGCCTTCAACACATTCTCAATCAGAAAGAGCTTAACATGAGGCATCGAAAATGGGTCGAATTGTTAAAAGGTTACAAATGTGATATTCGTTACCGACCATACACTCACACCTACCCACACAAATCAAGAATGCTCAGCTTGAGGCCCTGAAAACGGAAAATGCCACAAAGAAAGTATTGCGGGGAACGGATAAGAACTTTGAGCTCAGAGATGACGAAATTCAGTATTTCATGAAACGAATCTGGACACCAAAGTTCAGCGATCTTAGGGATTTGATCATGAACGAGGCACACAAGACAAAATACTCCATTCATCCTAGGGCAGACTGTTGGATTAGGTGTCTAAGCTCATAACTATAATTGGTATGTACTTGACCCAATAGTAGCATGGTCCATTTTGGGCCGCCTTCACCAAAACAAATTGATAGGATGAATATTTGAGAAAGAGGTTATTTATGATTTATTAATATGTTATAATAATAATATATTAATTGAGAAATCATATTATTTAATTGGTATTGATCAAGAATTAGTTTGGAATTAATTTAGTGATCAAAAGAGACTGATTAAATTAATAGGGGCTGATTATGTAAACCGGTGAAACATATAATTGGGGCTAATGATCCATGATTAACTAGTAATGGACTAATTTCATATAAGAGTCCATGAAGTGTTATTGGATTAAAAGCTTAAGTGTATGAATTAGGGTTAAGAAGTGACTCTTGGAATTCTACACTATAAATGTGGTCCCTTAGCTCCAAAACCGGCACTCATGTATTCCTAGAAGTGGCTAGGCGATTTTGGTGTCTCCTAAACCTCTCTCATATCCCTCTAATTGTTCTTGGTGTTTATGACTTGTTTGAGGCATCACACTTGAGGTGCTAAGCTCTTATAAGGCCAAGTTCTACAGGATACTACAAGAGGTAATCATCTAAATAGTTTTTTTTATGATTCATATATCAAAGTTGCATGCTCGTTAGGCTTCATGCTTTAGAAAAAGAATATTTCATGTATAATTAGAGAAAACTTAGATCCAAAGCATTAGGGTTGTATGTGCACCATAGGGATGTTAGAGTACATAAAACCCATCAGTGGTATCAGAGCCAAGTTGTTTTCTGTTATATTTATGCATTGGTAATTGTTCAAAGCTGAAAAAATCGTTCTTTTGGACTCTGCCTGATGACCACGAGGTGGTGACGGATCTGATGGCAGATTTCAGATTTCTTGGCTTAATTTGGATTTGGATAATTACTAAAAATTGTTTTGTTGATCAAAATTCGATTTTTATGTTATTAAAATAATTATCCTCATCTAAATTAAAAGATAATGGTCAAAATTTAAGATAATTATTAGATTATATGATAAACTAATCATTTGTAAATTTTGAATTGTGATTATTTTGTCAAATTTTAAGATAATTACTTGATTTTGTGAAAAATCTAAGTATTTGTAGAATTTGAATCATCTTGCTATATGAGTTGCATTAGGTCAAATTGGTAAAAGATAAAGTTATATGATTATTTTATTAGTTTAAAATTTGATGTAAATGTTTTTGAAGAGTTACAATACTTTCCATCAAGTTTTGGAACTCGAATTTTTTTAAGGAGTTACTAAACTTGCCATCGAGTTTGGAATCCAAAAGTCTTGAAGAGTTTCATAACTTGCCCTCAAGTTATGGACTTTGAAAAATATCATTCATGAAACATTAACTCCTTAAGTTATGGAATTCAAAAGGTTTTGAATAGTTACAAAACTTGTCCTCAAGTTTTGGAACTTGAAAAGTCTCACTTTTGAAACTTTAATTCTAAACTCTAGAATTTTAAAAGTCTAAAATTCAACTCTTATGGCTTTATTAAATTAAGTAAGTGTTTAATTAAAAGAGAGAATTAATAAATCCATAATGAGATGGTTTAAGTTTAATTAAATTAAAAGTCTAATTTATTAATAGATTAAACCACTTAGTATTTTAAATGTGTAAAATACACCCTTATACTATATAAAATTAAAAGTTTAATATATTATATATGTATAAGTTAAAAAGTCAGTCTTACCGTTAGTAGGCCTCATTTGCGAAGCTGGTCTATAAGGGGTGTTTAAGGAAGCGGTATGTAAAATGACCGCCATTGGGTATACACTCTTACCCACCGCACCCTTGACCACTGGAGGGTCGTTAGCAGAACGGGTTTGACAGGACATTTAAATCCTCATTAAAAGAATAATGAAATATAAAGTAACTAAACCTTTTATAAATTCCCAATCTTAGTTACTTTAGGAAAAATGTGAATTTAGTGCTAATCCATGAAATTGCACATTGCACATTACTGGTCGTAAGTGGAGCTTGTGTGGTTAACCGGTACACTAATATGGACTAATGAAGGATGACAATGGGTGGCTCGTAGATTATCATAGATCAATGGAGCGTGTGTGGTTAACCGGCACATTGATTAAGTGATAAATGTCTTCGAGAGTACCAAGCTAATTTACATAGTTATTAACACCTTGTTTGTGATCCTCGGTATTCCAGTCACAAACTTGAAGGGCATAATCGATATTAAACATGTGATAAGTCTATTTTATGAGTGTACTAAATTGTCATAAATATGTTGAATTGATGCATAATTGTCCAAGAATGGTACTACTTTGATGAAATGTTGAACATTATGTGCAGGCAACTACTTAGTGCTAAAGTGGGCGAAACGCACAAGAAAAATGAACAAAAGGAAGCTAACAAGCATGGGAGATGAATTGGTAAAAGAATGAAGAAAAATGGTGCTGAGAAATTTGACCGCTCTTCAATGTTTTGATCATATCTCAAGATCTAGAGCTCCGATTGACATGAAGAAAGAAGTTTCGGAAACTAGACAAAAATTCCTACAACTTTCATGTTTTGCGTTTTTACTGATTCTACCGTTTTCATCACCAAAAAGGGGCAACAATGATGAGGGACGTCCTAGAACACGTCTAAGACGCCCCCTAAGACGCCTAACGTTTTAGGTCATTTTCAAGTGCAAATCAATGACGACAGAAAGCCTGTAAAACGTCATGAAGGACGCCCAGACGTCCTATATGACGTCTAAGACGCCCACTATGACGTCGACGCGGAAAACAACTCCGAAAATTAGTTTTTTTAGCACCTATTTAAAGGAGATTTAACCCTAATCGACTTAGGACTTCTCCCCTGCGATTTTCCACAGTTTTGGAGGGTTCCAAACACATTCAAACCTTCTCCAAACACCATCCTAATCATCAATTTCCGAATCTAAGGCGATAAATCATCAAATTCATTATCATTCAACGTTTGAAGATCGTTCAACCAACGGATCTACATCAATTCCATCAATCTCCAGATTCGATTATTTTTTCCCCAAGGTTTATTTGGTCTATACTTTGATAATCATTAGGCTACATTTGTGTAATGATTTTAAGTTTGTTTTTGAATTCTATTATGTATTTCATTTATTTCATTCAAGTTAGTGTTTTTATGAACTCAATGGAAAGCTAAATTATTAGGGTTACTTCCGGGGATGTTTAGGACTTTTTGATGAACACACTTGATTATTACTTGATTCTAGTTAATTTCAATTGTTGTTTTATGCTTCATGTGATGATCTTTTGGTAATGATAATTGAAATTGGGTTGTATGAATTGTTTGATGTCATAATTAAGATAGTCTATTGTCAATTCATCATTTGTTCCAAGTTCAATTAGTTTAGGAATAAAGACAAGTGATTGAATCAACATATATTATTCCAACTTATGATATTTAATCTTAATGCGGTCATATGTAGTTGTAAGACATTTTATTGATAGTTCACTAATTGTTCCTAATCCATTTAGACATAAAGGAGTAAGACAACTAGTTGAATGAACATCTAGTGTGCCCAAAACTATGTGTTGCAAGTTAATAAACCCCAATTGCATCTAAGTAATTGAATTAGGATTTTAGGGAAGAAAGTGTGTGAATCTAAACTGTATATAACTGAACCGGGAGTACTCTAGTTTTCTCATTGAGATTTTCGTTTTAAATAATAAATTTCCAGGTTTTTTATTTGATCATTGCTTTAATCTTTTTTCATGACAATTGCTAATAATATACTCTTGTTGACTATTTTCACACAAAGTTTGACCACAAACTTCTCGTGGATACGACCCTTACTTACCCTAGCTATCTAATGGTTTTTGAGGTTATTTTTGATTGAGACAACGACCTCGATCAAAATTTGGCGCCGTTGCCGGGGAGATTGTGCGCTTAAACTATTGTGTTGAAGTAGTCATTAATTCTTATTTTATTTTGTTTTATTTTTAGTTTAGAATCTTCACTATTTTACTGTTTTTGTGTAGGGACTGTCGTGAATGCAGGAATATATTTACATTAACCAAGATATGTGGTGGGGGAGTGGAAATCCAGGTCAAGATCAATACAATAATGATCGATACAATGAGTCATATAATGATTATCCATACAATGATCCATATGATGATGATTGTTGGTGGACTGACGAATCGACTCAAAACCAACACCATGAACCATATTATTTCCCGGACGACCACGAATCAGAAAATCTTCATTTAGCAAGAAGTTGGATCAAATGTTGGACATATTGAATGAAACATTCAACATAGAGGAAGATAACTCCAAATCAATTTTGGCGATTGAAGATCAACTGAAACAAATAACGGAGCAGCTAGATCAACAACCATCAAAAAATCTTGCGGACACTACGCAAGTGAATAAGGTAAGTTTCCTATGTCCTGATAACATTGTTCATAAACCTACACCACCCGAACTTGAGGTTATGGTGGAGGATTATGTATATGTAGATGACAATGATACCGAAAGCATAAATGAAATTGAATAAGCTGTAACTGAATTGGAAAAGTATAATGAAGATTTTCATGAGTTGGAAGAGTCCAAAGTTGGGGAGGGGTCAGTGGAGGCTAATACCACTCCCTACCCAATAATTTTGAAAAAACCTGAAACATAACTTTTTGTTCTAACAGATTCTAAAAAAATTCCAAATACAAACAAACAAATTTAATCATTGATCGTCCCTTCTTGGCAACCATCTATGCTCAGATTGGTTGTCAGGAAGGTGCAATTGATATGATATTTGGAAACCATAAGGTGAGATGTCTTGTGTTTAGACCTACTAATGATTCTCCAATCAGTGGTGACTTATGTGTAATCGATACTATTCATGATTATGTCTATGAGCATACCGCAAATATGCTCTCCGACACCACCCTCGATTTGGAGAAAATTTTCTCATGTAACAGGTCAAAATCATTGGATAATAGTGGAATTCAACACATGGAAAGAAAGTTGTGGAACAAAAAACATGATGCAACACGTGCCCACAAATCAAAAATGAAAGTGTTACATGATATCAAGTATCGATTAAAGAAGTTTACTAGATGGAAAGATGCATGGCTCTTCAAACAAGGTTTAAGCATTATCGTGGAAGGATTAAACGCAAAATAGTTGATTTACACAAGGCCAAAAAAGGTTTGCCACATGATCCGGTTCCTCAAAGTAAGTTGAGCGACCTTATGGTTGGCTTTCAAGGAAGTCAACTAACATATGATCCTCCATAGACATCGGTTGAGGTAACCTGTCCCACTAATGACGTTAAACTTGGCAATTTTGGAACTTTGTGGGTGTGTTCACTGCAAACCCTCATGAGACTTCACTCGTCCACTAGGGGTAACCTAGGGGTTTAAAAGGCTTGTTGCACGTGCCAAGTGCAATCATGGACCCCGACGAAATTGAGGGCTAGTTAGTGTAGTTTATTTTTATTTGATTTGATTTGTGTTCTTGTAGTTTTTTTTTGTTATTATTTTAGGAATTTATCTTTTGATGCATCGAGGACGATGCAAGACTTAAAGTTGGGGAGGGGGTGTACACAAGAAAAAGATGGAGGACTGAAGAAAAAGTGATTTAAAAAAAAACAAATCATAATTATTCGATGTTTATTCGGGCAAAACGAAACATTATGAAAATATCTCCAACTAGTCAAGTTTTTTGGAAATCAAAACCGCCTCTACCTCCGGTACCATCAGGTGTGTCGTCCTCCATGTTTTTAATTTCTTTTACATTAACTTTGATGATTTTTTTTTTGGATAATCAACTTAGGATGAATGCACTGCTATACTAAACTCATTATTATTCTCTCTTGGGTTGGCCACCATGAAATTTGTGATGAGGTAATAGCTTCTCTATATCTTGAATGTAACTCATCAAGATGGAAAATGATAGGAGATTTGTATATCGAGTCATAATATATATTAAATATTGATTTTGTGGGTTGCTCAGCCGGTTTGGGAATATTTATATTTATTTAAAAAATTGTTATGTGAAATACCCAAGTGTTTGAAAAATGAAGGTTTTTGGCTCGAGCCTACGATCTTTCAATTGAGGACCCAACCGAACAATATGTGTCATCACGCTCTGAGTACTTGGTCTTACTTACTCCTGTGCCTTTGGGATTGGGAGGGGACTATTATTGTTTTCACACAACCAAAAAGCATCATAAGACATTGAAGAACTTAAAAGTATATATATTCAAGCTAAAGTCAAATACAAAGATGATCAAATCCGATGAAGCCATCAAAGAACTTGAAGAATGCACAATCAAGATAAACATGAAGAAAAGTTCAAGTTGAAGATATTGTGTGAAACAATATGTGACCCCTCGATAGCGGGAGTGTATGGGTTGGTCCATTAAGTGTTACCGACCGCACTAACTATGTTAGTAAACCTTGAAAAGGGGACTTTGGCAATGAGTTCAACTGATTACTCATGAGGTTGATTATTGGAAAGGGTTCAAAAAGTGGAGGGTTTCAAACAATAAAGTAAAATAAGCATAACATGTGTTTTGAGTTTAAAAGTCCAGATATGAAACTAATAATCCCCGAAATCAATATATTGTGCTATTGAAAATATTGTGATAAAAAGTACGGAATTCGTGATTCCATTGAGTTTTTATTAGGATAAGAGAGTAAGACTACACTGATTATTTCAGGCCAATCTCGGGACGAGTTTGGAATAAAGTTGGGGAGGTTATTAACACCTTGTTTGTGATCCTCGGTATCCCAGTCACAAACTTAAAGGGCATAATCGATATTAAACATGCCATTGAAAAGTTTAATGAATCTCAAAGAATCTAGGAATTTCAATTCATTTAAAACCTAATGTTCATTTTCGTTTCTGATGGTGGAAATTGGAAAATCGTCATTTATCTACCTTCAAATATTTTACAACTGGATTACGGCATCCCTCTTCCGAATTGTAGAATATTGTGTTGGGTCCTAGCCTTAATATTTCATTTGGGTGTTATATTAAGGACTTAAATCAACTAATTTGAATTTCTCCCTTATAGATGTCTAGTTTTGACAACTATGGTCTTCCTGAATCTTTTGGAAAAAGCTTTCCTCATGAAGGTGATGTTCCACGTTTCGATCATGAAAGTGGAAATTATACTTCTCTTCCTCCACCTCCTCCAATTATTCTCCCTGACCCACGTGTTCGAAGACTTGAAAAGTTCAAGGTCACTCAAGCCCTATTGGCAAGCAAACACGAAGATGGAAAGTCTGTATGTGCTCACGTCTTGGAGATGAAGTTGCATATTGACAGGCTGGGAATGTTAGGTGTCAGTGTCTCTAGGAAGCTGGCTGCTGACTTGGTTCTTCAGTCACTTCCTGAGTAATATAGTGAGTTCATTAAGGACTACTATGTGACAGGTCACGACGTGACCCTTATCGATCTTACTTATTTGCTAATTGATGCTGAATCAGAAATGATTTGGCGCACTAGTAAAGCAAACTTGATTGGAAGATCTACTTCCCAAACTTCCACGGACATTGACAATGACGACATTGGAAGTCTAGAAAAGCTTTCTCTTCCCAATGGAAAGGGATTGGCCAAGGTCAAACCGTTTGACCAAATGGTAAAGTGAAAGGTTAAGTCTGTGATTGTCCTGTGTACCATTCCGAGAGAGTCTGTTTGTTTCTATTGCCAATAGAAGGGGCATTAGTTGTGAAGCTGCCCTGACTACCTGAGAGATCTAAGAGATGGTAAAATCAAATTGTATGGTTATACTTCAGGTAAGTTCACTATCTAACTCTATTAAATTCCTACTTATAGATTCTTAATACATGATGTGATAAGATTGCATTTTGATGTTTTGTAGGATCAAAGAAAAGAAAGGAAGCTTAAAGGAAGAGTAAGTTGAGTCTGATCGCGAAGAGATGGATTTCGATCTCATGGTTCGATGATCAGATTTTTGAGATGCTGCTTAGGAGTTATGATAGATGGCTTAGGAATAGATAGCAACATAGTTTTCATCTGTAATTGCATTGTAAGGACAAGTTTTTCTGCACTTTTTTATAAATAAAGAAAAAATTTTGATTTTATCTTATATTATGTTTCCTTGCATTGACATTTGTGAAAATTGTTGTTTATATGTGTTTCTATTAATAGAAATGTTGAAAACGGTTTGATTCTTAGCTATATCAACTGTGGTAGTGTCGTAAATTTCTAAGTAAGGAAAGATTCTCATCACTCAAGTTTCAATTGGATAGAAACTTGGAATCATATGATTTGAATCATGTGATGTATGAAAATCTTAGTACTTGGTAAATTGAGACTAATTCCTTGTTTACATGTATATGTAAGTCAAGTGAAATATGAAAGGATCTAGTATACAATGATGTGCACTGGTCAGATCCACCATAAAGAATGATAAAGACTATTCGTCATGATTTACTAAAGGTTTAGTAAATATCGTTATACTTACAAGACTAAGTGTAATTCTGAATCATTGAAAAAGTTTCAATGAATAGCAGAACGAATAAGAAGAATTAATTAGGCAGAAAGATAAAAGTTTTTCCAATCTGAAAGGAAATGAAATACTTTAGTATCGTGTTTTATGATAATCCTAATGATCATGGAACCATGTCACAATTGATCCTCTAAGGACACCTTAGTGCACTTGCATGACTAAGAAGAGGAATCAGAAATTGTTGAAATGGTTAAATCAAGAAGATGAATCATACTTCGTTCCAAAATCAAGTCTTAGAGTCATGCTCCAAGATTGTACATTGAGTGACATATCTTAAGTAGGTTTATAATGCCTCATGAAATGTGGAGTAGAAATGTTTATTACTCCTGCACATTTGAAATTGGTAAGTTGTGATGTTTTGGATAAAACAAAGGCCAACTAAGACCAATTACATGAAGTGTTGTCTTGATAAGGTCTCACACTAACTCTTGAATATATAGTTGTCAAGAAATGGTTCTTGACAGAGAATCTTATACGTCAAGAGGTCTGTGAGAGTCTTAATGATCTTGAATAGTTTCAAGAACTAATCAAGAATAAACCAATTGTTTATTACTAGCACACGACTTGAGGTTTATAACCTATCGTGTTGACATATTCTTGTTTCTGTGCCCATTCTAGTTAAAGTTGACTATGCATGTGAGTCCTATGAGTTCTCATTTGACTACATAAGGCAAAACACCTTGGTCAGTGAAAGTGCATTGACAAGTATAGGTGAACTGCTTAACAACCTGGAAGCAATGGTAGGCCTTTAAGGTGCCATGTGGCAAGAAATTAAGATTGAACAAGTTCAGTCCATATGAGTTTGGATTTGTCACTAACCTTGTCTTGTGATTATGGTTATGACAAATTCACATGGATAGGAACACATACATCATTAATCTAAGTGACAAAGGTTTCTCTCCATTTCATGAAAATGATTGTGAGGAAACATCTTCACTAAGTAGATTTTAAAGAGATTACAGTTGTGTTAATTGCATTCTCAAATTCAGTTATGATTACGGCGTCCCTCTTCATAGTTCGAATTGTGAGAAATGGCAAAAGGTTTGAACATTCGAGACTTACTACTGTAAGTTCTAAAATTGTTTAGACACACATATGAGCTTTCTACTGAAAGGTGTATGAGCTTGAGAAGCCTAGATAAGGTCTTATCTTAGCATCTTATATCAAAAATCTAAACTTTGGAAAGAAAATCAATAAGTATTGATTTCTAGAAGTCCATCTGATTTCTGGGTACATGTCAAAACTAGTAGGAGCATAAGTTTTATGCTTGTAAGAGTGTAATTATTATGCTACTGGGAGCACAATTATTACGTTAAGTATTGCGAGTTAGCAATGCTAATTATAGAAAACAAAAGTTTGCAAAGTTGCACAGTTTGAAAAAATTGTTTTGCTATAATTAAGGGAGAGGAACTCATACTTTATTACAAATCTAAAAGCTTAGATTGAGATTTTAATAGAATTTAGTCATGAACATATATGAATGTTATGATGAAATGATTCAACATAAGGAAATTCTATATATGGAAATGTTATAGCGAGAGACTGGTAAAGTATCATGTCTTTATGCAAGACATTATGAATCGTGTTCCATATGCTTCGGGTATAGGATCGATTGCATATGCTATAATATTTGTGTGTTATGAATTTTCCAAATGCCTAGGGCATTAAGAAGGAAAATGGACCAGAACCGTATATGACCATAGTTGTTAAACAACTGTTAAGGATAATCCAAGGTTCGCCAAAGATTGGTTGCTTATGGACAGTTGAAAGTATAGTAATGGATGGATCATATTGGCATGATTATGAATAGATAGGATTGTCACATGGAAAATATGGAAATGTTTCCATAATGGGAATCTATGTGTAAGTTAGAAGCCTTCATGCAAGAAGGATGTTCAAAGGAATGTACTTTGAATATGAGACTTCGTATCTGTGGAATTGTCCTGTAACAATCTCTAGTGGCGAGAATTTCGTATTCTTACACTTACGATAAGGATTTGGAATTGTGAAATGAGTGTCATTGGAAATGTTTACAATTGATCTATTTCACAAAGTAAGGACCATAGGTAAACATAGTGTGCATGCTTGGAGCATGGGATAACTATTGTTTTAATTCAAGTACTAAGTTGATTAGTCGAAACATTATACAATGAATAATGTGTAATCAATATGGTGATTAAATAATAGGTGTTTTTATTTATATTCAAAAGTTTTGAGACCATATTGGATTCGATTATTCTTGTGTTTCACTTCACATGTTTTACTTCCTGAATAACTAGTCGGTTTTTGGAGTCGTACTTGCAGTTATAGTTATTAGTGTAACGACGTAAATTTTCAAACGAAAATTTTCATTTTTAAAACACATAAACTTTTATAATATTTCATAAAATCCCAAATGTCTCAAATGTCAACATAAATCCACAATAAAAGTCAAATCCCAGAATCCTCAACATAGTATCGGGCAGGTGTGTACAATAATGTCGGTGCCTTCCCGCGGTTCTGAGAGGTACCTAAAACACATAACACATAACACGGTAAGCACAAAGCTTAGTGAGTTCCCCAAAATACGACACTGTAAGTCCCCAATCTGCTTGTGTATCTATCAGATCCGTTTGATGGTGCAGAATCCCAATCAAACGGATGATGCCAGATCAAATGAAGAAGAAGGAGAAGAAGAAGATGATGAATCTTGTATGAATTAAGATCCAGATACAAGATTCACACGTACACTAACACACACTAAATCTCCTCTCTTCTCTCTCACTTTCTCTCTCTAGAACACCTTGGGTTTCACACACTTAAGCTCTCCACCTTTTTCACTCCTCACCCATAACACCTATATATATGAGACAAGGGCCGTGAACAGGTTCACAGCCGTAAACCTGTTCACGGCCGTAAACACAACCGTAAACATATATACAGCCGTAAACATCAAGCTGTTTACAGTTCAAGACACAAAAATACATTTTCCTAGAAAAGTAAAGTATAAACCATATTTTTGACCCAACAATCCCCCCTTGGTTTATAGCTTTCTTTTCTAATTGACCCAACAAACTCCCCCTAAAAAGTAGTTGGCTTTTCTTGTTAAACTTCATTGGGAGCTTGGCTTCAGCATTAATCTTCAAATTCTTCATAACTTCAAGATGAGCTTGATCTTCAATGAATGACTTTATCTTGAGCGGTTGGGATTTTCTTCAGGATTTGGCTTTGAACGTACGTTGGGTGAGGAGGCTTCTTGATAAGATTCTTGAAAGATAGCGCTTTCAGCTTGAGAATCTTCAGAGATAACAATAGAGAGGAACAATCTTCTGGATCACTTGAGCAGGTTCAAGATAGCAGCAGACTGATTGAGGAGGCTTCAATGCAATCCGTCACATAATCTTCAAGTCAGCTTCACCTTGCTTCAGAGGTTGAAAGATTAAAAGTTGAAAGAATAATCTTCATTTCTTTCTCCTTCGAATGAGAATTCTTCGATGCTCATGGATGAAGTATTGGCTCAGAAATTCTTGATACAGTCTCCACGAGTCTCATCTACATCTGAATTCACTTTTCAAGACAAAACAAAACTTAAAAGAAAATTTAGCACACAATATTTTTGGATTTTTCATATTTTCTGGAAAAATAAAACAGAAACAAAAATATTTTTGGATTTTTGATTTTTAGAACAAGAAATAAAACAGAAATAACACTATTTTTTTTTGGGATTTTTAATTTTCTGATTTTTGTTTAATTTTTGAATTTTCTGATTTTTTTTTGATTTTTGATATTTTTAATTCTCCCCCTAAATTTGTGCATGGAGGAAAACTATGAACAAATTTAACAAAAACAAAAATATTTGGGATCAAAGTTGTCAAGCAATCCAATATCGTTTATCAGCACACGCCTGCATGTCTAGATCTGGTCAATCACCGGTATTGTGGTCCACTTCAACACAAAGGATGTTGACAATTTTGGACAGATTGTAAGTGACAATTCATTGTGATATATATTCCTAAATGGACATTTAGCTGACGACGACCAAGGATATTGTTGTCCACTTAAATTAAGCAGCAAGATCTACAGACAACCTATTAAATGGTTCAATTTTAGATGTACTAGAACATGTTTCCCACTTCCCGATATACCCCGGTAATCAAGAACTTCCAAAAAACTCCTTACTTTAGGTGAGTATTCAATCATTAAGAAAGAATTCAGATATAGAAGTGTATATGTTGTATCCCAGGTCGGATGTCTTCCAATCACACAAAGGGGACAACATATGACTAACAGAGATAGAGGGATTGAGAGGTAGAATGTTGCATATGCTGTGTTCCAGGTCGGATCATTTCAATCACGCAGAGGAGACAACATATGAATAACAGATAGAAAGAATTTCATAGATAAGGAGGTGCGAAGAAATAGAGTTGCATATGTT
Organism: Lactuca virosa; assembly: GCF_052849685.1. Taxonomy (NCBI): domain Eukaryota; kingdom Viridiplantae; phylum Streptophyta; class Magnoliopsida; order Asterales; family Asteraceae; genus Lactuca; species Lactuca virosa. The sequence goes on along the minus strand of NC_136433.1, from coordinate 92,511,322 downwards.
GCATTCCAGGTCGGATATGTTCCAATCACGCAAAGGAAGCAACATATGACTGACAGATAGAAAGCAAGAAAATAATTTCCTACAGACCTACTTTATCAGAACTCCCCAGTCGCCCCATCAATACCGGAATTAAGGACAGAGTCCGTACATCGAGGAAGAGTTAAACCACGGTTCTAGATACAGATTATGTTAGTGTGACCGGTGGATTATCATGTATATCTCCCTGCTCAACCTATCTGAGCGTCGTATTGTCAGGCTAAATGGATCTATCTAGGTCAAGATTTTTCAAGTCCCTAGATTCCTTAAGTTCATTAATGCCTAGTCAAGTCCATTTTAATCTCTCGTGCCTACCAACGCATTGAACACAGAGTCTAGACAATTTGGCTTTAGTGCATTACACACATCATAAATTGCCCTTTAGCACTAGACTTCATATCACTTCCCAAAACAACCTACTAAAGAACGGAAGATAAGGAAATTAAAGAAAATTGTCTTTAAAATGAATCAATGTAAGATAAACTCAAGAGTATCGAGAAGAAAACTCAAACCGTAAGTCACCGATTGAATTTGCATCCAAAAGGTCTGAGAACAGCACGCATAATCTCAGAACAGATCCGAAAATTCTTCACATCGTTAAGCACTAACCCCATGAGTGATCCATTCCTTTCTTTCTTTCTCGCAAAGGACACATACTCTCAAGCAAAGTTCTGAATGTTGTACAGTTGAGAGATGCCTCCTATCATGTGTCTGGAACAGCCACTATCAACAAACTGAAGTCTGATGATATGCCTCCATAGATGCTCCATCACAGAGCGGGATCAGTTGGTTCTTGGAACCCAGTCCATTTTGAAATTGGGTTGACCTTTGTCATCCTTGCACGGTATTCTCTCCCATGACATATCCTGTTTATCACAAAAAGAAGATGAAGAAATATTATAGTCATTGGGAGATTTAGGAGATTTAACCTTTGGTACCCATCTGTAATTGGGTTTAACCCATTTCTTTTTCGATCCGATGGGTGCCTCGACACTTGATTTTGAACTTGAAGTCGGCTGCCGAGATGACTTCGACCTAACCGGTCTTGGCTTCACAGGAGCATTTCTTGAACTTGACTTCTGGGCCGACATTCCCTTCTTGCCCTTAGGATATTGATTCTTGGCCTTGTGGGTTTGATTCTTGGCCTTCTGGGCATTCCAGTCGCCATTGTCTGAACGTGACCTTGAGGGGGTTCTTTTGGAAAATCTCCCTCTTGGCGCGTTCTGCCACCCTTGTGCATAGTGGGGAACGTATGCGCGATTTGGACAGTTTCGGGCAATGTGTCCAGGTGTTCCACAGTGAAAACATGTCTTTTTCTTCACTGGGAAGTTGTTTCTTCCTGCCCCTGGTGGCGTATCTTTGCCTTGTCGCTGGTTGTTTCCACATGCACACTTGCAACAGGCACTCTGTTTCACTGGAATTGGTGGCCTGTATTTCTCAACCGCAGGTTTGTCAGAAGAAATTGAGTTAGAAGCAACAGATTTAGAGTTCAAGGGGTCGTTTGTTTGTACAGTAGTTTTCTCCTTGTTCTCATCCTCTAGTGCTTTACCTGCATAGGAAGTAGAATCATTAGTATCTTTCATCTCAACACCCTCAGTTGCTTGTTTAGCAGCTGGTTTACCGTATACCATAAATGGTTCTCGGTCAATCTCTTCCTCAGTCAAAGGATTAACATAATACGAATGATTAAATGGAGGAGGGACTTTATCATACCCTAGACCCTTGGTTTGATTATCTTCAAAACTCAATTGTTTTTCAACTAAGGACTCGACTGTCTTACTTGACGCAGTATAATTTTTGGAAGTAACATCAGTTTTTCCACACTAAATTTTCAAAGTGTCAAGTTCTTTAGTTACAGCAGCAAGTTTGCTTTTAATATGATCATAGTTTACACACTTGTTGCTGTAATCTTCTTGCAATTTCCTGAAGTCCTTAGTTTTGGCCTCTAATTTTTCTTTTAATGGTCTTTGTTCTTTCCTAATAGTTTACCTCTCATATTTTAGATCCTCATTTTCTCTTTTAATCAACTCGATTTGATCACGTAAGAATTTGACAGTTTTAATACAAGATTGAGAACAAGAGACTTCATTGACCGGGATGTTTGAAGAACTCATTGTTTTAAAAATATGCCCTTTGACCAAAAACTCAAAAGTCATCCTTAAAAAGTCAAATTTAAAAAGTCAAACTTGAGAAGTCAAACTTAAAAACTCAAACTTAAAAGTCAAACCGAAAAGCTAAATTTGAAAATTTGAAGGTTAAACGAGAAAGTCAAAGTTTAAAGTCAAAGGTCAAACTTGAAAGTCAAAGTCAAAATCAAAATTTTAAGTAAAAAGTCAAAAATTAAAATCTAATTTTTTTTTTTGGTTGAAAAAGTAATTTAAAAATAAAGAAATTTGAATTTTTGGGTTAAAAGTGTCAAAATGCGAAATTAGGAGCCGAGAAAAGAGTCTTTATGAATTAAATCGCGAAGGTTTAATGCGTGTCACAGGTTGGTTCAACTGGTAAGGCAGAGGGAGGATGAATTAGATGACCCGGGTTCGATCCCTGGCACCCCCAAAATCTCTTTTGATTATTTGCTGCTGCTGCGAAGTGTATAAAATTTAAACGAGCGAGATGCTTAACGTGTTGCCTTGTAGCTCAACTGGTAAGGCGCTGATTTGAAGAGTGGAGGGCACCCGAGTTCGATTCCAGACAGGCGCAAATTCTATTCCTAACTTTTTTTAAATGTACGTTGTGCGAACTTCGGACCCTGATCGAAATTTCCTGCTGGCCGAGGTTGCTAGGCGAGGACGAGGACCGCAAACGAGCAGGCCGTAAACTCCGAGGGTCGTACACGTGACTTCGGACCGTAATCCCTCTGACCGCAAACCGAGGGCCGTAATCTCAGACCGTAAACTCCGGGCCGTAAACTTCGGAAACCCTAGCTGCTGACCGTACACGCCGCCACCCCCTCGCTGGTTACGACCAAAAACAACGTTTTTCACCCTTTTTGCTCCAAAACTCGATCAAAAACTCGTTTTTATCAAAAACACGAAGAACAAACCCCCCTATTTTGCCAAGATCTATCTAAAAACGCAGAAATCCTCCAAAAATAAGATCAAATAAGCTCCAGATCTGACAAAATTGACTGATACAATCCAAGCTCTGATACCACTTGTAAGTCCCCAATCTGCTTGTGTATCAATCAGATCCGTTTGATGGTGCGGAATCCCAATCAAACGGATGATTCCAGATCAAATTAAGTAGAAGGAGAAGAAGAAGATGATGAATCTTGTATGAATTGATAGAATTAAGATCCAAATACAAGATTCACACACACACTAAAGCTCCTCTCTTCTCTCTCTAGAACACCTTGGGTTTCACACACTTAAGCTCTCCACCTTTTTCACTCCTCACACATAACACCTATATATATGAGACAAGGGCCGTGAACAGGTTCACGGCCGTAAACCTGTTCACGACCGTAAACATATATACAACCGTAAACATCAAGCTGTTTACGGTCCAAGACACAAAAATATATTTTCCTAGAAAAGTAAAGTATAAACCATATTTTTGACCCAACACACACACATCACATTAGCCACTCAAGGCTAACTTGATACGACCCTCCGGTCAATGTGTCTCAACGGAGACCCTCCGGTCCCACAACTCGGGTGGACCCTCCGGTCCTAACTTAGTAAGCTCAGAATAATACACAACATAAATCACAAAGACAATATGTAGGATATCACAATACTCAATATAAACACATAAGACATCTCAGTCACACAAAGATACCACTCATGGTAAGTATAGTGAGAAGACTCACCTCGTAAGCAATCAAGTAAATATTATCGTACACGAATCTCGAACTAGCCTCCGCCTAACACATAGGATAATTATCTCTACTTAATACCCTATTCACGACCCTAAATAATCAAAGGTTATTTTCTCTTTCTCTCTAACTCTTGAAATGGGTAAAAGACCATTTTGCCCCTCCATGGCTCCCTGAAACCCTGTCTTGCCCAAACCCTAAAGTCAACAAAAGTCAACATTCGAGTCAACAATCCATGTTTGACCCGACTTGCCGAGTGCATCTATATGAATCGTCAAGTCCCCTTGCTTCCTCTGAATTATCGCGAAAATCTAACTTAACTCGTCGAGTTGTCTCATCAACTCGCCGAGTTACCCATGTCCAGACTCATCGAGGAAAACCCTAGCCGACTCGTCGAGTTAGCTCGTTGACTCGGCGAGTCCCTTCAGTCTGATTTCTCATTCAGACGTTTTAAAGCAGATCTACTACTCCACACTCTAGATCTAGGCTCCCAAGGCTCGAATGTCACGTAAAGCTTCAATCTTTACGTTCATGCATGACATATTTTGCTCCAAAATGCCAATATAACTCTAACAAGGGTGTATAGGCACAATAACTATGATATGGCTGAATAAAGCTGGGACCTTTAGACTCTATGGACCTCATAAGGTCCAGATCTGAAGTCTAGACCTCCTGATAGACTCAATGCACTCAATGTCCCAATAAAAAGGTGGTAAAAGTCCTAACTTCCATAATCATGAGGTTTAACCAATAAGATGAGAAAGGTGCAGGCTTTTTACCTTCCACAGAAGCTCTGGACGATAAAGCACTAGATCCAACAGTTTCTCCTCGTTCCTTGCTGGATAATCTCCTCTTCTCCACAAAAGATGCACTAGAATACTCAAGGATTAGCTTTATAACTCTCTTAGCTCACTACAAACGTTTAGGGTTTCACACAGGGGAGTTGGGCAGCTGGTGAGGTGGAAATGAGGACATAAGTTCTCTTAAATAGGCCCCAACCCTGGAGATTTAGGGTTTCACCTCACAGCGCCAACTCGGCGAGTCAGCTCTCCGAGTCGTCGAGTCAATCATTAAACCCATGTGACCAAATCGAACTCTACTCGACGAGTTAGACTCACAACTCGTCGAGTCACTCATGAAATCCCAATAATAAATAATAAAAGAAATACCTGGGAGCCGGGATGTTACAATTACACTTATCCAAGTGGGAGACTGTTGGATTAGGTGTCTAAGCCCATAACTATAATTGGTATGTACTTGACCCGATAGTAGCATGGTCTATTTCGGGTTGCCTTCACCAAAACAATTTGATAGGATGGATATTTGAGAAAGAGGTTATTTATGATTTATTAATATATTATAAGAATAATACATTAATTGAGAAATCATATTATTTAATTGGTATTGATCAATAATTAGTTTGGAATTAATTTAGTGATCAAAAGAGACTGATTAAATTAATAGGGGTTGATTATGTGAATCAGTGAAACATATAATTTGGGCTAATGATCCATGATTAACTAGTAATGGACTAAGTTCATATAAGAGTCCATGAAGTGTTATTGGATTAAAAGTCTAAGTGTATGAACTAGGGTTAAGAATTGACTCTAGGAATTCTACACTATAAATGTGTTCCCTTAGCTCCAAAATCGGCAATCATGTATTCCTAGAAGTGGCTAGCCGATTTTGGTGTCTCCTAATCCTCTCTCATATCCCTCTAATTGTTCTTGGTGTTTGTGACTTGTTTGAGGCATCACACTTGAGGTGCTAAGTGATGGGTTTTGAGCATTCTAACACTCCTATGGTGTACATGCAACCCTAGAAACCTTGGATCTATGTTTTCTCTAATATTCATGCAAATTTGAATTCCAAGGTTCTCAACCTAACTAGCATGTTATGGGGTACTTGTATTATAAAAACTTTAGTAGAATAACATACCTTTTCTTGTGGTTGATTGCTTGGAGTCTTGAGAGCCTAGCACCAATAATGTGGATGCCTCAAGTGGAATCACAAATCACCAAAACACCTTGGAAGACTTGAGAGAATAATGTGCACCAAGTAGAAATCGGCCCACCCTTTGTACTCACACACTAGTGCCATTTCATGTGCCAAAGACCTCTTTATATAGTATGGAGGATTAGGGTTACACCCATGTAAACCCTAATACCCATGACCTTTCATTTCCATAGGATCCATGGGTTAAAAACTCCATGGACTATCCATGCAAGCTTAGCCCAACCTAAATGAACTTGGCCCATTCTATATATATAACAGTCCATATTTAATTAGTTCCTTTTGATCACCAAATTAATTCTAAATTAATTCTTGATCGATACTAATTAAATAATATGATTTCATATTAATATATTATAACTTATAATATATTAATAAATCATAACTTATATTATTCTCAAAAGATTATCCATATAAATTGTTTCAGTGAAGTGCAACCCAAATGGACCATGCCGGGTCGGGTCAAGTACATACTGAATATAGTTACGGACTTAGACACCTTATCCAACAGTCTCCCACTTGGATAAGTCTGATAACTATAGTATGACTTCAGGAACCGACCATCAATCGTAGCTCTTAAAACTCTGCTGAACTATGAAGTGCCATTTAAGATAAGTGATCATATAATCCTCTGTTCTAGATATCAGTCAGACATATACATGGAACAATGTCGTACTTATTGTCCAGCAGTTTGTTTCCCGATTTCTGATTTGTTTGACATAGAACTAAACTGAACACATCAATTTGGTTCTGACCGGACCCGGTACATAGGTCAAAACAAAATCATCGAGGGGCCCAGATATCGCTTTTAATCCTCCAAGAACTAAAAGGAACAAATAAACTTCGACTCATATGCTTGTTCTACTACTTGTTGAATCATACATAAAGGCACGTTTTATAACATCAAGTTACTGATGCGTTTTCGTGCAATCAATGCACAACCAACTCATAGGCAATAACTCATATCTCTAGGTTTGAAGACTTATATGATATTACCGTCTCACGATCACTCGAGATAAATTCCATGAAGTGATACAAGTGAGCGTGGGTTTAATCCAATACTCAGAACTTATGAGCACTCATGAATGTTGTAGCAACTCTTTGCTATGTCTAACCACCTTAGTCATATACAAGACCAATTCATGACAGTCTTGATTCATACCTACTTCCAACATATGACCGACTGTGGAGAGTTTGAATAAAGTAATTACTCTGGAAGTCAAAACATGCAAAATTGAAACAATAGTAAATAATTGACACATGATAGCAACACCTTACTTATAAATAAACAACAACTTTTATTTAATCACCAAATGTCAATTTACATTTTACAAGTTCCATAAATAGCTATCTAATCTGTAAAACTAATATCGTCCTTTAACCCGATGCGCCTCGCATGTTGCAAATGCCTAACCCTGATCAGTCCCTTCGTGAGGGGATCTGCTGGGTTCTCTTCTGACGATACCCTCTTTGCCACGAGGAGTCCTTCTTCTATCTTGTGTCTTATGAAGTGGTATTTTCTGTCAATGTGTCTGGATCTGCCATGATTTCTCGGTTCCTTGGCTAAGGCAACCGCACTATTGCTGTCACAGAAAATCTATATAGGCTCCTTTATAGCTGGTACAACTCCAAGGTCTCCGATGAAGTTCCTCAACCATATCGCCTCCTTCGCCGCTTCACTCGCTGCTATGTACTCTGATTCACAAGTCGAATCAGCTACTGTCTCTTTCTTGGAACATTTCCAGGTAACTGTTCCTCCATTCATGGTAAAGACCCAGCCTGACTGAGAGCGGAAATTATCCCTATCAGTCTGAAAGCTAGCATCACTATACCCCACTACTCTCAAGTCATCACTCCCACCGAGGGTAAGGACCCAGTCCTTAGTCCTCCGCAGGTACTTGAGAATGTTCTTCACCGCAGTCCAGTGAGCCTTGCCAGGATTCCCCTGATATCTACTGACCATGCTCAAAGCAAATGCCACATCAGGGCGGGTAGAAGTAATAGCATACATGATCGAGCCAACAGCGGAAGCATATGGTAGTCGACTCATCTCAGCTATCTCAGCCTCTGTACTCGGGCTCTGAGCCTTGCTCAGTTTGGCATTATGCTGGATCGGTAAGTCACCTTTCTTGGAATTTTGCATGTTGAACCTTTTCAAAACTTTGTCCACATAGGTGCTTTGACTAAGTCTAATTAGTCTCTTACTCCTTTCTCTCAATATCCTTATCCCTAGGATATAGGCAGTTTCCCCAAGGTCCTTCATAGCAAAACACTTCCCAAGCCAGGACTTAACCTCCTGCAAGGTTGGGATGTCATTTCCCATGAGTAGTATGTCATCCACATACAGTACCAAAAAGCTAACTATACTCCCACTGGCTCTGACATATACACAGGACTCATCTTCGCTTCTCGGAAAACCAAACTCTTTGACTTTCTCATCAAAACAAAGATTCCAGCTGCGAGATGCTTGTTTCAATCCATAAATGGATTTCTCAAGATTGCACACTCTACCAGGGTACTTTGCACTGACAAAACCCTCTGGCTGACTCATGTAAACATCCTCAGCCAACTTTCCATTAAGGAAAGCGGTTTTGACATCCATTTTCCATATTTCATAATCATGAAATGCAGCACTGGCTACCATAATCCTAATAGACTTAATCTTTTCTACTGGCGAGAATGTTTCATCATAGTCAACTCCCTGAGTTTGAGTGAAACCCTTTGCAACCAGTCGTGCCTTATAGGTGTGCACTTTTCCATCCATGTCGGTCTTCTTCTTGAAGATCCACTTGCACCCGACTGTCTTACGGCCCGGTACATTGTCAACCAAGTTCCAAACTTGATTGTCATACATGGACTGTATCTCGCTGTCCATAGCCTCTTTCCATTTAGCAGATACGGGGCCTGCCATGGCTTCCCTATAGCTGTTAGGTTCATCCAAATTTACCAGTGTACTATCATTGATAAATGTATCACCTTCTGTAGTAATATGGAAACCATACTAATTCTCAGGTGCATTCCTAACTCTAGTGGAACGCCTCAGACGTATGGGCTCGTCAGTTGACTCAACATGAGTTTCCTCCTCAGGTTGATTGCTAGGGTTTGAGGTTCCGTCACCACTTGACTCTGGAAGCTCTTCAAGGTCAATTTGCCTCCCACTGTTTCCTTGGCTTATAAATTATCTCTCGCAAAAGACCCCTCTTCTTGCCACAAAGACCACATTCTCACTGGGTCTTTAGAAGAGATAACCAAAGGAATTCTGTGGGTAGACGATGAAAATACATCGCTCACTTCGAGGTTCGAGCTTATCCTGAGTCTCACGTCTCACGAAAGCTTCGCAACCCCAAATCTTGATGTGGTCTAAATTGGGAACTTTCCGAGTCCACATCTCGTGAGGTGTTTTGGCAACCTTCTTGGTAGGGACTAGATTAAGGATATGGGAAGCTTTCTCTAAGGCATACCCCCAAAATGAGATTGGAAACGAAGCTCGACTCATCATGGAACGAACCATGTCCAACAAGGTTCGATTGCGCCTCTCAGCCACACCATTAAGTTGTGGTGTTCTGGGAGGTGTCAATTGTGAGACAATCCCACATTCCTTAAGATAGTCAAGGAACTCTGTACTAAGATACTCTCCTCCTCGATCGGATCGGAGCATCTTAATGTTCCTGCCCAGCTGATTCTCCACTTCCTGTTTAAACTCTTTAAACTTTTAAAAGGTTTATGACTTATGCTTGATTAAGTAGACATAACCATATCTATTGTAATCATCAGTGAAAGTCACATAGAAGCGGTTAGCATCTCTTGTGGCGATTCTGAAGGGTCCACACACATCTGTGTGTATGAGGTCGAACAAACCTTCACCCCTAGCACAAGTACCAGTGAAGGGGGACTTTGTCATTTTTCCAAGCAAACAAGACTCGCAACTATCATCTGACTTTAAGTCAAATGACTCCAAGACTCCAGCCTTTTGGAGTTGGCCTATGCGCTTCTTGTTGACACAACCAAGACGACAGTGCCACAAGGATGCCTTATCTAAACTAGTGGAAGAATCGATATACAACACATTATTTCCTAAATTGTCTACAACCGACACAGTTTCATATACACCATCACAAGGTAATGCTTTAAAATAAAGAACATTATTATAAAAAGCATTAATACCACCACATTCATTATCAAATGAAAAAGTAAACCCTTGTTTGTACAAACCGTGAAAAGAAATAATATTTCTCGCCATTTCAGAAGAGTAACAACACTTATTCAAATCTAACACTAACCCACTACTTAGCAACAAACAATAAACTCCAATCTTGGTGACAGGTGTAACTTTCCTATTCCCCATGATTAAGTTTATATTTCTGTGCTCCACATCTTCACTTCTTCTTAGGCCCTGCAAATCAAAACATATATGAATACCGCAACCTGTATCAAGAACCCAAGAAGTATTATGTGGTGAGTTATTAGACAATATAGTGTAAATACCTGCATGGGTAGGTTTGACCTTCCCATCCTTAACATCTTGCAGATACTTGGGGCAGTTTCATTTCCAGTGCCCCTTATCATGACAATTGAAGCATTCAGCTTCTTTTGGGTTGGAAGAAGGAGTAACAGAACCACCTTTGGTTCCACTTGAAGAGGGTCCATCAAGAGACTTTCCCTTGGTACCCTTCGAAGGGGTTTTCCGCTTTTTCCCTCTACTTTGCCCGATTGCCAAAACAGGGGTACTGGTAGGAGTAGGAGTAGTAACAACCGATTTGCCTTTAAGACCAGTTTCAGCGGTCTTCAAAAGCCCTTGAAGTTTGCTAAGTGTAGCCTCCTCGTTGTTCATGTGATATGTCATTCGGAATTGATCATAACAAGTAGGTAAGGAGTGCAGTATGATATCAATAGCCAACTCCTCAGGGAAGTTCACATTCAACTTGAGAAAACGGTCCTCATACCTTTGCATATTCTGCATGTGGCCCGTGACGGATTCACCATCCTTCATTCGGGTTGTTATCGTGGAAGAGATGATTTCATACCTCTCTTGACGAGCACTTTGATGGTAGCGTTCCATCAAGTCCATGTGCATCTCAAAAGGGTAAAAGTCCTCATAGGACTTTTTGGAGTTCAACTTTCATTGTGGCCAACATGATACATGCCACCTTGGTAGCATCTCTCTCATGTGCCCTAAAGTCAGCGATCTCCTCTGGAGTAGCAGTAGACTCATCAATTTCCTTCAGCTCCTTGTCAAGACAAGTTTAGATTAGATATAGAATCCTTAATAAGACACCCAAATGTAATATTAAGGCTAGGACCCAACACAATACTTCATAACTTGGAAGAGGGATGCCGTAATCTAAGCTATGAAATATTTGAAGGTAGGTGAATGACGATTCACCAATTTCCACCATGAAAAACGAAATTAATTATTAGGTTTTAATTGGATTGAAACTCCTAGATTCTTTTGAGATTCATTGAACTTTTCAATGGCATGTTTAAATCTCGATTGTGCCCTCTCAAGTTTGTGACTGGGATGCCGAGGATCACAAACAAGGTGTGAATAAACATGCAAATTAATTTGGTACCCTTAACCTTTATCACCTAATCGATGTGCCGGTTACCCACACGCGCTCCACCGATCTATGATAAACATTAAGTCACCCTTTGCCACTCTTACTAGTCCATGTTGGTGTGCCGGTTACCCACACACTCTCCACCAACGACTTGGTAAGGTACAAAGTGTAATTTCATGGGTTACCACCAATTTCACATTTTCCTAAAGTAACTAAGATTAGGAATTTATAAAAGGTTTAGTTACTTTATATTTATCATTATACTTTTAATGAGAATTATAGTCCTTGTCCTACCCGTTCGGCTAACGACCCTCCACCAGTCAAGGAAGCGGCGGGTGAGAGTGGACACCCATTAAGCTGCCATTTTATAGGCGACAACCTTATACCCCCTTATAGATCGGCTTCGTGAATGAGGCCTACTAATGGTAAGACTGACTTGATCTTATACATATATATATTATTAACTTATAATACTATAAAGTATAAGGGTTGAATTTTAACTTTTAAAACTCTAGGGTTTGGAATTAAAGTGTGTGTGAGACTTTACAAATTCCAAGACTTGAGGGCAAGTTTTGAAACTATTCAAGACTCTTCAAGTTCATAACTTATGAGTTTAATGATCTATTAAAATGAAGACTCTTCATTTTATGTAACCTATGGTTCTTTAATGACTCTTTAAAGAAGTGACTTTTGGTAATCCATAACTTGAGGACAAATTATGGACTCCATCAATAGGCATTAAGATCAAGAATTACACTAATAAACAATTTGCAAATAATTCCTATGATCTACTAAAACTCATAAGTATGAACATTCACATCAACAATTTCAAGAATCATATAAACATATATAAAACTTGAAATTTTGATAATAACCATTGTAAATGGATTAGCATAATCATTACCACATCAAAAACAGGTTTTACAAGTCCAAAACAGTTTAGGGTAATGATTCTAGTCCATTTCCAGCAGCAAAACTTGAAATTCTGCACACAGGGCTCCTACTCTCCGAGTGCAAGCACCTACTCGACGAGTAGGATGCATTTTCACTTGGACTCGTCGAGTCCCCCGATGGACTCGGCGAGTTAACTGAACAGTTTGCAGAAAAATCAATTGTTTAAGTAGTTCGCATCAAATATCAAGAAAGCAAGCCTAAGCTCTGATACCATTGATGGGTTTTGGGCATTCTAACACTCCTATGGTGTACGTGCAACCCTAGAAACCTTGGATCTATGTTTACTCTTATATTCATGCAAATTTGAATTCCAAGGTTCTCAACCTAACTAGCATGTTATGGGGTACTTGTATTATAAAAACTTTAGTAGAATAACATACCTTTCCTTGTGGTCGATTGCTTGGAGTCTTGAGAGCCTAGCACCAATAATGTGGATGCCTCAAGTGGAATCACAAATCACCAAAACACCTTGGAAGACTTGAGAGAATAATGTGCACCCAGTAGAAATCGGCTCACCCTTTGTACTCATACACTAGTGCCATTTCATGTGCCAAAGACCTCTTTATATAGTATGGAGGATTAGGGTTACACCCATGTAAACCCTAATACCCATGACCTTTCATTTCCATAGGATCAATGGGTTAAAAACTCCATGGACTATCCATGCAAGCTTAGCCCAACCTAAATGAACTTGGCCCATTCTATATATATATATATATATATATATATATATATATATATATATATATATATATATATATATATATATATATAAGAGTCCATATTTAATTAGTTCCTTTTGATCACCAAATTAATTCTAAATTAATTATTGATCAATACGAATTAAATAATATGATTTCATATTAATATATTAATAAATCATAACTTATATTATTCTCAAAAGATTATCCATATAAATTGTTTCGGTGAAGTGCAACCCAAATGGACTATACCGGGTCGGGTCAAGTACATACCGAATATAGTTACGGACTTATACACCTTATCCAACACTAAGCTCTTATAATGCCAAGTTCTATAAGCTACTACAAGTGGTAATCATCTAACTAGTTTTTTTTATGATTCATATATCAAAATTGCATGCTAGTTAGACTTCATGCTTTGGAAAAAGAATATTGCATGTATAATTAGAGAAAACTTAGATCCAAAGCATTAGGGTTGTATGTGCACCATAGGGATGTTAGAGTACATAAAACCCATCACATACAAGATGTACCAGGACCTGAAAAGGTTGTATTGGTGGCCAAACATGAAAGCAGAGATTGCCACTTACGTAGGTAAGTGCCTAACCTATGCTAAGGTCAAAGTAGAATACCAGAAGCCCTCTGGGCTGTTACAACAACCAAAAATACTTGAATGGAAGTGGGAGTGGATTACCATGGACTTCATAACAAAGTTTCCCAAGACTACGGGTGGACACGATACCATTTGGGTGATCGTAGATAGACTAACCAAATCCACGCACTTCCTACCAATCAAAAAGACGGATAAGATGGAAAAGCTTACAAGAACGTATCTCAAAGAGATCGTAAGGCTGCATGGTGTGCCATTGTCCATTATCTCGGATAGGCATAGTCGATTCACTTCGCGCTTTTGGCAATCGTTGCAGAAGTCCTTGGGAACCCGAATCGACATGAGTACAACTTACCATCCCCAACCATACGTTCAGAGTGCACGAACCATTCAAACACTAGAAGATATGCTTTGTGCCTGCATGATAAACTTCGGCAAAGCATGGGACACTCATCTACCCTTCATCAAATTTTATTACAATAACAGCTGCCACTCCAGCATCAAAGCCGCTCCGTTCGAATCTCTTTACGGACGTAAGTGCAGGTCACCCTTATGCTGGACTAAGGTCGGAGATACTCAACTAGCTAGGGGTCAAGCGACAAATAGCACACTCATCGACCCCGAAATCATACGGGAAACAACAAAGAAGATTTTTCAGATACGAGAACGATTGAAAGCATCTCAGGATCGGCAAAAGAGTTATGCTGACAAGAGACACAAACCGTTGGAGTTTCAGGTGGGCGACAGAGTGTTGCTAAAGGTCTCACCATGTAAAAGGATGATACGCTTTGACAAACGAGGTAAAGGTCTCTTAAGAACTTAGCAAGATACATCCTAACTTTCACGTGTCGAACCTCAATAAGTGCTTATCCAACGAAACTCTTGTCATCCCGTTAGACGAGATCGAGGTGAACGAAATTCATAATTACATCGAGGAATCGATCGAAATCATGGATAGGGAGGTCAAGCAAACAAAACACAGTTGCATTCCAATAGTAAAGGTCCGCGAGAATGCTAGGCAGGGACTTGAGTATACTTGGGAATGCGTGGATCAGATGAAACAACAATATCCCCAACTTTTCCCAAATCCCTAGGAACCTGATATCTAAGACTAATTTCGAGAAGAAATACCTTTCAATGGGGGGATGATGTGACGTCCGTCAAATTTTGGTCAACAAAAGTCCACAAGGGTCAACAAAAGTCAATTGTGCGTATATTAGGTCAAAAAGGAGAAATGTGATTTTCGTAACATTCCTAATGTATTGTTGAATATTATAATACTACATGCGCTATTTTGAATGCATTATCGAATAACCACTTTTATTGCGATCAATAACCTACGGTAATGTTGTAATTCGATAAAACACACAAATATTACCGGGAATTGGGTAATGTTCATAACACGAGGTTTACGTGTTCACAAATCCATAAACACGTTTTAAACATCATATGACCTAGTATTTAATTGATACTATGGTGGTTGTTGTGGAAAAAGGCCATACATTAAGAAAACGAAAGTTATCACGGTTTAACGCTCACTTTTTATACAACGAATTTGAGAAAAATAATTTAACCATAAGGTGTTAATATTATTGTTAATAATATTAAATAACAATATTTTTATTAGTTATTAAACCATACCAATTTCTTAAATCCCTCCTCCCCCCCCCCCCCCCCCCCAACACACTTTTATAAAAATGAGAAACTTTTATAAAAAGGGCTAGGTTTTTATAAAAACTATATGAGACAAATTATGTCTCTCATCTTCCAACATATCTCACCATATCTGAATATAATCATATCCTCTTTTATTATAATAAAAAAAAATCTTACTTAATATATTATAATCAAAAGAAGTCTTACTTTATATATTATAATCCAAACTAAATCCTACTTTGAATATAATAATCCAAAAACCTTAACCATAGAATTTTATATTAAAAAGAAAGAGTGTTGCTACTTCCCCATGAAAACTACCACCACCCTCCCCTCTCCTCTCTATAAAACTTGACCTAAAGGCCCTTCCCCCTCCCGGTTAAGACGTTGCAGGGTGTTTTTGGTGGTTACAAGTTCAAATCTTCTTTCAAACATTTATTTACTTTTATATTCGTAGCTCCTTTTATATAGCTTTATACGGATTATGCGTATTATATTATGATGTTGTGAAAATTAAATACAAGTACTTAGTTGTCCAAGTGGTAAAACGATGGACTTTTAACTTTGACGTATCTATTTTGAATCTTGGCCCTTACATGAGTGTACTTTATTTTGTTTATCGGTTTTTCAACTTGTTTTTTAAAATTCTAAAATTGTCCCACATCGGACATAACATGAAACATAGCTCCTATAAATTTGTTATATAAGCAACACAAGCTTCTCAATTCTCAAAAAGTTAAACTTTCGAATGGTTTTGGGTTTAAACCCAAAACCAAGTTTGGAAAACCAAGAAACCGAACCCATCGATTTGGGATACCCCTTTACTTTGACCCTGGCTCCGCCACTGCTTACCAAAAGTTGTTAGGGCACATTGATGGTATCTCCTCTTCACCATTGTCCACCATTACTGATGAAGGCAAGACTTTCCCTAATCCTGAAGTCCTCCTATGGACAGAAGTTAATCAGATAACCGTCATCCTTTTACACTCCTCTCTGACCAAAGAAGCCGATGCTAAGGTTTTCGGACTTTCCACCACACAACAGATCTGGACTGCACTTGAAGAGGTCTATAGTAATGCATTGGTTTCTTTGTGGTTTGGGACCCTCTTATGCAACTTTTTCTACTGTTATAAGGGCTTCAAAACACGCTCCTTTATTTTGTGATTTGGTTACATAGGTGGGAAGTCATGAACTTTTCCTTTAATCTTTACATGGTTCTCCTATACCACCGACAACCTTTCACGTTCAACATACTCCAAATACTTATGCACAAGGTAGGGGTCGTCCATTGTATTCTTGAGGCAATACTTCATGTGGAAAGAGACAAATTTAAGGTCGCAGACCTCCCCACTGCCAACTATGCAGAACCAATGGACATGATGCTTCATCTTTCCTGAATCTTCATACTAATGATACTATGGAAACTTCATCAGATGACTCTCTAGCAAAGGCTTTTTTCATGGCCAGTGTCATGTTACTACCAATACGTCAGACTGGCATGTTGATTTGGGGGCAACATATCATATGATTCCAACCTATGACTTTCTTACTTAGTCAACACCCTACTCAAGGAAGAATCAAGTTATGTTTGGAAACGATAAGAAACTTCCAATTACTCATACGATTTCATCAACTATTTCAAAACAAATACCATTACACAATATTTTTGTCATCCCTACTCTTACCAATAAATTACTTTATTTCACCAAACTAACCACTGATCCCCCGATTAATGTTCTATTTTCTCAACCCTTTTTCCATATTCAGGATCAGAAAACAAAACAGGTACTCGCTAGAGGAAGCTGTGAAAATGGTCTATATGTGCTCAAGGATGAACCCATGCATTCGTTGCTACAACTGGAGTTTCTAAATGAGCTTCTTATGAGTTATGGCATGCTCGTTTAGGTCACGTGTCATTTGATGTTATTTCTACTTTGAATAAGTTAGGTGTCTTGTCTATGACTCCATTGTTACCAAAAACGATTGTTTGCACTGAATGTCAACTTGATAAAGGACAACGATTACCCTTTTATATTAATTCTAAATGCTTATATAATCCTTTAGACTTGATTCACTGTGATTTATGGGGTCCAACTCCTGTTTGCTCCAAAGATGGATATCGATATTATGATGCTTTTATGGATGATTATTGTAGGTTCACATGCCACTCAAAATTAAAACAGGTTTTTATTCGGTACTACCTGTATTCATCAATCTTGCTCAAACACAATGCTAAAGAAAAATAAAAAAAAATCAAAGTGATGGTGGCACAGACTTTGTAAACCATACGGTTCGTAAAATTTTTGAAGAAAATGTCACCTTTCATAGGTTTTCGTGTCCATACACACCTCAACAAAATGGTCGTGTGGAACGAAAACATGACCATATTGTTGAAACTAGTCTAGCTATGTTATTTAACACTCATGTCATGACTATCTATTGGGTAGATGCATTCACTTTAGCAAAATTCATAATAAATAGATTGCATACTCCATTACTACAAAACAAGTCTCCTTTTCAGTTTCTCTTCAATCAAGATCCTGTCACACCCCCAAACCGGAACGGCGAAAACGTTCGGGGGTGGAGGACGTCATGTACAGTATCACAACAATTGTATAATAGTAATCAAAGCAACAACAACCATTGTATTAATAATATAAAGTTTACATTGTGTTAAAAACATTTCCTGATTTACATTAAAACTATAGCAAAAGATAAGACGTAATTCAACTATGCTCCGTCTTCGCAACACCTGAGAGGGTACCTGTCTACTGTTTTCCTAAGAATACAAGTGATTTTGAAAGTGTATCAACATTTAAGTTGGTGAGTTCATAAGTATTTTTGATGTAGAAAGTATATCCTTTGTTCTTTGGAAAATGTTACTGTGTTCCTCCAGAAAATCCTATCTTTTCTTATTAGTTAAATGGAATGTAGTCTTAGTACCTTAAGATAAAACTTGTATACGTTTCTTACACTTAAAGAATGATGCTTTGACATAATATACGTAATCGTATTTGTTTCCAGAAAGTGGGATTGTAAATAATCGTATTTGTTTCTAGAAAATGGGATTGTAAATAATCGTATTTGTTTCCAGAAAATCCTATATTTTCTATAGAGATGAGTTGTGGACTTTAATGTTCCAAGACCGAAAGATGTAAGTATAAATGTCATATTTAGTTGTAGTTTTAATATTAAGTAAAACTAGTTGAAGACGTGTTTGCCCTGTAAAATAATGATGTTTATCCTGGAAAATCCTATATTTTCCATGAGTTGAGTTGTAGTCTAATATGATCCAAGACCGAAAAGTACAAGTATTTTCAATACTTAAAATAGTTATAATTAGTTTTATTTATATAGAAAACTATTTGAAAAGATGTGTTTTCACGTAAAAATCCACGTATTGTCGTTTATCATGTGAGTTTTCATAACCGTTCTAACGAATGATTGCCTGCCGCGACATTCTTCAAGCGTTGTACTGTCTGATATATGTCACCCATAACCTGTCGGTCGTGTTGTAGCTAACATCCAGGGTGCAGGGTCATCAATCCCGTATAGATCTATACACAAGTATCATACTCTCCGGAAGGAGACTCGAGTTATAAAACAGGACTTGCTGGTATACCTTGGTAGGTACGACACATACATTGACTCACAAATTTCCAACGAGTTTATGTGTTTTTGACCTATAAGTGCTCGTGTGTGTGATTGTTACCCTTTTTTTGTTGTGTTTATAAAATATAAAAATAACCGTATTTTTATATAATCGTTTCTTTGTCCTGAAAGTGTGGAATAATGTGAATGTTCCCCAAACTATACCTATTATAGTTTAAAATATATGTTTAGATGAGAATGAAAAACTGTTGTATTGTAACATAATTTGCATGTAAATATTTATAAAGTTGGTAATAACGTTGTTTCTCATATTATTAATATTACGTAAAATGCATATAAAATATAAGAAAGCCTGAATAATGGTTGTGTTATTATTCCGTTGAAAATGATAATTGTTTCGTTTGAACGTGTTTTGCACATATCCGTTTGTAAATTTAGTAATAACGTTGTTCCGCATGTTTGATATTTCTACGTAAAGATACTTTAATGTAATAAAATATAAAACAATAATTTGTATATTAACACAAGTTTCTTTGTGTTTTACTTGTTCCCCCCCCCCCCCTAAAACATAGAAAAAGTTATAAAAAGTGTAGGGGTATGAACTCACCTTATGTGTGTTTTTGGCTAGATATCGAGATGAAAGCGGTGACCTTCTATTTAGAATACGTAACGGTAGTTGTATCCTAATGTTTTAAACACATATTAATGTTTGGTTAAGATGTTAATAATCATAAGATGGTTTTGAAAACACTAGGATCTTATATGAAACTTACCAAAGCTTATAATCAACTTGAAGCAAAGTTTCCTGGAGTAGTTGAAGCTTGCAAATGAAAGGAATTGAGTTTGATATTTGAGAGAGAATGGGGAATGTTTTCATATGCTGGAAGTGTTAATGAAGTATGGTCTCTATTTGTTTACTTAAATAGGAAGGAAGATAGGAGGTGGGGTGATGTTTTAGTTGGTAACTGAACCATATCTCATTAGGAAGTCAAACGAAGATAAGATATCAAGATATTTAGGGAGTTTTCGGATGAAACTATGTAAATAAAGAGGGTTTTCGGATTAGGTATGTTCTAGTAACGAGTTTTCGGATTCTAAGTCTAATAGAAAAGAGATTTCGAATCTTTAATGGGCCCTTAGTGAGTTTTCGGTTCTATCCTATTGGGTTTTCGCCCCTAATGGGCTTTGGATTGTGTTTTCAGATCAAAAGCAAAACGAAAACACCCTTTTGGAACTAATCAAAACCGTAAACACCTTTTGCTCTTGATTCCAAATTCGAAAACCACATTTGAATTGATTTCTTGGGCGAAAACTCTTTTCTTCTAGAACCCCATGGCCGAAAACACATATATGGGGTGTTAGGTGTATTTATGGTTTAAACCCTTAGTTTTTCAACTTATGTTCATTTATACTACTCTAAATTAGCTTAGGTTTCAATCCATACTTCTTTGTTAGCTCTTTCAACAAGTCCTAAGGCTATAGATGATACAATGCAACAAGGATTGAAATGTAGTTTACACTAGTACTTGGCTAGGGTTTAGACTTTACTAGGTCTAAAATTCTTAGTCGTGACATTATCTCCCCGTTAGAGGAAATTTCGTCCCGAAATTTAGAATCTATGAGTGGCTATTCATGAACAAGGGAGAGAGGTGTGTACTTCTGTTCTATAGGGTCTTCTCGTCCCCAAGTGAATTCTGATCCTCGCATGGCGTTCCAACGGACCTTTATTATTAGTATGTGACTTTGTTTCGTTTATCTTCATGTTAAGGGATGGTAAGTTGTACTTAAGACGGGAAAGAGTGTGGGTTTGGTTTACTCGTTTATGCTCATCCGAATGGTAGAATGCTCACTCGTAGTCCTGGGCAGCTTCGTCCTGAAATTCATGTTAAGACTCACACCTTTTCCATCTATCATCATCTCGTGCATACAAGTCGTATATAATTAAGATTGATAAGACGGACGGATGAGTGACTCTGCCCCAAGTCCACAACCAGACAAGGAACAGGAGATAGGGAAGAAACACACATCCTAAGTCCGTAGAATCTTAATTATGTACCACCCTCGCGTATATACTTAGTAGTGATAGGTTAATCGTATTCGTCCCTAGGTATTGTGTCTGGACTTGACTTTCCGTACGAGTGGTTTTCCTGACAGGTCTGTTGAGAATACTTTGGGGAGGTTTCAGAAGATATGGTACTCCTCACATGAGTACTTCGGAGGTTTGAAGCGAGAGACGATTCGAAGGTTTGTGTCGGGTTTGTCGTTATGGATTTAAAAGATTTTGTTAGACTGTTGATTAAGACGAAGGATCTTTTTGTAGCACTGGAATTGATATGGTGAGAACCAAATGAATCCACGTCAAATGACGACGTCGGAACTTCTAATGGTAATATGTGTTAAGTCGATTAAGAAGGAGTGTTTGTTAGAGTGGTAGTACTTTCTATGTTTATGTCTTTAGTGTTTCTTGTTTTACCCTTGTTATTAATACTGTGAATATTTGTACCGCTTTTAGCGAACATAGGTAGTAAGAGTACTTCGATAATTACTGGTGAAATCTCGTAATATGATCCCTACAAAGTCCCTCTATAATCGCTTAGTGTATACAAATCGTATATAGTTAATATTGAGAAGACATTCGACTGAGTAATTCTGCCCTAAATCCACAATCAAACAAGAAACAGGAAATGGGGCGGAATCACTCACTCTTAGCCTACAGAACCTTAACTATATATGATTCTAATGTTACACTAAGCCATCATAGCTCACCTGTAAGGATCCTTAGTTTTTATATGAATGATGTGTTTTATTCGTATGAGGGAAACAATTTATGATTTTGTCTTTAATTGGAAAAAATTCAGAGAAAATTCGATGCTTAATTATCGTTGTTAGGAGATGTACCAAAAATCCTAGCAGGGTTCCTTGTTGTTTCATCATGTCCTGTTGTTAAACTCCTCCCGCTCCTCCGTCATTCCTCTCTGTTGGACAATCTCTTTTGAAATGTCTCATTTCACCACATAGATAGCATACTGGACTTATTCCAGCATTGGGAGTTGAAGTGATGTATTGGGCTGGAGTCCTATAGTGGTTGTCGGTGTGCCCTTTCTTCTTGCACCTATTGTAATACATCTCCTGGCAAGTTCCGTAATGGTGGTAGTTGCACTTTTTACAGTTTGGGAGGTTTCCTAAATATGGTGTTGTCTGTGTTGAGGTAGTAGGGCCAGTAGGGGTAGGGATTGCTACAGCTTGTTGCCTTTTGGCGGGTCCTTGAGTTGAGCTGCCCCTTCTCTTGTTCTAGGGCCTTCGTTTCATGTTCTTAGGTTTGTGAGTTGGGGTGTTCTTGCAGATAGTCGTTCGTGGACGCCTTTGATTGTTACTATGATTGGGATTGCCGACACCCTTTCCTTCTCTGTTTGTATCGTTAGTGTTGAATTGTGCCATGACGACTGTTACGGCGGCTGTGACCGCGGCTTGAAAAGTGGCAGAGTCTATCTGTAGAATTTGCGTTTCGTTGGTTGACTGGTTATTTCCATGTGAAGACATGATTCTATTACATAATGTGAAACGGGTTCATAAATAAATATGGTTGTTGCTAGTTGTACTCTATCTATTTATTTATACATATAAATTTTTCGTTTTGCTGAATAATTCTCAATGTTTCGACTTACATCCCTATGATGTATTTTAGGTAGAGGGTAGAAATAGCTATTACATCAAAGTAAGTTTAGCAAAATGGAATGTAGGTGTCAAAACCTTAAGTTGGATCGGGTTTTATAGGTTTTGAAATGGCGTATCTCACTTGATTTTATTGTTTATTAGTTGCGGTCAAAGACGTGATAAACCTAACATATAGTGTGAGTAGTGTAGCTCGTTGAATTATTTCAGTTTATTAAATATTAGTGTGACGCATAAGGTGCTCTGTCACCTCTCACTTCTCGCGAGTGGTTTCCTCTGTTCTCTGTTCTGCTGTGATCACCTTAGTTTCAGCTGTAAAAATTTGTTGTCCTATAGTGGCTATCTCTTTCTCTAAAGGGTGTAGGTGATTCGTATTGTTTTCCTGATCTATTTGTAGGCATGGTATCCATATGGTGTTCTTATTTTCCGTAAGTATATTGTATATTCGTTCCATCATGCTTCGGGTGTAAACACTGATTTTCATTACTTCGTGATGGAGAGTCTGAACTTGAATGTTCTTGTGAGGCTCTCTTGTCTATTCCTGGTAAGGTTCATTAATTGAACTTCTCAGCTCCTTTCTCTTCATATGATTCCTTGCTGGAATCCTCTACATGAACCTCTCCTGGTTTTTCTTCGACTCTTCAGTTGCAATGAGGTTGTGGTGTATGTGTATGTTATTTGTACGGGAATAAGGGTATCTAAAGAATATTAAAAAAATTTATGGTGATCCTTACTGGGTCCTTCTATGATCACGTAGTGTATACAAATTATATATAACCAAGATCAAATAGACATGCAAATAAGTGATCCTACTCTAAGTCCACAACCAAACAAGGAACAGGAAGTAGAGCAAAGATCACAAATTCTATGTCTATAAAATCTCAATTATTTATAACCTGGGAGCCTACACTCCGCAATCATAGACTTGCCAGCACGGGTCTTTTAATTTTCACATAAGCTAGTTATAGTACCTAAAATACCCCTATAGTATTTTAATTATATGTTTGACTTTAGAGCTTCTTGGTATATGAAGTTGATAAGTTTTTAGACTTGTTGTTATTGTATAGTATCATAAAATACTCCTATAGTATTTTAAGCTTCATGTTTGGTTCTAGTATTCCTTTGTGTAAAGAGTTGGTAAGTTTTAGACTTGTTGCTACCTCAAATAAATATAGTTGATCAGACTATATTTATCCCAGATATGATTACATAACTGTCTAGGTTTGACTGTAGTGTCCAAAATCCAAATACTTTTGTTTTATTCTTCTTATGATACTTGTTCTAGTATATATATATATATATATATATATATATATATATATATATATATAAGCACGTATGTGTACTTCTCATAAAAATATACTTAAATTTTAAAAGTATACTTTTAGTTAGAGCACTTCGGCCCCATTGTATTTATAGTTGTATATCTTTTATGGGTTGATATACTTAGTTCACTATAAACAATGCTCTGATACCAATCTGTCACACCCTCAAACCGGAACGGCGGAAACATTCGGGGGCGGAGGACGTCATGTATAGTATCACAACAACTATATAATAGTAATCAAAGCAACAACAACCATTGTATTAATAATATAAAGTTTACATTGTGTTCAAAACATTGTTTGATTTACATTAAAACTATAGCAAAAGATAAGACGTAATTCAACTATGCTCCGTCTTCACAACGCCTGAGAGGGTACCTATCTACTTTTTTCCTGAGAATACAAATGATTTTGAAAGTGTACCAACATTTAAGTTGGTGAGTTCATAAGTATTTTTGATGTAGAAAGTATATCCTTTGTTCTTTGGAAAATGTTACTGTGGTCCTCCAGAAAATCCTATCTTTTCTTATTAGTTGAATGGAATGTGGTCTTAGTACCTTAAGACAAAACTTGTATAAGTTTCTTACACTTAAAGAATGATGCTTTGACATTATATAAGTAATCGTATTTGTTTCCAGAAAGTGGGATTGTAAATAATCGTATTTTTCTAGAAAATGGGATTGTAAATAATCGTATTTGTTTCCAGAAAATCCTATATTTTCTATAGAGATGAGTTGTGGTCTTTAATGTTCCAAGATCGAAAGATGTAAGTATAAATGACATACTTAGTTTGATAACGTGTAGTTTTAAAATTAAGTAAAACTAGTTGAAGACGTGTTTTCCCTTTAAATAATGATGTTTATCCTGGAAAATCCTGTATTTTCCATGAGTTGAGTTGCAGTTTAATATGATCCAAGACCGAAAAGTACAAGTATTTTCAATACTTAAAATAGTTATAATTAGTTTTATTTATATAGAAAACTATTTAAAAATATGTGTTTTCACGTAAAAATCCACGTATTATCGTTTATCATGTGAGTTTTCATAACCGTGCTAACGAATGATTGCCTGCCGCGACGTTCTTCAAGAGTTGTACTGTCTGATATTTGTCACCCATAACCTGCCGGTTGTGTTGTAGCTAACAGCCAGGGCGCGGGGTCATCAATCCTGTATAGATCTATACACAAGTATCACACCTCCGGAAGGAGACTCGGGTTATAAAACAGGACTTGCTGATATACCTTGGTAGGTACGACGCAGACATTGACTCACAAATTTCCAACGAGTTTACGTGTTTTTGACCTGTAAGTCCTCGTGTGTGTGATTGTTACCCTTTTTTTGTTGTGTTTATAAAATATAAAAGTAACCGTATTTTTGTATAATCGTTTCTTTGCCCTGAAAGTGTGGAATAATGTGAATGTTCCCCAAACTATACCTATTATAGTTTAAAATTTATGTTTATATGAGAATGAAAAACCGTTGTATTGTAACATAATTTGCATGTAAATATTTATAAAGTTGGTAATAACGTTGTTTCTTATATTTAATAATATTACGTAAAATGCATATAAAAGATAAGAAAGCCTGAATAATGGTTTGTGTTATTATTCCGTTGAAAATGATAATTGTTTCGTTTGAACGTGTTTTGCACATATCCGTTTGTAAATTTAGTAATAACATTGTTCCGTATGTTTGATATTTCTACGTAAAGATACTTTAATGTAATAAAATATATAACAATAATTTGTATATTCACACAAGTTTCTTTGTGTTTTACTTGTTTCCCCCCCCCCCTAAAACATAGAAAAAGTTATAAAAAGTGTAGGGGTATGAACTCACCTTATGTGTGTTTTTGGCTAGATATCGAGATGAAAGCGGTGACCTTCTATTTAGAATACGTAACGGTAGTCGTATCCTAATGTTTTAAACACATATTAATGTGTGGTTAAGATGTTAATAATCATAAGATGGTTTTGAAAACACTAGGATCTTATATGAAACTTACCAAAGCTTATAATCAACTTGAAGCAAAGTTTCCTGGAGTAGTTGAAGCTTGCAAATGAAAGGAATTGAGTTTGATATTTGAGAGAGAATGGGGAATGTTTTCGTATGCTGGAAGTGTAAATGAAGTATGGTCTCTATTTGTTTACTTAAATAGGAAGGAAGATAGGAGGTGGGGTGATGTTTTCGTTGGTAACTGAACCATATCTCATTGGGAAGTCAAATGAAGATAAGATATCAAGATATTTAGGGAGTTTTCGGATGAAACTATGTAAATAAAGGGGGTTTTCGGATTAGGCATGTTCTAGTAACGAGTTTTCGGATTCTAAGTCTAAGAGAAAAGAGATTTCGAATCTTTAATGGGCCCTTAGTGAGTTTTCGGTTCTATCCTATTGGGTTTTCGCCCCTGATGGGCTTTGGATTGTGTTTTCGGATCAAAAGCAAAACGAAAACACCCTTTTGGAACTAATCAAAACCGTAAACACCTTTTGATCTTGATTCCAAATTCGAAAACCACCTTTGAATTGATTTCTTGGGCGAAAACTCTTTTTTTCTAGAACCCCATGGCCGAAAACACATATATGGGGTGTATTTATGGTTTAAACCCTTAGTCTTTCAACTTATGTTCATTTATACTACTCTAAATTAGCTTAGGTTTCAATCCATACTTCTTTGTTAGCAATTTAAACAAGTCCTAAGGCTATAGATGATACAATGCAACAATGATTGAAATGTAGTTTTCACTAGTACTTGGTTAGGGTTTAGACTTTACTAGGTCTAAAATTTCTCAGTTGTGACAGATCCTCAATATGAAATTTTACGAACATATGGATGCCAAGTATTTCCTTATTTACGTGACTACTCCCAACACAAACTTGCACGAAGGAGCATTCTATGTATTTTTATTGGGTACAGTACACAACATAAAGGACATTGATGTCTTGATCCTATTACTTCACGAATTTTTGTCACACGACATGCTCGTTTTAATGAGACGATATTTCCTTTCAGTGGTTCTTCATGTGACACATATATAAGTCCCTTGAAACTTACTACATTTATTTAAGATATTCCATAACCTTCATTATCTCCTCCTATGATGAAGAAAATTGCTCAAGAAGGTAATAAATCCACTTCAGTTCCAAGCATTTGTTCTCTATATAGGCCAACCACTTTCGACCATGACCTAAATTTTGATCCAACCCCTTTAGCTTTTGATCAAAACCATCAGGCACTCACGCTTGATGCAATTCTTGATCATGACTCAGTACTCGACGCTCCCTCCAGTTTTGATCCAGTAATTAACACACAATGAGACCATCATGTTGCTACAAATCAGTCATCACCAGTTTCTAATTTGGGTCATTCGATGATAACAAGGTCAAAGTTTGGTATTTTCAAGCCTAAACATCAAGCTGATTTTTCTTCTCTTACATCTCATTCTCTTTATGTTGCCTTGACTTTCGTTACTGATCCGTGGGGATTCAAAATAGCCACCAAAGATCCTAATGGATGGCCGCCATGCATGAGGAACTCCAAGCCTTACAACAAAATCAAACTTGGACTTTAGTACCATGCCTAAGTTCAAACAATATTGTCGGCTCCAAATGGGTGTATTGCATAAAATATCACTCAGATGGGACCATTTAGAAAGCTCGATTAGTGGCTCAAGGTTACACTCAAATTCTTGGCCTTGATTACTCTCACACATTCAGTCCAGTTGTTAAAGCATCTACTATAAGAATCATTCTATCTCTTGCAGTACTGAATCATTGGGACTTGCACCAACTCGATGTAAAAAATGCTTTCTTGAATGAAACCTTAAAGGAAACAATATTTATGGAACAACCTCCAGGTTTCATAAATTCTCAATTTCCTAATCATGCAGTCGTGCTGACACTTCTCTTTTGATCGTCACCAACACTTCTTGCCTCATGTACTTACTAGTGTATGTTGACGATCTCATTCTTATGGGAAATGTCGAGACTATCATTGCCACTTTTATTTCTCGTTTAAATCAAGAGTTTGCTATTAAAGACCTTGGAGATCTAAACTATTTATTGGGCTTTGAGGTTGCTTACATGGACAATGGTTTTTTCTCACTTAGTCAAAGTATGCTACTGATATTCTAAAAAGAGTTTAGAGCTGACCTTTATGACCTAAGCCGATAAGCACTCCATTACCTCCTCATCCATCTTTCACAATAGATGAATTGCCATACTCAGATCCGGCTCTATATCGTTCCGTAGTTGGGGCGCTTCGGTATTTAACTATCAACATACCGAATCTATCTTATGTTGTTAATCAAGTTTCCCAATTCTTACAAGCCCCAACTATGATCATTTTCGGGTCGTTAAAAGAATTATCCGGTATGTTAAAGGCACAATCTCTTTTGGTCTCACCTATAGTCGGCCTCACCGACTTTCTATACTTTGTTACTCTGATGATGATTGGGCTCATGGCCTAGACACATGTCGCTCTACATATGGCTATTCCATCTACCTGTGTGGCAATCTTGTATCATGGAGTGCCAAGAAACAACCTACTATCTTACTCTTCAGTTGTGAATCTGAATATAGAGCTATGACCAACACTGCTGCTGAGATTGTCTAGATCACTCATCTCTTACGGGAACTACATGCTCCCGATCGTACTACACTTTTTTGTGACAACAAGAACGCATTATTTATGACTCATAATCCTATTTCACATAAACGTGTCAAACATATTGATTTAGAATACCACTTTATCAGGGAGTTTGTCAGTTCAGGCAAACTTTACACAAAGTTTGTTCCAACCAATCTTTAGGTGGCTGATATCTTCACCAAAAGTCTTCCGCGACCTTAGTTTGAATATTTCTGTACCATTCTACGTCTCGGACCGCCACCGGTTCGATTGAAGGAGGGTATTAGCAGATAATTTAAATAATTTATAATTATCAATTATACATCTTTAGTTTATCTCCTATTGTATAGGGTAGTTGTTGTAATTTTCCCTAATATAGTAATTCACCCTTCATTAATCAAATGAGGTTAATTGATTATAATATTTAAATGTGGTTAATTGATTATAATCTTTATATAACGCTACCTGTTACAAAGTTCGCACGCATAAAACAAGATTACTTAAAGATACTTAACATCAAACAACAGGAACAAAAATAGTTTATTAAAAGTAAAATCCACAATTTGGTTAGAACTTTTACTTAATTATGAGACAGAATATTGTTTAACTTATAAAATCTGATACTCAAATAATTGATCATGTACCCCAGTATTAAAAAAAGGAAAACAATCACATTTTCCATCAACAAATAACATATGGCATTATTGAAATATTTCTGTTGATTTAGCTTGTCTTGAACAACGAGAATATTAATAAATCTCATTTGAGGAAAACAACAATTTTTGTTTTTTAAGTGGAGCAAAACCACTACACATTTCTTGTTAGCTTTGGCTTAAAATCTACGAAAGATGCTCGTAATGTAGAAGATGATCATATATATAAAAAGAAGAAACCAAAAGCATTTGCAGTTTGACTCCAACACAACACAGTCAACAAAGCCGACAAAAAGGAACGGCTCCTAGACTTCATTTTTAGTATTCTAACAAATCTTTCAACCTAGTACGTAAAAGGCACACGTGCTGACACGTGCTAGAACCAGATAGCTCGTGCTTCAATGAGCTTCTGTTTTAGCGACCCGTCAACATGAAGAGAAATGACGTCTTTCGCCGAACCTATGTATTTACCGCCTACAAACACCGCAGGGACGGCCGGATTACAGCCCAACCGTCTCAACGCCCACTCCATATCAGCATCATGATCAACTTCATGAATCGCAGGACTTGCACCAAGATCATAAAACAGCGCCTTAATACTATGGCACATACAGCACGAGCTTTTCGTGAAGATAACCGCAGCTTTCTTAGACGCCAAATCTTTCACTCTATCCATTTACAGAAACCGGTTATATATATATGCAGGATTGCTAAATAACTATGGATCGATCGAGGTAAGATATGCTTATGCAACTTTGAAGTTTCACGTCTTTTTATATAGCTAGGGGACACTTAGGGGAAAGAGAGAATCTAAAGGCATTGAAAATTATATGTTAAAGATAAGTTCTTTTCGGATATTTGTATTTGGATAACTGTGGGTTTGATGATTTGTTTGAATACAAGTTGACACATATGGTATATCTTCATGCTGATCACCAAGCCGGTGGAGAATATATTCTTCGGTTTAGTGCATAAATACTGTATCGAGAGGCAAAAAATTGGAGACGTATTCTCTATCAGACATGTAAAAGACGGGAATCATTCTTCAAAACTGTAGAATTATCGGCAATCACAAAGAAGGGTTCAACTAGCAGGCGCTACTACTCCACAGCGAAGAATCTAGCGTTGAAAACTTTAGTTATGGAGATAAAGTAGAATCTATCAGGTATATATAGTAGGTTCGG
The DNA here is from genome assembly GCF_052849685.1 of Lactuca virosa. Taxonomy (NCBI): domain Eukaryota; kingdom Viridiplantae; phylum Streptophyta; class Magnoliopsida; order Asterales; family Asteraceae; genus Lactuca; species Lactuca virosa. The sequence continues at coordinate 92,480,905 of NC_136433.1, read as the reverse complement.
TTTTAAAACATGGATGACGAGCAATGTTCAAAGAAAGCAACGATGCCGGGTTCCTAAGGATAGATTAATTGGCCAATTGTAATGAGCCAACGATTCTTCTGGATGAACATAATGACTAAAATCAATAAATCATCCGTATTGCATATTATTGTGGTCTTATTAGAAACAAAAGAAAATAAACAACTTTCTTAGTACTTCCAAAATCTATCTCTATGAGACAAATAAACATGTTTTTTAAGTGCCCTAGCTAGAGATTGTGAGTTACATTCTACTACCGTTACCTAAAGAAAAAGAGTTGAGAAGAAAACTTAAAATTTTAAACACCGACTCAAATGGAAAACAATAAATTGAAAGTAAAACCTTCTGCTTACACACCGACTCAAATGGAAAACTTAAAATTTTAAACAAACCCAAACACTTCACACTTGAGCCGCCCCTGGAGTGGATGACAAACATGAAAAACTTGAAAGTCACTGGAACATTTAGAAATATATAAACAAATTATTGAAACATTTAGAAATCTATAAACAAATTCTTTAATTTCAAACTGGTGTGTGTGTGTGTGTGTGTGTGTGTGTGTGTGTGTGTGTGTGTGTGTGTGTGTGTGTGTGTGTGTGTGTGTGTGTGTGTGTGTGTGTGTGTGTGTGTGTGTGTGTGTGTGTGTGTGTGTGGATCTTAAATTCTTAAATCAAAATTTCTTCGACTAAAATATTAAAATATTATTATTTTCTTGATACAACCATCAGTCAATCTATATTTGATGCAATGATGTTGTATTATACTCCTAATAACAATGTATTTGAAACATAAAAACTAAAAATATAAAATTTATTGTTCTTACTTCTTACAATCGACAATCGTGAATCGTCAAATCTCAATCGAGAATTAGAGAATGGACCGAGAAGGAAGAATAAAGAAGTTGTTGATTGCGTTTCAGACTTTCATTCTTTCAGTTAATCAGTTTTGAAGAATCGAGATTGGAGGGACAGGAGCAGAAGACGAGAAGGAAGAAGAACACTGAAATTGAATCGTCGCTAGCCGCTACTCGTTTGATTGTGGTGGTTTGTGCTGCGTAACAAAGTAACAATCTGTACTAGAAATTGGGGGCCCCAATTCTCTTGCTTAGTTTAACGTAAGGTAGAGCCGACCCTAGTTGAGTTTAAAGGAAAACATCTTGCAGAAAGTAATTAATAATGTGCACCGATTCTATATCTTCTATATGTATGTATATTAAAATGAAAATGCCTGGTAAAACTGTTAATCAAGTTCAGAATATATAAACTCAATAAACCAAAATAATTCTTTGATTATTATGAGAAATCACTCAAAACTCACGATGTTTATAATGTCTCTCAATGATCATAACTCGATCTAAAAACAATGTATATATAGACCTACATTCTACCAACTTGTAGAACAAGATTAGGACTCTAAAACCGACTTGCTTAAAATCTCATTCTTACTTGGTCTCCAAGTTCTGCTCGATTTAGGATTCCAACAATCACCCCTGAATCTCTAAGTCATTTTAGAGACGTCTTCGATTCCGATCAAGCTCCGCATTTCCATGAACTTGGTTCGAGCTAGTGGTTTAGAAAGAATGTCTGCCTTTTGTTCTTAACCGGGAATGAACTCCACCTCCACTTGTTCGTTTTCAACACAATTACGAATGAAGTGAAACCTCGTGTGAATGTGTTTACTCCTTCCATGAAAAAACGGGATTCTTCATTAGTTTGATAGCCGACTTGTTATCAACTCTTAGAACCACTTTCTCTTGCGTTTTGTTCTTGATTTCTCCGAGCAAATATTGAAGCCATATTGCTTGAGATGCTGCCGTCGTGGCCACCATGAACTCTGCCTCGCAAGATGATAAAGCAAGAGTATCTTGCTTTTGCGAACACCGTGTTATCGGAGATGGCCCGTAGTAGAAAATGTGACCGGTTGTGCTTTTTCCGTCATCCGGGTCAACATTGTGACTACTATCACTATAACCAATGAGTTGGTTTTGTCCCATCCTCTCGTACTTGATTTTGTATCCCTTTGTTCCTCGTAAGTACCTTAGGATATGTTTGATTGCACCGCCATGTGATTCTCTTGGACTTTGCATGTATCGACTAACAACTACAAGCGCATATGTCATATCGAGTCTTGTTTGCAAGAGATATCTAAGACATCGTACCACCTTTTGATATTGTGTTGGGTCGATTTCGGGTTTATCTTCAGACTTCGACAATTTACTTCCCGGGTCCATGGGAATGTGGGTCGGATTGCAATCATGTAAACCAGCTTCTTTTAGAATGTGTCGAGCATACGCTTCTTGGTTTATAGTAATCCTCGATTCCTCTTGTTTAACTTCAATGCCAAGGTAATAAGTCAATCTTCCAAGATCCGACATCTCAAAGTTCTTGGACATCTCTACTTTGAACCTTTGGATCATGTTCAAATTTGTACCTGTGAGAAATAAATCATCAACATAAATTGCTAAAATCAACAAGTTAGATCCTTCATTTTTCCGGTACACTGATGGTTCTTTCATACACTTTTGAAATTTCATACTTCTTCAAAATCCCATCAAGCTTCGTGTTCCATGCTCGAGGTGCTTGTCTTAGACCATATAGTGCTTTTGTAAGGCGATACACTTTATGCTCGTTGTCTTTCTTTATATAGCCTTCCGATTGCGATACGTAAATGGTTTCTTTCAATTCTCCATGCAATAACGTCGTTTTAACATCTAACTGGTGAAGCTCCCACCCATTAGTAGCGGCTAAGGCTATAAGAAACCGGATAGTTTCAATTCGAGCTACCAGAGCAAATACTTCTTGAAAATCAATACCGGGTTGTTGCATATAACCTTTAGCAACCAACCTTGCCTTGTATTTATTAATGGTGTCGTCTGCATTTTTCTTCAATTTGAACACCCACTTGAGTATAACTGGCTTCACCCCCATAGGCTTGTTCATGAGAGTCCAAGTTTTATTCTTGTTTATCAAATTGATTTCCGCATTCATGGCTTTGACCCGCTCCAATTCTTTCTTCGCCTCTTCAACCGATATCGGCTCGTCATTGGTTGTTAGGAGAAGTTCTTCGAGATTATCACGATCAAGCTCATAATCTTGAAATTGTCTTGGAGGTACTCTTCGTCTCGAGAGCCTTTGGTTTGCAGCTCCTTGTTGAACATTATTATTGACCGGACTTGGTTGTTCATTATCTTGTACTTTCGCTCCGTCTCCAATCTCATGATTTGATTAAATCGGTTCAATCGGATTGTTGTTTACATTGTTTCCTTGATTGTTGTTTGCCTCGTCTTCCAGTTAGTCCCATGGTACTATGAATGTGCCCGATTCTTCATTGTCGATTATTGCTTCTTTAACCCAAACCCACCCTTTGGTTTAATCAAAGATAGCGTCTTTGAATTACAATTATTTGTTGTGTTTTCGGGTTAAATAACCGATAAGCTTTCGTACCCGGATCGGAACCAACATGCACTAGAGGTCTTGATCTTGCATCCAACTTATTTAGATTTACTGGTTCAACTTTTGCATGTGCTGGACACCCAAATATACGAACATTTTCTAAATTCGGTTTTCTTTTATACAGCTTTTCGTATGGAGTTGTATCACCAAGGACTCTTGTGTAAACGCGATTAATTAGATTTGTAGAGTGATTTACCGCTTCTCCCCATAAGTAGTTTGGAACATGCATTGCCTTCATTATACTTCGTGTCATGTCCATAAGTGTTCAGTTTTTTTGTTCCACAATTTCGTTTTGTTGTGCAGAGTATGTAGCGGTAAGGTGGCGTTTGACTCCGTTTTGATCACAAAATGTATTAAACACGAGAGAAGTAAACTCACCTCCTCGATCGCTTCTAAAAAATTTCAAAGACTTTCTGATTTTATTCCCCGCCAAAGCTTTGAATTTTTTGAAGTGTGTAAACGCCTCACTCTTCTCTTTCATGAGATAAATCCACATAACTCGTGAAAATTCATCAATTAGTGTGAAAACATACCGATTTTGACCCTTGACACATAAATCACCGTGAACTAATTACAATGGTCATTTTGCTTTGTATGTCATCATAGTCGGGAATGAATTTCTTGTTTGCTTGCCCACCAAGCAAGATTCACACAATTGATTCTCATGATCAAATTGGGGTAACCATTTAACTAGCGGTGAAGATCCGCGCATTTCAGTTGACTACCGAGGAGGCTCGGGCAGCACCAGATGTCGTGGCTGGTACATGTTTTATCTTTCCTGCTTGATATTGATTTGTATTGCTTATGTGTATATATGTGCTCATGTAATAAGGACCTTTTTGGTCAATGGTATGTCGGATCATGTTCTGTTCGATTCGGGTGCTACCCGATCGTTTGTATCTTTTGCACTTAGCAAGAAGTTTCGGGATGCGCCAGGGATTTTGGATTCCCCGCTTGAGGTTGAGATTGCGGATGACCGCACTGTGAGTGCTACGAGGGAGTATCGGAATTGTGTTCTAAATGTGTTTGGGAGAGGTTTCATGTTGATCTAGTCCCGATACCATTACGAGGGCTGAAGGTGATTGTTGGGATGGACTGGTTGGGGGCCAATGGGGCCATGATTGATTACGAGCGGCAGCTGGTGAGGGTTCGAACCTCTAGTGGGGGAGAACTGGTTATTCGTGGAGAGAGGGCCTCGCAGGGGCCAACCCTCTGTTCAGCTGTGAGGGCTAGGAGACTTCTTCAGCAGGGTTGTTCGGGATTTTTGGCATATATCTCGGATACAAGGGTTGAGACCTCGATGGATTTGGACAGTGTAACGGTTGTACGGGAGTTTCGGGATGTCTTTCCCGAGGAGTTACCTGGAGTGCCTCCGGAGAGGCAAGTAGAGTTTCACATTGATTTGGTGTTGGGTGCCGCTTCGATAGCAAAGGCACCGTACCGGCTAGCTTCGCCCGAGATGCAGGAGCTATCTATGCAGCTTCAGGAGACGCTAGTCTTGAACATCTTTTTCATTGACTCGAAATTGATGTGCCCAAGTCTTACATGCCATCGCGACGTATCTTCACTTAGTCTCGAATGAAGGCAAATGGGTACTCCAATTTTTAATTATATTTTATAAAGGCGGTTTGGAGTTATTTTTACCTTCATTAATAATCACTTATCGACATCTTGAATGGTCAAGTAGTTGTCTTTCATTCGAATATCACACCCGGCTTTGGTTGCTTGTCTGAGACTAATAATATTATTCTTGAGATCCGGTATGTAATAAATCTAAGTCATCAGCCAATTCAAGTTCAAGGAAATGCGGAGCCTGATCAGAATCAAAAACGTCTATAAAATGACTTAGAGATTCGAGGGTGATTGTTTGAATCCTAAGTCGAGTAGGACTTGGAGACCAAGTAAGAATGGGATTTTAGCAAGTCGGTTTTAGAGTCCTAATCTTGTTCTACAAGTCGATAGAATGTAGATCTATATATACATTATTTTTAGATCGAGTTATGATCATTGGGAGACATTGTAAACATTGTGAGTTTTGAGTGATTTTCTCATATAGCAATTCAAGTTCAGAATATGCAAACACGATTAACCAAAATAACTCTTTGATTATTATGAGAAAATCACTCAAAACTCACAATGTTTACAATGTCTCTCAATGATCATAACTCGATCTAAAAAAATGTATATATAGACCTACATCCTACCGACTTGTAGAGCAAGATTAGGACTCTAAAACCGACTTGCTTAAAATCTCATTCTTAGTTGGTCTCCAAGTCCTACTCGTCTTAGGATTCGAACAGTTAAGTTTGGGGAGTCTGAGAGGACCAAATGTCTAGAGATCCAGAGAAATCGATCAAGAAAGGAAAGACTCAAGGAAGAAAGCTTCCCAACCGCCCGACGTGGTCTTCAACTACTATTCACCATAGTTCTCTAGAGGGCGCATGAGCCTTCTTTGTAGGTTTGGTCCTTGTAGTGAATGTTTTCATAATGTTTTTATATGTTTGGTGTGGTTGCAATATATAGTCCTAATATATATATATATATATATATATATATATATATATATATATATATATATATATATATATATTACTTGTAAAACCTTTTGTTTCAATATTAATAGGAAATAGTTGTGTGCCAATGGGTGGGGCAGCATGGAAGATAACCAGAAGCCTCCAATTTTCTAGGGCCCTATTTTTATACAACATTTATATTTGCATCATAGAGAGAGATATATACTTTTTGTCTTATGTGTTACTGCAAAGTATTAGATCGGAAGAAGCAGACATTAAAAATGGATATAATTTGAGCCAAAATCATCGGGAATGCTAAAATTTTGAGTTTTAATTATATACCTTATCAGCTCTCGATCTCTCACTCTCAAGTCTCAACTCTGCCCCCGTCTTTTCTTATGGTACTCACTTAGTCAACTGGAAAGAATAAAAATAATCTTCAACAATGTTTCTTAAAAGTGATACATATATAATAGAGTGAATATTGGATTTTGAAAATCGATTTCTATTTGATTGATTGATTATTGGCTCTTACAAACAAACAAACAATAAGTCTAGTTTCCATGATTCTGATTTCCTAAAGTTTAATTTATGAAAATCGATTTTCCGATTTTGACTTCTAAACTCTAATTTCTTGATTCTAAATTTACATGTTTATGAAAAAGTGATTTATTGTATTCGTGATTTTAGAAATCAATTTCTAATTTCATCGATTCTTAAAATTGATACCTCAAGATTCCGAAAATAGATTTCTTATTTTCCTAATTTTTTATTTTAGTCATTTTGTTGTTTCTTTGAAAACTTATTTAATACATTCATGATTTTGAAAATGAATTTATGATTTTATTTATGTATGATTTAGTGATTTTGAAAATCTTATTCTTGTTTCTCTTACTTTTTTTTATTACTAGATTTCTTATTTTTCTATTCATTTTGTAATTAAATAAAAAAAGTAAGAGAACAAATCTTGTTGGTTTTTGCCTTGTTGCTAATTTATTTCACAATTGGCATCAATGGACATCACAACTAGGTGTTTTGTTTATTTACTTCTTTTTTCTCATTATTATTATTTTATTTAAGTTTAAAATGGCAAAATTTCGCCTAGAAAATATTTATTTGGAAGTGAGATAATAAAAAAAACAAAAATCAAAACAACTAATACCCTCTCTAAAAGGATATGTTGATAAATTTATGAAAAAAGTTGATACTTTTAATGTTAATTGTGTCGATGAGAATGAAAATGGCATGAATGTGACTATTCTCAGGGCCCGACTATCTTTATCAAAATTTTATTATTGTAGAGGGCCTCATTTTTTATTTCTCCATGGGCCTCAAATTGGTTTGAACCAGCCCTGGTAGGAAAAATCTTTAGTTTATATGTGGTGGTAACATGATTAACCCAATCATGTTAACATGTTATGTATTTGTATTCTTCAAATTTTCTTTGCGTCTTTACTGTTAGTACAAGTCGTTTATAACCCCTAACAATTGATATCAAACATATGGTTAAAGGCAGGAAGGTTAAAATCGACAACTCTGAAGACCGGATTTGGTTTTTGGAAGATGCAATTAAATACTACATGTACAGAAAGAAATTCCACAAACACTTGTCCAAGCATAAATTCGATGTGATGAGACTTAAGGATTAAGTGTTGTTGGATTGGCATCACCTTGGCATAGTTAGATTTTCATTGGCGAAAAATGTTGTGTATAATATTATCAACTAGAAATGATCATTTTGACTAAGCAAGGTATGTCCAATATGCACTAAAAACATTTGCTGCAAATAAGGCTTTTTTAATGTTGGCAGTTGAAGAATACAAATAGGAAAGAATACATGTTGGTGTCATGTAAATGAAATTATGTCGACACTAGCTAGGTTGGTATCGGTCTACATTTAATTTGATGAACCAGTACAAGATTTATTGTTATTATCATTCGTTACCCTTTGGTCCAGACGGTTACAATAATTAATAGTTTGTGTGGGGAGGTTACAAGCTTACATTAAAATGGATTCATAATTTAATCCAAGGAGAGGATATTCACAAGATGAATGCATGTTGGTGTTTGAGTTCCTACATGATTATATTCCCAAGCTTATTAGAATCAAGGATATCAACTGGTGGGATGTCAAGTACACCAAGAAAATTACACCATTTTGTTTGCAAATAAAACATAATATAATGGTAAAAAGGGGTATTGATCCTCAGGGAAATGGTTGTATTGAATCACCAATCCAATCCAATAAACTAGTGTAATAAAACTAATTACCTATAATCAAACTAAAAAGGAGGGGGTGTGATTGCTTGAAAACTAAAGCACTTGAATAACTAAAAGGATTGCAATTAATCAAGATGGTGAAATGCTCAAATATTGGAGTTGGTCAACCAAGGCAATTCAACACAATGGACATTTGTGTGTTTATCATTAGGATTCAATATGCAAGTTTATCATTCATCCCAAATTGGTTATAGCAATCATGAAGCATGATATGCCAAGATTCCTCAAAGGTAGTATGGAGGTTGGGGAAGCCCATAATACACCTTCTTAATCAAATTCAAGGATTCAATTGAAGCAGTGGAACCCAAGAAAATTGATTAGCCTTAAGAATAAAGGAATCCTCAATTCTTGGAGGATGTCAGTTCTTACACAACCATAAAGGAGTCATGATCCATAAGCTAGATATTATTTCTACCATCATAAAGCCCTTGTTCTAAGCAAATTCAATGATTCAATGCCAAACCAAAGAAATAAACAATTTCTCATTCAAGTACCAAGCTCATGATCAAAGTATTAAACAAGCATATGGATTATGAACTAGAATCATTAACATCAGATAAATGACAATCAAGCATGAATCGTTTAAAACCCACAAATATCCAAGGGTTTTTGTAACAACGTAAATTTTCAAAACAATTTTTCATTTTTAAAACATAATGTCATTCATAAGATATCATAAGAATCCATTGTGTCACATGTCATCATAATAAAACAAATCCCAAGATCTCTAATACATAAATCCCAGCAGTGTGTACAGATCATGCCGGCACCTTCCCGCGATCCTCACTGGTACCTGAAACACATCACACAAACACTGTAAGAATAAATGCTTAGTGAGTTCCCCAAAATACCACATACGCACATACGCCACTCAAGGCTATAGCTCTACAAGACCTTTCAGTCCATGTGTCTCAGGGGACTTCCGTCCCACAATCCTGGTTGACCTTTCGGTCCATATCATAATGACCTTCCGGTCTATAACATAATGACCTTCCGGTCCATATCATAATGACTTTCCGGTCCATAACATACCGCTCATAACATAACATAGCACATACATGTTAAATGACAACATACATCACATACTCCTCATAGCACATAAGACCTTCCGATCACACATATTACCACTCTAGGTAAAGTATAGTGAGAAGACTCACCTCGTACGATGTCGGATAACCTCTCGTGCTCGATAACCCGACCTAGCCTTCTCCTATCAACATAATAATATCTCTAATCAATACTTTCTCTTGTCCTCATTTCTAAGGAGTGGGTAGAAGACCATTCTACCCCTCCCAGATCTTTCTCTAGAACTAGCTTGACCAGAACCCTAAGGTCAACTGAAGTCAACTCAAGTCAATGGTCAAACTTTGACTAGACTCGTCGAGTACACTTGTGTGACTCGGTTAGTCCGGTGTCTTCCGAATCCTCCTAGATCCTCACTCGACTCGTCGAGTTAACCTTTCACTCGACGGGTTACCACCGGTCATGAATCGCGGGGCAACCCGACTCGACTCGTCGATTCCCCTTATGGACTCGGCGAGTTCCTTCCATGGCAACACTCAAATGACCTTCTGAGGTCAGATCTGTTTCTCTAACCTATAGATCTGACCTTACCATACTCAATAATCACGTAAAGATCCGACCTTTACACTCATGCAACGTTCAATATGCTTCTTTTGGTGAAACAACCTCTAAAATGGCAACCTAGGCTCATATCTCTAAGGAAGTAGCATAAAGCATGGAGGTTGGGGCTCTCTGGACCTCTCAAGGTCCAGATCCAGAGTTTAACACTCAAAGGGACATCATAAGCATCATATCCAAGCCAATAAAGGATAGAGAAAACCCTAGATTCAAGGGTTCTTCACCAAAACAGAAAAGGGTTCGATTTAATACCTCAAAGATGGAGTTTCCTTGCTTGAAATCACAGAATAGCAACCACCTTGACCTTCTTTTGCTGGAATCTCCTTCTTCTTTGCAAAAACCACACCAACAAGGATTAAAATAGCCTTTCTCCTCACACCACACACTCAAGCTCACTAGGGTTTCTCTCTCTGGACTGGTAGCCGCAAATGAGGTCCATAAGGTTCCTTAAATAGGGCACAGGCCCGAGGATTTAGGGTTTCCACCCACAGCGCCTACTCGGCGAGTCTACTCATGGACTCGTCGAGTAGTTCATTAAACTTACGTGGCCGCCCCGCTTCTACTCGACGAGTTATTGCACCAACTCGTCGAGTAGGTCAATGATTCACAAAAATAAATAATTAAAATAATATACCTGGAAATCCGGGTGTTACAGTTTTAGTCTAACTTAGCCAAAATAAAGAGATTAGCCACTCATGGCAACAAGATAATAATCATAAAAGTGTTTTTACATCAAGAAACTAACAATTACTAGAAGGATGAGAACAATGTAGCTCAAGCTCTCAAAAATGGCCTCCAAGGTGCTCCAATGGTGGAAAATCGAAGTGTGGTTTCCAAAACTAATCCCCCAAGGCAAATGATGACCAAAATGACCAAAATTCCCCAAAGTGTGCACTTGCGCGGGTACCCTCGCTAGTTTGTGCGACTGAGACCTCCACCCTCGCAAATGGAGCTGAAACACTATTGGCTCTTTTTCTCCACTACTCAAGATTCCTTTGGTCCCCTCACACCTCACATGATTCAAATTTAGCCAATCATCTTCAAGCTTCAAATGGATAGTCCATGCCCAATAACAAGAGTTCATGACCCATCTTCATAAGCCCACTTCATCCAAGCTTTCAACATTATAAGCCCAATTCTTTTTTGATGGATCTGGAAAGCACAAGGACTCTTCGAAAGCCCACCAAGCCCATCTCCAAGCTAAACCGCAACTGCATCGAGACTCCAAAAGCATACAAAACACCTCATGCAAAATAGAAAGTACCCGATACAATCCAAGATAAAGAATGAGATAGAATATACAATGCAATACTAATAAAAAAGGGCTAAAAATTATAAAATTAAATATAAAAAAAGGAGGGAATAAAATAAAATATCAAATCACCCCAAGCTTAAACCTTACTTGACTTCAAGTAAGAACAAGACTAATATGAGCTCGGGATGAGCTAAGCTAAAAAGGAAAAAGAAAGATACCATAGATCTTGGTAAACATCAATTAACATGGTCAGAATCAGTCTTACATGGACCCTATGTATCTTCCAAATGTTCCCCACTTTAGAGCCATAAATCATATTCTCGAACTACTTGAAGGGGGGATAGACCCCGTTTGAAGGTGGCAGCCAGTAGAGTATACAAGACAAAGGAAACAGGGGGATGCGACCAGTGGGGGCACTATAAAACAATGCAGACCATAATGCATGGAGGAAAGGTGCCTCTTCATACATGACGGTTCATATATTGGTCAGGCTAAGTGTATCATAACGAAATAGGGTTTTACAGCACAACCTCCGGGCAAAACATCCGGTTTTGGGGGGTTTCTCCTTTCTACTATCCTTTACATTCTACCATCCCACCTTCATTGCCTTTTCTCACCAAAATCAAATAATAATAATAATAATAAAATAAAAATCTACTCAACCTAAATATTCATTCTTGAACTTCTGTTATTTGCTCTTTAGTCTCTTTGTTGCTCGATCTTCTATCTTCATATTTCTCTCCTCTCTTTTTTAAGGAGATAATGCTTGAACTTGGATTCTTCTTTTTGTGTTGCTTCTTTTCTTTGACTTTTTCTTTGTTTCATTTCTTAAATCTTCTTTTATAGTCTCTTTTTGTCTTTGATTTTCTAATTTTCTTCATTTTATTGTTTGTCTTCTTCTTGTCTTTCTTCTTGGAAGGTCTAAGGAATTTCACCATATAACATAAGATTCCAATAATGTGAAAAGTAGTAATAGGTAGAGGCTAACATGAACACCTAATGATCATTAACAATGTGCCAAGATCTAATAAAAAAGGTGGGATATGACTCAAAAAATTGGTGTTACCGAAAAAACTTGGTCCCAAAAATATGAATTGGGGGACCCACCTCAAAGATCATCAATGTGATGTGATGAACAAATCGTATCTAAATATCTACTCTAAACCCCTAGAAAAATTTACCTATATTCAAAAAGGTGCTAAGAATCTAACTAAGCAAGGCTCGGGCGAGACTCGGGGGTACTAAGGGGTATTCCCCCCAAAACCAAGATGCAAATCTTCAATGTCTTCAAATGCCTTATAGGGCTATTATTTTGTAACGCCCGGTTCCTAGTATGTATTTTAATAAAGAATTATTCATTTTTGCAAAGGGACTCGATGAGTCGGAGGCCCCAGAATCGTCGAGTAGGATCAAATGAATGGACGCGGGACTTGAAGTCTACTCGACGAGTCGAGAGGCCTTGACTCGACGAGTCGAGAGGCCTTGACTCGACGAGTAGGGCTGCCAAAGTGAAACCCTAATTATCAGTGTTTTCACTCTATTTAAAGACCTTAACACTCCCTTTGTGGCCTCCTTCATCGCCTCCCTTAGTCCAGAGAACCCTAACTCGAAACCTTAACCCATTTTGAGTGTTATTGATCCATTTTTGTGTGTTTTTGGTGGTTTTGAAGCTTGAGAAGGAAGAGGAAGCTTGGGGGTTCTAGAGGAAGCAAGTAGATCCAAAGTTTGTGCTCTATTTCCAACTCATTAGAGGTATAAAGTTTATACCTTGAGTATGTTGGATATAGTGTTTAAGTCCATAACTATATTTGGTATGTACTTGACCCGACCCGACATGGTCCATTTGGGTTGCTTGGCATTGCAATACTTGGATATACCAGAATGAGAGAAAGGACACTTAAGGTTTATTAATATATTATAAGTACTAATATATTAATAATATTATTTAATTAGTATTGATCAAAGAATTAATCTTGAATTAATTAAGTGATCAAAAAGAGACTAATTAAATATATGGGGTTGATTGTGTAAATAATCTATTCTTGTATAGTGGGCTAATGATCCATGGTTTGTATGGATTGGGTTAAAACCCATAAGGTGCTCCATGGATAGTCCATGGAGGTTACAAACCCATGGATCATGGAATATGGAAAGCCATGACAATTAGGGTTTACATGGTGTAACCCTACTTGTGCCACAACTATATAAAGAACTCTATGCAAGCAAAATTGGCACTTGTGCAAGCAAAAAAAAGGGCTAGCCGATTTTTAAGTATAGTGAACTTCTCTCAAGGTTATTCCAAGAATTGTGGTGTTGTGTGAAGCATTTGAGGCATCACATTTGGGGTGCTAGGCTCACAAAGTCATCAAGGAATCCAAGCTACTAAAAGGTATGTTATTCTACTTGAGTTTTGTATTACAAGTTCCCCATAACATGCTAGATAGGAAGTAAACCTTGGAAAATCAAATTTGCATGTATTTAGAGAAAACATAGATCCAAGGTTTCTAGGGTTGCATGTACACCATAGGAGTGTTAGAATGCTCAAAACCCAACAGTGGTATCAGAGACTAGGCTTGTTTTCTTGATAGTTGATGCAAACTTGTTGAAAAAGCTCAAAAATCTGGACTCTGCAGCATGAACTCGCCGATTCCATGGGGGGACTCGACGAGTCCATGTGAAAATTTATCCTAGTCGTCAAGTAGGTTCTTGCACTCGACGAGTAGGAGCCCCTGAATGCAGATTTTCAAGTTTTGCTGCTGGAAATGGACTAGAAACATTACCCTAAACTGTTTTGGTGTTTTAAAACTTGTTTTAGATGGTGTAATGCTTGTGCTAATCCATTTACAATGGCTAATATCAAAATTCCATGTTTTATATGTGTTAATATGATTCTTGAAATTTTGATATGAATGTTCATGTTCTTATGAGTTTTAGAAGATCATAGGAATTATGTGTAACTTGCTTGTAAGCGTGATTCTTGATCTTAATGGCTAATGATGGAATCCATCACTTGTCCTCAAGTTATGGATAACCAAAAGTCACTTCTTTAAAAGTGTCATTAAAGAATAAGAGGTTACATAAAATGAAGAGTCTTCATTTTAATGAACCATTAAACTCATAAGTTATGAAATGAAAGGTCTTGAATAGTTTCAATACTTGCCCTCAAGTTTTGGAATTTGTAAAGTATTACACCCTAATACTTTAATTTCCAAATTGAACCTTAGAATTTTAAAAGTTTAAAATTCAACCTTTATACTATTTTTATATTAAAAGTTTAAATATATAGATATGTATAAGAATAAGTCAGTCTTGCCGTTAGTAGGCCTCATTCACGAAGTCGGTCTATAAGGGGGGTATAAGGTTGTTGCCTATAAAATGGCAGCTTAATGGGTGTCCACCCTCACCCACCGCTTCCTTGACTGGTGGAGGGTCGTTAGCCGAACGGGTAGGACAAGGACTTTAAATCCTCATTAAAAGTATAATGAAATTATAAAGTAACTACACTTTAATAATTCCCAATCTTAGTTACTTTAGGAAAATGTGAAATAGGTGCTAACCCATGAAATTACACTTTGTACCTTACCAAGTCGTTAGTATAGCGCGTGTGGTTAACCGACACACTAACAAGGACTAGTAAGAGTGGCAAAGGGTAACTTAATTTTATCATAGATCGGTGGAGCGTGTGTGGTTAACCGGCACATCGATTAGGTGATAAAAGTTAAGGGTACCAAGTCAATTTGCATGGTTATTCACACCTTGTTTGTGATCCTCGGCATCCCAGTCACAAACTTGAGAGGGCACAATCGAGATTCAAACATGCCATTGAAAGTTCAATGTATCTCAAAAGATCTAGGAATTTCAAATCCAATAAAACTTAATAATCTATTTCGTTTTTGTGGTGGAAATTGGTAAATCGTCATTTACCTACCTTCAAATATTTTATAGCTTGGATTACGGCATCCCTCTTCCAACTATAAATAGTTTGTTGGGTCCTAGCCTTAATATTTCATTTGGGTGACTTATTAAGGACTCTTTATCTAATAAAACTTGTCTTTCTTTCTTTTCAGATGTCTTCCAACACTGCTACCGGCTCAAACCCTACAGGCTCCTTTTCCCTAATGAACTTGTGTGGGAAAGTCACTTTTGATGGTTCCAATTTCAATGAATGGATTAGGAACATCAGAATGATTATTCGCTGCCAGGGCGAAGAGTATCTCCTCGATAAGGAGCTAAAAGGTTATCGATGAGTCAACTGCTACTCCTGAGAAAATTGTTGAGTACACTACCCATGAGAAAGATGCCACTAAGGTGTCTTGCATCATGTTGGCCACAATGACAACAGAACTCCAGAAATCCTATGAAGATTTCTACCCTTTTGAGATGCACCAGGATCTGATGGATAGGTACCATCAGAGTGCTCGTCAGGAGAGGTATGAAATCATTCCCTCCATGATAACAGCTAGGATGAAAGAGGGAGAACTCCTCATCGGTCACTTGTAGAAAATGCAAATGTTCGTGGACTGGTTACTGAAGCTTAATGTGGAATTTCCTGAGGACATGGCGATTGACATCATTCTCCATTCCTTACCTCCAAGTTATGATCAGTTTCGTATGACTTATCATATTAACAAGGAGGAAGTCACACTAAGTAAGATTCAAGGACTTTTAAGGACAGCTGAAAGTGGCCTTAAAAGTAAATCAGCTGTTATTCCTACTCCTACTACTGCTCCTGTCTTGGCAATTGGGCAGAGAAAGGGGAAGAAGAGAAAGACCCATTCGAAGGGTACCAAGGGAAATTCTCTTGATGGCTCCTCTTCAAGTGGAACCAAGAAAGGTTCCATTCCTCCTTCTTCAAACCCAAAGGAAGCACAATGCTTCTACTGCCAGGAAAAGGGGCATTGGAAGCGACGCTGCCCCAAATACTTGCAGGATGTAAAGGATGGGAAAGTTAAACCCACTCATGCAGGTATTTACACTATATTGTCTAAAAACTCATTACATACTAACTCTTGGGTGCTTGATACAGGTTGTGGTATTCACATCTGTACTGATTTGCAAGGCCTAAGAAGAAGTGAGAAAGTGGAGCACTGGAAGATAAACCTAATCATGGGGAATAGGAAAGCATCACCTGTTACCAAGATAGGAGTTTACTCTTTATTGCTTAATAATGGGTTAATGTTAGATTTGAATAAATGTTGTTACTCGTCTAAAATGGTGAGAAATATTATTTCCTTTCATGGCTTGTACAAACAAGGTTTTTTTTTCATTTGATAATGATAATGGTGCTATTAATGTTTATTACAATGATGTATTTTACTTTAAAGCATTACCTTGTGATGGTGTATATGAAGCTGTGAATGTTGTAGATAATCTAGGAAATAATGTGTTGTGTATTGATTCTTCAAATATCTTAGACAAAGCATACTTGTGGCATTGTCGTCTTGGACATGTTAACAAGAAGCGCATGGGCTAACTCCAAAAGGCTGGAGTTTTGGAATCATTTGACCTAAAGTCGGATGATAGTTGTGAATCTTGTTTACTTGAAAAAATGACAAAGTCACTCTTCACTGGTTCTTGTGAGAGGGGTGAGGGTTTGTTGGACCTCATACACACTGATGTGTGTGGACCCTTCAAAACTGCCACAACGGATGCTAATCAGTATTATGTGACTTTTACTGATGATTATAGTAGATATGGATATATCTATTTAATCAAGCATAAGTCAGAAACCTTTGAGAAATTCAAACAGTTTAAGCAGGAAGTGGAGAATCAACTGGGCAGGAACATCAAGATGCTCCGATCCGATCGGGGAGGAGAGTATCTTAGTATCGAGTTCCTTGACTATCTTAAGGAATGTGGGATTGTCTCACAATTGACACCTCCTAGGACACCACAACTGAATGGTGTGGCTAAGAGGCACAATCGAACCTTGTTGGACATGGTTCGTTCCATGATGAGTCGAGCTTTGTTACCAATCTCATTATGGGGGTATGCCTTAGAGACTGCCGCCCATATCCTGAATCTAGTCCCTACTAAAAAGGTTGCCAAAACACCTCATGAGATGTGGACTGGGAAAGTTCCCAATTTGGACCACATCAATATTTGGGGTTGCAAGGAGTTCGTGAGGCGTGAGTCTCATGATAAGCTCGAACCTCGAAGTGAGAGGTGTATTTTCATCGGCTACCCACAAAGATCCTTTGGTTACCTCTTCTACAGACCTAGTGAGAATGTGGTCTTTGTAGCTAGAAGAGGAGTCTTTCGTGAGAGAGAGTTCATAAGCCAAGGAGACAGTGGGAGGCAAATTGACCTTGAAGAAATTCAAGAGTCAAGTGGTGAAGGAACCTCAAACCCTAGTGACCAATCTGAGGAGGAAACTCCTGTTGATCCGACTGACGAGCCCATACCTCTGAGGCGTTCCACGAGAGTTAGGAATGCACCTGAGCATTAGTATGGTTTCCATATTACTGCGGAAGGTGATACGCTTATCAGTGATAGTACACTAGTAAGTCTGGATGAACCTAACAGCTACACGGAAGCCATTGCAGGCCCTGAGGCTGCTAAATGGAAAGAGGCTATGGACAGCGAGATACAGTCCATGTATGACAATCAAGTTTGGAACTTGGTTGACAATGTACCAGGTCGTAAGACAGTCGGGTGCAAATGGATCTTCAAGAAGAAGACTGACATGGATCGTAATGTACACACTTATAAGGCGCGACTGGTTGCAAAGGGCTATTCTCAAACTCCGGGAGTTGATTATGATGAGACCTTTTCACCAGTAGCAAAGATTAAGTCTATTAGGGTTATGTTAGCCATTGCTGCATTTCATGACTATGAAATATGGCAAATGGATGTCAAAACCGCTTTCCTTAATGGAAAGTTGGCTGAGGATGTTTACATGAGTCAGCCAGAGAGTTTTGTCAGTACAGAGTACCCTAATAAGGTGTGTAAGCTTGAGAAATCCATCTATGGATTGAAAGAAGCACCTCGCAGATGGAATCTTTGCTTCGATGAGAAAGTCAAAGAGTTTGGTTTTTCGAGGAGTGAGGATGAGTCCTATGTATATGTGAAGGCTAGTGGGAGTATAGTTAGCTTTTTGGTGTTGTATGTGGATGACATACTACTCATAGGAAATGACATCCCAACCTTGCAAGAGGTTAAGTCCCGGCTTGGGAAGTGTTTCGCTATGAAGGACCTTGGGGAAGCTGCCTATATCCTAGGGATAAGGATATTTAGAGACAAGAGTAAGAGACTAATTGGACTTAGTCAGAGTACTTACTTGGATAAGGTACTGAAGATGTTCAATATGCAGGATTCCAAGAAAGGGGAATTACCGATTTAGAGTAACGCCAGACTGAGTAAGACTCAGAGTCCGAGTACAGAGGCTGAGATAGCTGAGATGAGTCGTGTACCATATGCTTCCGCTGTGGGCTCAATCATGTATGCTATGACTTGTACTCGCCCTGATGTGGCCTTTGCTTTGAGCATGGTCAGTAGATATCAAGGGAACCCTGGCAAGGCTCACTGGACTGTGGTAAAGAACATTCTCAAGTATCTGCGAAGGACTAAGGACTGGGTCCTTACCCTTGGTGGCATTGATGACTTAAGAGTGGTAGGATATAGCGATGCTAGCTTTCAGACTGATAGGGATAATTTCCGCTCTCAGTCAGGTTGGGTCCTTATCCTAAATGGAGGAGCAATTACTTGGAAAAGTTCCAAGCAGGAGACGGTAGCTGATTCAACTTGCGAATCAGAGTATATAGCAGCAAGCGAGGCAGCAAAGGAGGCGGTATGGCTAAAGAACTTCATTGGAGACCTTGGAGTTGTACCAGCTATAAAAGAGCCAATGGAAATTTTCTGTGACAACGAAAGTGCGGTTGCCTTAGCTACGGAACCAAGGGATCACAGGAGATCCAGACACATTGACAGAAAATACCATTTCATTAGACATCGAATAGAAGAAGGACTCCTCGTGGCTAAGAGGGTATCATCAGATGAGAACCCAGCAGATCCCCTCACGAAGGGACTGAGTAGGGTTAAGCATTTACAGCATGCAAGGCACATCGGGCTGAAGGATGATATTAGTTTTAATAATTAGATAGTTTTTGAAACTTGTAAAATGTAATTGACATTTGATGATTAAATAAAAGTTGTTGTTTATTTATGAGTAAAGTGTTACTATCTTATGTTAATCGTTTACTATTGTTTCAATTTTGCATGTTTTGACTTCCAGGATAATTATATTATTCAAACTCTCCACAGTCAGTCATACTTTGGAAGTAGGTATTGAATTAAGACTGTCATGAATTGGGTGTGTAGATTGTCTAAGGTGTATTAGACATAGCAATGGTTGCTGCAACATTCATGAGTGCTCATAAGTTCTGAGTATTGGACTCAACCCACGCTCACTTGTATCACTTCATGTAATTTATCTCGAGTGATCGTGAGACGGTAATATCATATAAATCTTCAAACCTAGAGATATGAGTTGTTGACTATGAGTTGGTTATACATTGATTGTACGAAAACGCATTGGTAACTCGATGTTATAAAACGTGCTTTTGTGCATAATTCAATAAGTAGTCAGTACAAGCATATGAGTCGAAGTTAATCTGTTCCTTCTAGGATTAGAAACGATATCTGGGCCCCTCGATGATTTTGTTTTGACCTATGTATCGGGCCCGGTCAGAACCGAATTGATGAGTTCAATTTAGTTCTATGTCAAACGGATCAGAGATCGAGAAACAACTGCTGGACAATAAGTACGACATTGTTCCATGTATTTGTCCGGCTGATATCTTGAGAGCAGAGGATTATATGATCACTTATCTTAAATGGTGTATCGTCAGCATCATCTTAGTTCCAAGAGACTTTGAAAGAGCTACGATTGCTAGTCGGATTCTGAAGTCATATCTGCAACTATAGTTATTAGACTTATCCAAGTGGGAGACTGTTGGATATAGTGTCTAAGTCCATGACTATATTTGGTATGTACTTGACCCGACCCGACATGGTCCATTTGGGTTGCATGGCATTGCAATACCTGGATAGACCAGAATGAGAGAAAGGACACTTAAGGTTTATTAATATATTATAAGTACTAATATATTAATAATATTATTTAATTAGTATTGATCAAAGAATTAATCTTGAATTAATTAAGTGATCAAAAAGAGACTAATTAAATATATGGGGTTGATTGTGTAAATAATCTATTCTTGTATAGTGGGCTAATGATCCATGGTTTGTATGGATTGGGTTAAAACCCATAAGGTGCTCCATGGATAGTCCATGGAGGTTACAAACCCATGGATCATGGAATATGGAAAGCCATGACAATTAGGGTTTACATGGTGTAACCCTACTTGTGCCACAACTGTATAAAGAACCCTATGCAAGCAAAATCGGCACTTGTGCAAGCAAAAAAAAGGGCTATCCGATTTTTGAGTATAGTGAACTTCTCTCAAGGTTATTCCAAGAATTGTGGTGTTGTGTGAAGCATTTGAGGCATCACATTTGGGGTGCTAGGCTCACAAAGTCATCAAGGAATCCAAGCTACTAAAAGGTATGTTATTCTACTTGAGTTTTGTATTACAAGTTCCACATAACATGCTAGATAGGAAGTAAACCTTGGAAAATCAAATTTGCATGTATTTAGAGAAAACATAGATCCAAGGTTTCTAGGGTTACATGTACACCATAGGAGTGTTAGAATGCTCAAAACCCAACAAAGTATTCATTTGATAGATCCCTTTATAGGGTAGTTTAGGACCTTAAGGAGCCATTTTGGAACCATTCATGGATGCAAGCATGTCTTGGGGTATTGACTTCAGATCTGGAACCTTTGAGGGACTCCATGGCATAAAGGTGCCAACTTTATCGCCATGGGAGTCCCATGCAACTTGTGAACCCCATTTTAGGTCTTTTTGAGCTAAATAGCCCATGCATGAACGTAAAGTTTGTAACTTGTGACATCCCCAATTTTACGGCCAGAAAAGACCGATTTGTTTATGTTTTGTTTTATAAAATCAGAGTAATCCTTCGATTAAAAGAGTTGCGGAATTTGTTCCCAAAACAAAATATGATAAAATAAAATTTATCAAAGCATTTCTTAAAGAAATGTATTTTCATATATAACAAAACTCGGGATGTCATGTTCCGATACAGACCAAAAGCATAAACAGTACCATATAGGCCTTACAACATTTATTTATATCTAATGGCCTATAATCCAAAATCCCTCGTCATCGTCCAACTATGCTCTTTTTCCACTACCTGTAATACATAAAAACTGAATGTGGGTCAGGCTTGGGAGCCTGGTGAGCATATAGGGTTTTCAACCCACAATAATATAATTATTATATTTAATCATCAAACAATCAACCCAATTACCCATCCCCATTATCTTCTTTACTCTTAAGGATCTACCCTAAGAATTATCTATTCCTCGTTCATTCATTCCTAAGGATCATCCTAAGGAATCGGCACGAAATCCATCGTTGTCAGGGTTTTATCAACAGACACTATATCCGTAGTTACCAAGCACTAACTCCATAGTCGCCGGGGTTTATCTCGTTTATTGACAGTATTGGTTCCGAGACTCCTCTATCAATACATATCAATGGGTTTTTAGAGTACACCGGTGAACATCAAGTCCACAACACCTACAAGTTGCGAGCATGTTAGTGTTCCACAGGACTGTCTAGAATAGTCTGTGGTTGTCATCCATACTCTGCTGAATGACGGGGGCCATCGTTTGGGTAAAGGTTTCGCTCATTTTTCACCTGTCACCCTCATCTCATGATCTATATCATCTTTCGTCTCATCCTCAAACTCATCTTTCCTCACACACCAACTATTTCATCTACCCATGTTCTACCCAACATATTTGTAGATATAAATTACATATATAGTTTATATCATTTAAAAACCTGTATAAAACATTCATTCAACAACCATCTCAAGTAAACAAACAACGTATAAACACATAACACGTATTTCATAGCAAGTATCTCAAGTTTATATCTATGCGGTAGTAGAAAGTAACTACACACTCACTTGATTAGACGATTATCGGACAGCACTACGGTTCTAAAAGCAGTATTCTTCGGTGAAACTGGAATGTTTTCTTAGAAATCAGACTTCTCGCGGGCAGAGTTTCGGCTCGAAAACTCTTTCTCTCAGGATCTTCAGGGCTTCGGGACTTGCTTCGGGTATCAGGATGATACCGGGGCTTCGGGGGTACTTCAAGAGGGCTAGATAGGGTATCGGGAGTGAGAGAGTGAAGGAATTAGCAGTTATGGCCGGCTGCCCTTCGATTTCTATTTATAGGGTCATTTTGTTGGATTCACGTCGTGAATCTCAAAATTCACGTCGTGAGTTCAGTAGTCATCAGGTGCGTCGTCGCAACTTGCGTCTGTCAGGCTCCAGAAGTCATAAATACTGTGTTCACGTCGTGAACTCTGACACAGTGTCGGGGTTCACGCCCCGAACTTCAGAAATTCATATCTTTCACATACGAGCTCCGTTTTCGACGTTCTTTATATGCACGTGTAGGTGAGATTATGCTCTCAAATCTCGTTTAGACTACGTCGGCTAATTTTGAATTTAATTTTTATTATATTATTTTTAGTAGGCCGGGACAGGAAAACTCTGTTAGGAATTCACAACTCCTTCATCTGACGTCCGTTTTCGTCTTTCTTTTTACCGTTGGACTACTATTGACGAGATCTTTGATTCTCTTTAGATTGTTTCGGCTAGAAACCACTCGATCTCATATTCGAACTTTGGGCTGCATACCGCTAAGTCGAAACTTCGAAAAATCATAACTTCCTCATACGAAGTCAGATTTAGACATTCTTTTTATGCACACTCTCGGTTTAACGTATTCTACGACTTTCGTTTAGATCGCTAAGGCCAAATATCGCTCTATCATAAATTCACTATTTACGTCGCGTTGTGTCGTGTCGGTTCTGTCGCGAAACTTCGACAGGTCATAACTTCTTCGTTATAACTCGGATTTCGGCATTCTTTATATATTCTGAATCCTTGTCACGGCCACTAAAACTTAGTTAAGATTATTCATTCTAAATAATCTTCTATCAAAAAGTCATTTTTGATGCTTATCGTCTCTAAATTGACTAGCCCGGGTCTACGGGCGTTACATAACTTTACGTGTTATATCGACCATAGGAGGCCAGATCTATGTTTTGGATGCAGTAAGCCCGACTGAAATCAAATGGATAGATTTGGAGCATGGGGGACTCGAAGAGTTAGGTCATGGTTCCCCAACCTATTCTGTTACTTAGCAAATTTGTTGAGTCGAGAAGATGACTCAGCCAGTTAGATGTGTTTATGGACTTGAAGGTCAAGAACTCGACGAGTCCAAGGATGCACTCGACGAGTCAATGCACAAATGTCCCGACCTGTATGAAGGAGAACTCGACGAGTCCAAGGAAGGACTCGACGAGTTCAAATGGAAAGTCTCGATTCTGTTATAAAGAGAAACTCGGCGAGATAGAGGGTAACTCGACGAATTAGATCGCGGATTCGAGATTCTCTGAATTATGGATCTCGACGAGTGATGGACCAACTCGGCGAGTTGAGTCAACCAGGATGTTGACTTTGACCAGGGTGTTGACTTTGACTTTGAATTTGACCATTATCCAGAATTGACCCTTAAAGGGGTTATAAGTTTAAAAGTGTAATTAAAAGAGATGTTATATGTAGGAGTTTGAGGAGAGTTGATCCCAGCACCGAGGGCAGTTCAGTTACAGCACGATATTAAGGTGAGTTACCTTCCAGTAAGAGTGGGTCTAAGGCCACAATGTCGTCCCACTAGTAGGAGTTGTTTGTTAGATGATTGTCTTTGTGATAGTTGTCTGGTATGCCACTATCTGATATGCTTTATGTGCTAGGATGCTATGATATATGTGTTAGTAGTAGTAGGGGTGAAATAGTCCCCGGATACCGGTTGAAAGATACCGAGGGGGTAAACAGTACCCATGCATGCCTAGCAGTATGTTATTGTTATGTTATTATGTGGTAGTGGTAGGGGTGAAATAGTCCCCGATTATTGGTTGAAGATACTGAAGGGGAGGCCAGCTCCCGGTTACCGGTTGAAAGATACCGAAGGGGAGGTCAGCTCTCGGTTACCGGTTGAAAGATACCGAAGGGGAGGTCAGCTCCCGGTTACCAGTTGAAAGATACTGAAGGGGAGCCCAACTTCCAGTTATGCCAGTCAGATACCGGTTGAAAGATACTAGGGGATAGGCATTATGTGTTATGGTATGTGTTATGATGGGGGAACTCACTAAACTTTGTGCTTACGGTTTACAGTTTTTGTTTCAGGTCCTTCTTCTACGAAGGGAAAGGAGTCGGCACAGTAGCAGCACATCACACCACTATTTTCCGCACTATGATGTTCTTGGGATTGTACTCTGACATTGTTACTATACTATGACATGCTTTTGAGACATATGATCTTTGGATTTGATGAAATGAAATAACTTGATGATGTTTTCTTAAAATTGTTTTATGACTTGTTATATCAAAAATGAAATTTTTGGGTCATGATTTTTGGGATGTTACAAGTTGGTATCAGAGCCTTGGTTTGAGGGATTCGGACACACCTTCAGAGGTGTCTGGACTCAAATCGAGGGTTTTAAAGATTTTTACAAGAAAATAAATTTTTCTAAAAATTAAAATGAATAGTTTTGAGAAAGAACAAGGTGTGTGATGCGTGCAATCGGCCGAGCTCAAGTAAGTTTTCCCCATGACACCCATACATGTATGTTATGATATGATATGATATGATTATGAGAACAGCATGCTAGATTAGGGCTGAGGATCTAGGAAGGATGCCTTATATGTCTATTGTATGTGTATGAGAACTGCATGTTAGATTAGGGCTAAGGATCTAGGAGGATGCCTTATGTGCCTGCTATATGTGCCTATTGAATTTCATGTTAGAACTGATTAATCAGTAATATGATGGCCTGAATAGGATATGCTTGGTATAGTTACTCAATGTTCGAATGTTGCTTGCTTTGTGCTTTTATAAATTCTAGTTATCTTTAACTAACTAGTAAACGAATACGTTAAGTTACACATTGCGAGGACTGAATAATTTCAGAAGGTTAGGTCTAGCCCTATTTTGCAGCTCTTGTTTGAGTCCAACCGTTGTAGGGTAGGATCTCTCATTCGAAGAATTATCTGGTCTTAGTGATATGTAATGGTATTCGCAAGCTATTTAGGTAAAGGTAGCAGGGATCTCTTATGCAACTGATGGTGGAGAGTAGGTCGGAGAGTTACCCAAGGGTAAGCCTAGGATGAGATTAGTGCAGCGAGCAGTAGTAATGGAAGGGACTTGGTGAAGTCAAGACAATCCTTGAGGAAAGTACGGATAGATGTGGAAGGTAGTATGGGCCCGTACTACTGAAAGCAGAGGATCCGTACTCGAGACAAGGAGGGCCGAGAGAGAACCAATGAACTTGTAGAGTGTGTGAGACCTCTCGAGGTTATATATGACCCTGACAATTATATGTTTTGTTTCAGAATGGTGTTGACACGTCACGGAGCAGGAGGTTCAAGGTCTGGGTCAGGATCAGGATCAGGTTCGGTTAAAGGTTCCAAGCCAGTTGATGATGGACTACGCGAGTTCATCGCCGCTGAGATCACGAGAGGCATCCTTGAGGCGACCCCAGTGATTTTTGGGTCGATCAAGGAAGGGATTATCGAGCTGATGGAGGAGTGCCTCAGGGCATTTCAGAGTGATATGGCGACTAGCCAGTCAGGGACATGCACACTCTCCGTCAAGGACTTTAGGGGATGTGGTGCACCAGACTTCCACGGGGTGAAGGACCCCATTATTGCCAGGAGGTGGATTGCAAACATGGAGTCTGCTCAATTGACGAGTTTCTGCCCTGAGGGGTCGAAGGTCCGGTATGTTGCAGGGTGTTTGAGGGACAGAGCTAGATAATGGTGGGAGGAAGTTAGTGATTCGTTGGGAGCCCCAGCCATTAAGGCTATGACTTGGTCGGATTTTTGACCAGGTTTAGGGCTGAGTTTGCGTCGGCAGTGGAGCTTCAGTAGATAGCCAAGGAGTTTATGGATATGAGGCAGACGACTGAATCGGTGGCTGAGATTACCTCCAAGTTCAGGGAGAGGGCCTTATTGGTGCCTTAGTACGCAGGGGATGAGGAGATGTGGAAGACTCGCTACCACGACATGTTGAGAGCTGACATTCGGAAACATGTCAGCTACTCGGCATGTCCAACATTGGATGACATGATTGGGAGGGCGAGGGAGAGGGAGATTGAGATAGAGCACATCAGGAAGAGGAAGGCGGAGACTGAGCAGGGTACTGGGGTTTCAGGGAAGAAACCCACGGGATTTGACTCTAGGTCAAAGGGCCAGCAGGGCCGGAGCCGCTGTCGAAAATGTGGCAGATCACATGAGGGAGTTTGTCGGACTGGGGGATCAGGCTACTATAAGTGCGGCAAGACTGGGCACTTTGGCAGGGATTGTACTGCCCCTACTCCCACCTTTCAGATATCATACCTGATTTGCTTTCATTGCAATCAGAAGGGCCATAAAAAGGCCAACTGCCCGAGATTGACAACAGCAGCGCCAGTGGCGGCGCCAGCTCCAGTGACCCTGCGGATCACGGATGGCCGACAGGGCAATACAGATGCTCCAGTGGTGAGGAGCCAAGCCTTCCAACTGACCGCCGAGGAGGCGTGTGTCGCACCAGATGTGGTGACGGGTATGTTTCTTCTCCCTAGCTCTTATTATATGTCGTTTATGATATTTATGTGCCTTGTTTATGTGTTTTGTTTAGGATCGTTCCATGTGAACGGAATCCTAGTTCAGGTGTTATTTGACTCGGGGGCTAACCCGATCATTTGTCTCTCTTGCTCTTAGCAAGAGGTTTTCTGAGTCTTCAGGCATGTTAGATTGTCCTTTAGAGGTCGAGATTGCTGACGACCGATCTGTTCGGGCATCAGAGGTTTCTAGAGATTGTGTTTTGCGGTTATGTGACGAGCGTTACCTCATGGATTTGGTTCCCATTCTGTTATGTGGGAATAAGGTTATCATCGGCATGGATTGGCTGAGCCCTAATGGGGCGTTAATCGACTGTGCACAGCAGCTGGTGCGTATCAGGACCCCAAATGGGGGAGAGTTGGTGGTTCAGGATGAGAGGACGCAGCGAGGACAAGCCTTGTGCTCAGCAGCGAGGGCTAGGTGTTACCTTCAGCAGGGTTGTGTAGGGTACGTTGCCTACGTTATGGATACCCGGGAAGTGGGTAAGGCGACCGTGAGTGATGTGCCAGTGGTGCGAGAGTACCCGGATGTATTTCAAGAGGAGTGGCCTGGGATACCTCCGGAGAGGCAGGTAGAGTTTCGGATCGACCTAGTCCCCGGTGCAGCTCCGATAGCCAAGGCACCATATCAGTTGGCTCCTCCCGAGATGCAGGAGTTGTCTATGCAGCTGCAAGAGCTATTAGAAAAAAGATTTATTAGGCCAAGCAGTTTGCCTTGGGGAGCCCCGATCGTGTTTGTGAAGAAGAAGGATGGGTCGCATCGGATGTGTATAGACTACTGGGAGCTGAACAAGGTAACGGTGAAGAACCGTTACCCACTCCCAAGGATTGATGATCTCTTCGACCACCTACAGGGGGAATCTTGGTTTTCCAAGATAGATCTGCGTTCAGGCTACCACCAGATGTGAGTCAAAGACGAGGATGTACAGAAGACTGCTTTCCAGACTCGCTATGGCCACTACGAGTTCGTGGTGATGCCCTTTGGGCTCACCAATTCCCCTGCCGCATTCATGGATCTCATAAATCGCGTATACAGACCGATGTTGGATCGGTCTGTGATAGTCTTTATAGATGACATCTTGGTTTACTCCAAGACGCAGGAGCAGCATGAGGAGCACTTGCGGGAGGTGTTGGATACCCTGAGGAGGGAGAGCTTGTACGCCAAGTTCTCCAAGTGCGAGTTCTGGTTGCGCGGCGTCAATTTCTGGGGCACCTTGTCAACCAGAACGGGATTCTGGTCGACCCGGCCAAGGTAGAGGCCGTGATGAGATGGGAGGTTCCAAAGTCTCCATCTGAGATTCGGAATTTCCACGGGTTAGCAGTCTATTACCGGAGATTCATACAGGATTTATCCAATATAGCAGTACCCTTGACCCGGCTGACAAAGAAGGTTGTTGTCTTTTGCTGGGGGCCTGAGCAGCAGGCAACGTTCGAGACGTTGAGACGGAGGTTGTGTGAGGCGCCTATCTTAGCCATGCCAGAGGGCATGGATGGTTTCGTAGTATATTACGACGCATCCATCTCGGGTTTGGGCACGGTATTCATGCAGAGGGGGCATGTCATCGCTTACGCCTCGAGGCAGCTGAAGCCTCACGAGGCGAACTACCCGACGTCTGATCTGGAGTTGGGGGCGGTTGTTTTTGCCATCAAGATTTTGCGGTATTACCTCTATGGGGTCTGATGTACCATTTACACGGACCACAAGAGTTTGGGGTACCTCATGGATCAGCTGAATCTGAACATGAGGCAGCGTCGGGTGGCTAGATGTGGTGAAGGACTACGACTGTGAGATCCTCTACCACCCGGGGAAGGCCAATGTTGTGGCCGATGCACTTAGCCGCAAGGCAGCCCCGATTAGAGATATTTGCTTGAGGATGACAGTGGTGACTCCGCTTCTGGAGAAGATCCAAGAGGCCCAGGAGGATTCTATGAAGGAGGAACATCGGAAGAGCGAGCGTATTGTGGGACAGGTTTCCTCCTTCAACTATGATAGCCGCGGGTTGTTGACACTACACCGTAAAGTGTGGGTTCCATATCATGGAGGTGTGCGCCAGGTTTTGATGGAGGAGGCGCACAAATCCAGGTTTTCTATCCATCCCGGGGCGACGAAGATGTAAAGAGATCTTCGTCCTGATTATTGGTGGCCCTGCATGAAGCGGGATGTAGCATGGTACGTTGAGAGATGCCTGACCTGCAGGAAGGTCAAGGTCGAGCACCAGAGGCGTCACGGCAAGACACAGCCATTGGATATCCCCATGTGGAAATGGGAAGATATTACTATGGATTTCATCACAAAGCTTCACAGGACCGCACGAGGGGTGGATTCGATTTGGGTCATCGTGGATCGGTTGACCAAGAGTGTGTTGGGTTTTATGTACTAGAACATCCTATGGTGCACATACAACCTTAAATGCTTTGGATCTAAGTTTTCTCTAGTTATACATGCAATATTGTTTTCAAAGCATTAAGCCTACAACTAGCAAACAATTGACATAAACAAAATAAAATACTAGTTAGGAGTTTACCTCTTTATGTAGCTTGTAGAACTTGTTGTATTTGACCTTTAAGAACTTAGCACCCCAAGTGTGATGCCTCAAACGGTTCACAACACACCTAGAACGAAGGAGAACTTGAGAGAAAGGTTGCTAGCTTCAAAATTGGCTCCTATGAACTCCAAGAACATGTCTAGCCGATTTTAGGGTATGAGAAACATATATATAGTGTAGGATTCCAAAGGTCATGGGTAAACCTTAATCCATACACATGGGTTATGATCCATGGTTCATGTGGGCTAACTCTTTATGGATCCTTACATAAACCTAGTCCAACATGGATCAATAGCCCAATCCATATGTTTCACTAATTACCATAATTAGTCCCCATTAATTTAATTAGTCTCTTTTGATCACAAAATTAATACCAAATTAACTCTTGATCAATACTAATTAAATCATATGACTTCATATTAATATATTAGAACTTATAATATATTAATAAATCATAAGTAACCTCTTACTCAAGTATCCATCCTATCAAATTGTCCTGGTGATATGCAATCCGAAATGGACCATGCTACTCTCAGGTCAAGTACATACCAATTATAGTTATAGGCTTAGACACCTAATACAACAGTCTCCCACTTGG